>NW_023270852.1:9149041-9159058 GCF_011800145.1 Mirounga leonina
CGGGGGTGGCGCGGGCGGGGGCGGGGGGAGCGGGGCGCGGGGAGGGGCCGGACGCGCGTGGCCGGCCTAGCGCTCTCCCGGCGTCGGCCCGCGCGTCTGCCAGGCTTCCCGGTCCGCCAGGCGGAGCTGCGGACGCGCCCACGAGTCGGCCCGACGCGCCGCGGCCCCGCAGCCAGCCCCGCTTCGACGATATGTTCGGCGCCTCGTTCCGGGTGGGTGCCCGGGGCGCGGCGGGACGAGGCGGCGGCAGTCGGCCGGGGTCCCGGGCCGGCTGGGCGGGTCAGGCCGAGGGCGAGGGCGTGGGCCGGGCGGGGCCGCGAGGGGCGGGGAGCGGGGCGGGGAGCGGGGCGGGGAGCGGGGCGGGGAGCGGGGCGGCGCCGAGCGGCGGCGGGGCAGGCGTGGTGTGGCGGCGAGCGGGGCGCCGCGGCCCATCCCCGGTCCCGCCGCGGCAGGCTGGGGTCGGACCCGGGGCGGGCGGGCGGAGCGGGCCGCGGGGCGGGGTTGGGGACGGGGGCGGGAGTCCGCCCGAGTGGCGGCGAGTGAGTGGCCAGGCCTCCTTCGCCTGCCTAGGAGGGTGCTGGTGTGTCCCGAGGCGCTGAGGTAATGGAGCACCCCTAAGTCGGAGGTGCTCACCCCCACCCCAACCCGCCTGAACCTGGTCGGGGGAGTAGTGGAGGTGGCGAGCCGCATGCCCTGCCTAGCTCTCAGCCGCAACTACCTGCTGGAGGGCACCGTGCCTATCCCCCCTCTGCAGATCTGTCCTTGGGGCCTGCGACGTTCATTTTAGATTGTGGGTTAGAAGCAGTGCCACCAAAGGTGCCTGGGTAGCTCAGTTGGTTAAGCTTCCGGCATGATCCCAAAGTCCTGGGATCGAGCCCCTCATCAGACTCAGACGCTGGGCATGGAGCCTGCTTGGAAGTCTCTCTCCTTTCCACACCCCCCCACTCCCAGTCCACTCTCTCTCAAAAAAAAAAAAGAAGCAGAAGCAGCAATGCCATCACCTCAAGGAGGGGTCTCCCAGGACTTTCACCCTTGTACCCCTGGATGTACCAGGTTGGAGGCCGATGGGTAGGAAGGGCCTGGTGACATTAATTCTGCCTGGCCCTGTCTGATCTGCAGCTGACTCCTCCCTATCCTCCAGATCCACCATAGGCTCAGCCTGCATTCTGTTTTTTTTTTTTTTTTTTTAAGATTTTATGTATTTATTTATTTGAGAGAGAGTGAGTACAAAGTGTGTGGGGGGGAGCAGAGGGAGGCAGAGAAGCAAGTTCCCCTCTGAGCAGGGAGCCTGATGCGGGCCTTGATTCCAGGACCCTGAGATCATGACCTGAGCCGAAGGCAGATGCCCCACGGATGGAGCCACCCAGGCGCCCTGCATTCTGTTTTATTACCTTTCCCTCCGTCTGGTTTCTTCTGGGCACGGCCCAGCTTCTCCTGTGCCTTTGGTGTCGGGAGGGTGCTGTCGTGCCTGAGCACTGTCCTGCCCAGGGCAGGCAGGACTTGAGGCGCCCTGCTCACATTGTGTCTGGCTAGGACCCGTCCCTGCTCCTTGCCATCACCATCATTGGAGTTACAGTGGTCCTGTTGGCCCTGAGGAACATGAACTCGCGGAGAAGACATACCACCTTACAGGACTCTGAGACCAAGTACCCGCTGCCCTTGATTGAGAAAGAGGTAGTGGAGTCAGCCCACCCCCTCCACTGGCAGCCTGTGAAAAAGAAGAGGACGAGAGTGGTGGAGAATGTGCTGGCTGGGAAGGCAGGGCAGTGGGACAGGCATTTTCTGGCCTCCAGTTTGCTCCCACTGCCTCCGAGTGTGTGTGTGTGTGTGTGTGTGTGCACGCTGGGATTGCACCAAATAGAGCTCCTTTCCTTTACCAGGCATTTGAATTGCCCAGAAAGGCTTCTCGAAAGCTGACCGAGCCTGCCTCTGTTTTCTGTTTTATAGCAAATCACCCACAACACCCGGAGGTTCCGCTTTGGACTGCCCTCACCAGACCATGTCTTGGGGCTTCCTGTAGGTGAGTGGGGTTTGGGGTCATCACCAGGGACTGGGCCTTGCCAGCACTCTGCTCCTCTCAGAAATTCAGCTGGGCTGGAGAGGTTGCCTTTCCTAAGACAGGTCAGCTCAGAGATGTAGAGAGATGGGCTTGGGGGCAGTCCATTTCCTTTCTCATTGTTCGATTTGGGCTGACACAGAAGTGATGTCTCCTCACTGAAAAGAAGTGACTCTAGAATCAGAAGCTCTAAGATCTCATCATAGGCTCCTTGCTGGGCAACCTTAGGCAAGTCCTTCAACCTCTCTGAGCCTTGGTCTATGAAATGGAGTTTCCCAGGCCTGCCTGCCACCTGGGTTGTTGTGAGGGTAAAGTGACTGATGGGTGTGAAAATTGAGAACGTGCAAAGTGCTATGTACATGTGAGGGATGGAAGGAACTGATGTCCTCTACAGTCAGGAGAAAGGCCCAGAATGTGTGGAGAGGCAGGAAGGAGTCAGGTGTGTCTTCCCACGCAGTGTGTCTTTTCAGCAGGGACCTCAGACCCACACAAGAAGGGACCCAGCATGAATACCAGCCCTAGCAGGCCTAGAGTTCCGAGTTATCCCATTTCTAGTCTGTAACACCACTAGACGCCCAAGTCCGTCTTAGTGAGGGGGAAAACCTCGGCTAGGTCCCCAGCCTAGGGATTCAGAGCTTTGAACAAACTGCTAGTTTGCTTGCCAGCCTGCTGGAGACCCTAATCCATGCCTACTTGTCCTGTTGTGTGTAGGACCAAACCTTGACCTCTCCTCTATCAGGTCATGAAATTACTCACCAGGCAGCCCACCTGGCCCCCGAGCGTCCTTGCTGCTTCCTCTTCCTGTCTCCATCCACAAGAGCTCAGCACCAGCCTGCCTTCTAGCCCTCTGCGTGGCCTGTGGGGTCAGGCCTATTGGCAAGAAGGCTAAAAGAATGAAAAACGATGAGACACAGAATTTCTCAGAATCTTCCATGACCCCCCCCTCTCCTTTGCCCTGGTGTGGGGGGTACAGAGTTAGTGGGATTTTGGAAGAGTCTGCTGTGAGGGCCTCCCAGCTCAGCTGAATCGAAGCAGGTGAGAAATGGGGCCCACCAGGGCAGCCCCATTTTCTCCGGGACGGACATGGCCAGGCCAGGCCCAGGTTGGCTGCATCTGAAAGAGCCTTTCTGAGGTCTCCAGGTTCACATTTGTTCTCAGGAGGAAGCTGCCTCAGGCATTTATTTCTGCGTGTTCCTGATGCGCAGCCAGGCCATAGCCAGAGTCACTGAGCCTGTCCTTTCTTCTTTCCCTTCCCTGCAGTTTAATTTCAGTATAGAGCCTGTCCTTTCTTAACCCGGAGTGTTTGCACCTCAGGCTTCAGGGCCTCCTCAGAGACCACAGAGCTTCCTCTTGCCTCTGTCCCCTAGCAGCTCCTGCCTGCAGGAGTGTCCCACTTTAAGATCCAGCGGCGACCTGAGCGGCCCCGCCCATCCTGTGACACTGGGACGTAGTCCCGATCCATAGGTCTGTGGCCATGCCTGATCCATTCGGTTCTACCCTGGAGGGGCAGAATTCCGCGGCTCAGAACTTTATTCTTCCTCAAGCAGAGCCATAGGCCAGGAAGACACAATGCTCTTTTTCTAGAAGTCCTGGTCTGTGGTGTCCAAATTCCGGGGCCCAGTGTGTCTGTGAGCCCAGGCCAGCCCTGAGCCAGGCAGCAAGAAGCAGAAGAGGGGGCTGTGGTTCTTTCACAGACCCCAGCGATCCGCCCAGTTCAGGAAGAAATGGCTTTGTGAAGGTAACGTATTTTGCTTTAAAAGGGAAGCACACCTTTCTGTTATTTTTAATACTCAGCCTCCAACCCGAATGAGCTCTTCCCGTGCAACAGAGGACTCTGACACAGGAAGCATGCACTCACGTGAAGCTCACAACTCCACTGGGATGGAGGCAGGGCAGGCACATCATCCCCACTCACCCAGAGAGGTGAAGTGACTTGCCCAGGGTAGTGTGCGGAGTGACAAGGGCAGGCCTAGGACCCAGGCATCCTGGCTCTGGGCCCCTTGCCTGCCTGGCCGTGCTCTCATGCATCCTGCCACGCTAGGCACTTGCCTCCCTGAAGCTCAGTCCTTTATGGGAATCCCGGGCCTGTTTTGCTGGCTGTGCTCACATTTAGCATTGGATGCCTTTTCTGTAGGTAACTATGTCCATCTCTTGGCCAAAATTGATGGTGTTCTGGTGGTCAGGGCTTACACACCGGTGTCCAGTGATGATGACCGAGGCTTTGTGGACTTGATTATAAAGGTAAGTGGGGCACCAGCTGCCTCACCCTCCCAAGCCTATGAAAGGTGGTAGGGTGGGGACGGAACCCATGACCTGGGAAGGGCTTTCCAGCAGTGTCACGGAACAGTGAAGCTGTGGTGAAGTCTTCAGGGGTGCTTAGAGCAACTGTGAGGGCAGAGAACGTTTGCTTCAAGGTTTCCAGTAGCAAATGGAATTTTGAGTTGTGTGCAGCTGTGGCCTCTGGTCTGAGGGTGTAGAAACCAGGCTGCCTTCTTTTTCAGATCTACTTCAAAAATGTGCACCCCAATTATCCAGAAGGGGGGAAGATGACTCAGTACTTGGAGAATATGAAAATTGGGGACACCATCCTTTTTCGAGGGCCAACCGGTCGCCTGTTCTATCATAAGCCAGGTACTGGGGGGTTCACATTGGGCCTCCCGCTGGAAGGAAGAAGATTCTTGTGGTTGTTCTATTGTTGTAGAAAACTTCTCAGGGTTGGGTCCTGTGGACTTGTCCTTAAAGCCTTCGTACGTTCACTCCAACACACACACTTGATGAGATTGTAAGCTTCATTAAGGTAGGGGAGTGCTGGGGTGTTTCCTCATGTAAACTGGATCTCCAGAACGATGTCCGATGCAGAAAAGGTGTCTGTAAGGCTGAGCAGTGGAAGCATGGATGGATGGATGGATGGATGGACGGATGGATGGCATCCACTCTCGTTCCTTACCACATACTCATCACTGACTCGCTCGTTCATGCTGTGGCTTAGAGTGCTCTGTGAGGCTCCATTTAACTTCACTGTGCTTCCCTCCTCCCTCAGAAGAAAAAAGGTCCAGCGAGTCCTTGGCTGTTTCCACTTTGTGCACCATGGCCCCTGGGCTGCCCTGACTCGCTTCTCTGGTTGAGAACGGTGCGGCCCCTTCCTCGGGTGGCCTTGCGTCCTGGGAGTCCCAAGGGAAGCCCGTGACCTCTTACAAGCTCTCACGCAAGAGCTGCAGAAGTCAGAGGGGTCCTCTGTGTTTCTAGGGAACTTTTCAATCAAGGCATACAAAACAAGTGAGCCTGAAAAGAAGCTGGTCAGTCACCTGGGAATGATCGCTGGGGGCACAGGTGAGAGACTTCTGGGGCTTCCTCCATGGGGGGAGGGGCCCCAAGACCTTTTGTACTTTGAAGTAATTTGATCCTAGAGGAGACTCTTCCATGGCTGTTTTAGAGGGGAGTGCAGGTTGATGACAGGCCTGGAAACGGACCCCATGTGCCCTGCTCCCCTGATGCAGCATGCTGGCTGCCCCAGAAGTCAGGCTGGGGCCCCTGGAAGAGTCTGGGGACCGAGCTGAGTAAGCCCACACATGGTCCCCCGAGGGCTCCTGGATGCAGGACAAGCCCGAATCTCCCCATCCCCTGAGAATGAGTGAATGAGAGAACAGAACAGATGTATCAGGACACCTACGATGTGCCAGGCACCATCACAGGCGCTTGTGAAATGATCACTTACTCGTCATTCATTCTGTTGTACACATGGGGACACCGAAGAGCTCAGACGGACACCTGACTCACCCTCCTCTGAGAGCAAGTCGGGCTAGGGGGTTGAGTGTGAAACTAGCCAGTTCAGAGCCAGGGCTCTTTCCATCTTGCACGTGAACATCAGAAAGGGCTTTCAATTTATTGTTGCATTAGAAGGGAAAACCAAAATGAAGGGCGGTTTTCCACTTTGAGTTTGGGGGCAGGCATGTGAGAAGTAGGACTGGGGCTGAGGCAGAGCGTTAAGGGGCTGCAGACCAGGGATCGTGGGTACCGGAGCGGGAGGGAGCACCACTAGCCATGTCCCGCCTGCTCCTTCCTGTCCCAGGGATTACGCCCATGCTGCAGCTCATTCGCCACATCACAAAGAACCCCAGCGACAGGACCAGGATGTCCCTCATCTTTGCCAACCAGGTCAGTTCTGCCGAGTCGGCCCTGAGCTTGGAGGGGTGGGAGGCATGTTTGCTGAGCGGGCCGTCTGCGTTCATACCTCCCCCCCGACTGACCTCTCGCTGCCTCTGCCACGGGAGGGCCAAGCAGGTGCTCAGCCAGGGTGTGGGGGTGTGGCTGCTGGAGGAACGAAGTCCAGGCCTGGTTTCCCACTTGTTTTTGTTTTTAACTGTCTCCCCAGCCACCCTATGGACTAAGCTTTCTTTCCTTCATAATCAATTGTTTTTCTGAGTATAAAATCATAGATGCCCTCAGTAGAAATTTTAGAAAATACAGAAGTATATAAATACTTGACATCTTTTTTGTCTTTCTTCTATACATGCCGTGTATTTGCAATTACATTTATATATTGCTTGGTTTTTTCACTCAACATTACCACACGAGCATTTTCTTCTCATCAAACCTCTTTATAAATATTTTCATCAGTCTGTATCAAGTTGCACCATAATTTACTGTATTTTCTGCATTCAGATTGTTTTCAGTTTTCACAGTTTTAAGGATAAAATGCTTGATGCCTTTTAGATTATTTTCTTAAATAGGATCCCAGAAGTAGAATTGCGGGCACAAGAACCATGACAAGTTTTAAGATCCAGGTCCTCTCTGCAGTATCTCGGAGCCTGTGACAACTTTCTTTTGGCTTTGGTTTCCTTTCCCCAAATGAAGCTCCAGCCTGTGTTGCCCTCTGCTTTAGCTCTCCAGTGCTGTTACGTTAGGTGGGACCTCATGTATTACTGCCTTCACCCCTTGCGCTCCCTGCAGAAGATCCTGGGCCCACACTCCGCTCCTTCCAACTGGGTTCCAGCTGGGTTAGCCCTGCGTGGTGCTCAGTGTGGATGGGGGCGGGGGGCTGAGACCTCTGAGTGAGGCCACCCCGCCTGGGCTCCGCAGTGGCCTTCCAGCTGGAGGGCGGTCCCGGCCGCTGCAGGAGCCTCCCCTGTCCTCCGCCCACAAGAGGGAGGGCTGGTAGTGCAGAAGCTGCAGCAGAACCTTTGTTTACCCTGGAGTTGTGGCGAGAGCACCCCCACTCAAGTGGGGTCAGCTCAGGCAGAAATGTGCTGACCCGTGTGCTCAGTGTGGGGACCAAGCAGGATGTCCCTGTTGGGGCTTTGCTCATGTTCCTTCTTTTCTAGACAGAGGAGGATATCTTGGTGAGAAAGGAGCTTGAAGAAGTTGCCAGAACTCATCCAGAGCAGTTCGACCTATGGTACACCCTGGACAGGCCTCCTGTTGGTATGATCCCCATAGTCCCCACTGTGGGTTAGCTCCAACCCTTGACCCACCTCAGGAACTAGTCCCTGGGTTTGTTTGCTTTTTAGGACTGTGCTTGGGAGCTGAGACCTTCAGCTCTGTCCCTGCATGGGAAATGGAAGTGGAGGGAGAGAGGATTGGGGCGACCTGCTTGTAAGAGCAGTGTCTGATACCTCAGCAGCAGTCCATATGCGCACTGAACCTCAGGAGGGACTCGGAGGGACACCCGGTCACTGGGTCACTCTGAGCACCCACTCCATGCTACACTCGACACAGCATCCCGCAGAGACATCACACACATGGCCATGGACCCCTCGCCCCCTTACCACCCGACCTATCCTGGACAGTAGGCGTCACATGGCGAGCCCCAGGCAGCTGTTGCAACCCTAGCCAGCACCCAGCCACCCCGGCACCCTGCACCTTCATGCTGCCTCTCCTACTGCACCCAGCTGTGCCTGCCTTGTCATATAGCTCACTGCCCAGCAGAGGGCGCCCCCTAACCGAGCCACAAACCCCAGGCCTGCTCCACCCTGCCCAGCCCCAGCTCCCTGCCTTGATTCACACCATGCCTCACTGTTGTGTTCTCCATCCCTGCCCCTGCGTGCGGCGTCAGACAACCAGCAGTGAGCCTGGGATGCGGGGTCAATACTGAAGGCTTCCTGGGTCTCCCATGTCCTCCACTTCCCGGCTTCTCTGCAGAGAACAGCAGTGCAGACTTCTAAGCCTTGGAGAGCAGCCTTGCCTCCCTCTTTGGGGTGGGGGCAGATGGCTTGGGGTCAGGGGCTCTACCCAGCAGCCTCACAGCTTTTTTCTACTTCTGCTTAACCTCAGGCTGGAAGTACAGCTCAGGCTACATCACCGCCAACATGATCAAGGAGCACCTCCCTCCTCCTGGGCAGTCCACGCTCATCCTGGTGTGTGGCCCACTGCCCCTGATCCAGACAACTGCTCACCCTAACCTGGAGAAACTGGGTTATACCAAGGATATGATTTTCACTTACTGATACCTCCCTTGCTTCTAGCAAATTTGCCTGGTCCCTTTCTGTTTCGGAGTGAGTTCTGCCTCACCACATTAAACTGGGATGTGTTCACAAGTGCCTTGTAATGCATCCTCAGGCACATGGCTCCTCATTCGGGTGTGAGCCTAAGAAGCATTCAAGGGGCTGGAGGCAGACTGGTTTCTGAGGCCTCCTAGCTTGGGAGGCTCGAAGTGCCTTGCCCCATAGTTTAATGAAATCAACTTCAGCACAAAGCAGACAGCTCAGGAGATGTGGCTCTGTGGGGAATCTGCTAGGCCAGCCCTACATGTGAATAGTCTTGTGTGTGTCCAAGGGAGGTCAGAACTGGCAAAAGTGCAGGGGCAGAATTCCAGAAGGATCCAACTGGGGTCATATCAACTCCCAGTAATCTCTCTTGAACTGCCCTCTCCAGAGTGTTGTTTTTAAGGTCAGACTTACTAGAGGGCCCAGGCACCCTCCATGTGCTCTCTTCCTTCTTTGGTAGGAGACCCTTGAAGTGGGAACGGTGTTGAAAGGTATTAGGGAGTAGTAAATCCGTACGGTAGGCAGGCTTCAGCCATGCTAGACTCCCTGTGCTTTGCACAACAGATGGAGGCAAGGGCCCTGGTTTTCTCAGCATCTTCTAAATGCCAGGCCCCGTTCTGGTGTGGCGGGTGGGGTGGTTAGCACAGAAGTTTCTGAACTGCAAATGAGATGAGGCTCCAGGAGTTATTCCTGAAATCCTTGCCATTGCTAAGCTCAAGTGATCCAAGTGACCTCCCAGCCCTGGCCGTCTGCGGCCAGGCTGACGTGCTGCTCCGTTGCCCAGGGGTGGGTAGAACTTGTCCTGCACTTTAGTTCGCATCATTCTCACAAGCAGCTGAGATTCCGTGGGGATGATGTTCTCCCGAGTTACAGATGAGGAAGGTGAGGCTCTAAGTTATTATCTTCAGGTCCTTCCAACACAACAGGAGGCAGCAAAGCTGGGCTTCAGACCTGGGTGCTTAAGTCCAAGTCCTTTCCTTTCTGCAAAAACTGGCATTGTTAGCATTGCCTCCAACGGTGTCACTGGATGTGCGTGTGTGCATGCGTGTGTGGGGGGGGGGGGCAGGAGAGGGTGAGATGGCTCTAGAGAACTCACCAGAGTGCAGCTGTGCCCTGCCTGGGGATGGTCTCACAGAGGGTGGGTAGGGGTGCGATGGGTGCGGGGTGTGGGGGGGAGGGGCTGCGAGCCTTCACCCATGCGTGTGTTCAGCGCACCCTCAGCAGATCCCTACTTGGAGAAGCTACTCCGCTGGGCACAGTATGATGAGTAAGAGCCCACCCTCGTACTTTCCTCCAACACAGAGCTTACCACACCTTTCCCCTCTGGCACACTCGGGAACCGAGTCATGTCTGAAATCCAGGGAGCACCTCTTCCTCGAAGTCTTTTCCGGTCGCTCCCCCGGCTCTCCATTAAAAAGGACACAAGTAGGGTGCCTGGGTGGCTCAGTTGGTTAAGCGACTGCCTTCGGCTCAGGTCAT
>NW_023270852.1:9159068-9246694 GCF_011800145.1 Mirounga leonina
GTTGGTTAAGCGACTGCCTTCGGCTCAGGTCATGATCCTGGAGTCCCTGGATCGAGTCCCGCATCGGGCTCCCTGCTCGGCAGGGAGTCTGCTTCTCCCTCTGACCCTCCTCCCGCTCGTGCTCTCTCTCATTCTCTCTCTCACAAATAAAAAAAAATAAAAATAAAAAAAAATAAAAAAGGACAAGTAGTTTCTACTGGAGCATCTGTACCTTTCAGCTTAGAACAGAGATGTAACCCCCACTAGAGCATCAGCACCCTCAGACAAGCACCTTGACATTCGTGCCTAGACCTCCAGCCCTCAGCCTGGCATGGAACATGCTTAACCTGCACATAAGAAGGGGTGGGTGGCTGGAGCACGGCACGGTGGCCTGCTTGGAGTCCCTGAGCAGTTTGGGGACCAGGGCTGGCTCTTAACTCCGGCGGTACGGGAGTGCACCCGCAGCAGGTGCTCGGTGCCTTCGTGCTGAGGGTGGCTGTGTGAGGGAGAAAGACACCCAGCAGGGGAGCTAGGAGGGCTCCGGCTCAAGGGCTGACGGCACAATGGGACACAGGAAACTCCGACGCATCAGCGAAGGCTTCCTGAAAGAAGCCGTGTGGCTTGCTGGCTCTGGACAGGCGCAACTCGGCCTTGAGAGGGGGACCAGGGGGAAAACGACACCTCACGGGGAGGGAAAGGCAGCGGCACAGGCTTTCGTGAGGGTTCGTGAGGCCGGAGACTCGGAAGGGCCATGGGTGCTGCCTAAGGCTTTTGAACTCCTCTCGATTCTGGAACTGAGGCGTTCTTCGCACAACGGTATCAGGATGAGAACGGTGCTTTGGGAAGGCCGCTCTCGGACAGGGGAGAGAACGGCAGGGGACCAACTGGGGAGGTGGGGGACTGAGGAGCCCAGCTTCGGAAAGCAGAGGAGAGAGGAGGCCTGAGCTGTCACAGGGAGGAAGAGGATGGGGCTGTCGCCAGTGGGGAGACTGGCCGGGAGGGACAGAAGGGCTGGGGGCACACGGGGCCTCTCCCCGAGAAAGGAGACACGGCAGGGAACAGGCTGTGTGGGGAGATGGCCAGGGGCGGAAACGCTGTTGGGGTGTGCGAGGGCCGTCCGCTGGGGGCAGCCATCTGACCAGACACCTGCACTTGGGAGCCTGCGCTGCGGGTCAGCCAGGGTTAGGGGGCCCAGGGTTTGGAGGCGCCTCTGCTCAGACCAAGGAGGCCCAGCAGCACGGACAACCGGACACCCTGCTGCAGAGGAGGGCAGGACGAGGGCAGTGAGGGCCATGGGAGGAGTCCCACTGCTCCTTCGCCGTGCTCACCCTGGGCCGGTTCCTGTGAAGGCAAGTGCCCCCTCGGCGTGGAAGCAGCCAGGAGGGGCTCCCTGTCATTTCAGCCAGCTCAGCCACTACAGGACAGCCAGAACTTTTTTTTCCAGAAGTTTCTTCCAGCAGAGCTTTTATGAACTCCTTGCCCTTCCCCTTTGGCGTAAGAACCTCCCAAACGTCACCAGGAAGAGCAGGGGCCATTGAGTCTGTGCTGACGTCTCACTGCCCTCCCCACAGAAGTGGGGGGCAATCCATGTATAAAAGTACAAAAGGTATAAAAGCTGTGAAGAGCCTAGCGCGGCTGAAAACGCAGGGCCCCCGGGGCCCCCTCCTGGACATCTGTTCACTGCTCTGCTCGCTCCTGTCAGTGCGCACATCCGAGGGGTCCTGCCAGCCCGTCTGGGCTCTGCGGGCGGCCACGCCAGCTCCCCGACGCAAAGACCCGGGGCCCCCATGCGTGGCTCTCTGGGCTCTCGGCCACGAAGAAAGTCACCTCCAGTCCTCAGGGCTGGGAGCGGCCAGGCGAGAGTCGCTCAGCAGCTGGTCCTGGCTCAGCAGAGTCTGAAAGGACACAGCCCGAGGGCCAGTTGAACAGGGTTTTGGTCAAGGCTGCCGTGCGGCAGCTACGCAGGAAGCAGCGGGACACGGGGTGGGGTCCCGTCTGACACCACTGGCGCCCTCTAAGCTCGTGGGGTTCCGGGGACCCCACATGCACAATCAGAACAGACTGCGCTATCAAGACAATACATCGCTCATACCTTAGAGGGGAAGTTGCTATTTCAAGACCACCCAAGGCCTACGAGTAGTGGAGGGCAAGGCTGGGTGCATGCACTTCAGTGTGCGAGCCAAGGGAAAAACAAAATAAAAATGATCCCATTTCGATTCAGGGAGCCCCTTCCCCCTCCGCTTCCATCTTGTCCTTGGATACAGCCTTCTTAATGTGCCCCAAGAGATCAGTGAGCAAAGGACGGGGACAGGGGCTACAGCCAGTGGGCTCAGTGATGGGACCATCCAAAAGTACGGGGCAGTGGAAGGTATAGGGCCTCCACAGTGTGAATCTTCTCTGTGGCTGGACTTTTCCTGCCAGCTGTCGTCTGTCTCTAAGCCTTGCGAGGAGGCTCTACAGACAACTAAGCTGTGGTTTGCAGAGAGAATGACTTGCCTGAGGTCCCAGAGTCAGTGAGAGGCAGAGCAGGGGCTTGAACCAGATTGGCCTCCCTCCGAAGCGGCATCTCTCCCGGACACCATTCTGCCCCTTCATGATAGTTTGTCCCCATGAGGCACACCAGGATGTGTCCACATGCCCATGATTGCCATGAGGCCAGAGGCATGGCACAAAATGCACGTGTCTCATGGGCAGAGGGCAAAGCAGTGCCCACCAGGTCAGAGAGGAGGCCCGGGCATTGGGCTGACAAGGCAGGTGACCCGGAACTGCCAAGCATCTTGGTTTCCTCACCAGCTCTGAGCATGGGAAGAGGACCAAGACCTGGCATGCTTTAGCTGGTTTCAGCTCAAGGCCCGTGACCCTTCTCAGTGCCCCTAGCAGCTCAGGCCACAGTGCTCAGCACCATCCTTCGAATTCCTAGCATAGCCTAGGACCCAGGTTGGGATTGGGGGCGGGGGGGAGGTGGTCAGGCTGTGGGTATCACGCCAAACTCGTGGGGCCACCCCAGCACCTGGCCTACTGCAGATAGAGGGTCAGAATCCTACCGTGAGGCGGTGAATGTCTTGGGAGAGGAGCCCTATCTGCGTCACAGTGCCTTCCGAAGGGGCCATCTGTAAAATGGGCAGCAGCCTGATCAGCACACGCGGATGGACTCAGCTTGTGATTCACAGGGATGGCATGCAAGTCCTGTCCTGGGAGAGTGGGTGAGGAGGGGGCCCAGGCCCTGGGGAGTGACAGCTGGGCAGGGCACATGCCGTTTCTGTCCTTGGGAAGGCCGGAGCTTCCAGTATCCCACACTGCTGTGTGCACACGTTCCCAGGGCCCATCCTGGCACCAACACTGAGGGTGCACGGGAGATGAGAAGCAGCCCTTCCACCCATGCTCAGTGCTCCAGCTATTTCTAGAAGCAGAAAGCAGCAGGGACGAAGGCCTCAGCATGCTGAATACACCGATAATTTCCGGTGACAACGGGACCCCGTATGCTGATGCCCAGGGTAGGTATGGGTGGGCACCCTCAGGGAGCTGCTCATAGAGCTTCCTCACTGCCAGGAGCCTCCCTTGCCTCCCCTCCTCCTCAGGTAATGCTGGTCTGCTCCGTCTTCCCTAAGCCTATGTAGACATTGTAGATTTAGAAGCATCCTCTGAGAGCTTCAAGTATCATCCCACATTTTCCAGGTGGGAAAACTGAGGCCCACAAAGGGACACAAGCCTTGCTTGAGACCACAGAGAAATGTAGTGACATAATTCCATGCAGGGTTTGAAAACAGGTGCATGCAGAGATGCTCTCCCCAGGACACCCTAGGAATCAGGGACAAAGCCGGCCCTGGGGCTCGATGACAGCTTCGCCCAGCGACCAGCCCCGAGGAGCACCTGCCATTCAGTGTCCCGGGTACTGGGATCAGGCACCAGGCTGACTTCAGAGAGGCCCAGGTGGTCATGGCCTGTGGTTATCAGCCATCCCTGGGGCTGCTGGTAGTTTAAGAAGCAAACCAGAGCGCTGCCTCCGTCTGGGACAGAATCAGAGTGCCCTCCATGGGGCCATCAAGCCCTGCCCCGGCCGTCAGACGGTTATAAGGTCGCTGTTATTTTGCAGATGAGGCCCGGGGGACCCAGGAGGGCCAAACCCTGCCCTAGGCAAACTGGAATCTCATGAGCAGGAACCCAGACTGGCAAAATGTGTCTCTCCGTCAGTCCCCGTCCAGACAAGGCCCATCTGGAAGAGCCATTATCAGTTAGCCAGCCTCTAAATCAGGAGGCCAGGGCTGTTCCCGTTCTGCCGACAGACCGACCAGCCCCCACAACGGTTATGGGCCCAGCCAGGTTAGTAGCAGGGAGGCTGACAAAGCACACAAAAGAACAGAGGCAATTTCCACGAGGCCGCGTTCTTGTCTCCCCCTCTGCCCCTGAGGAGGCTCACGCTGCTGAAACGGAAACCGACTCTGGGGTCTGCACGACAGATGCGACCCAGTCAGTGAGCACGAGGTTCCCCACGGCTTCATAAGAGGGAGGTGGAGCCTGAAGCGAAGAGGCCCCAGACCTCCTCTGAAGGATACGGGGGTCCCTCCCTACTCCAGTTCCCTCGTCCATGACACTTGGCAAATGCCATGTGTGCCCCTGGCCAAGGACTGGCTCGGGGCCACCCGCTGTCATGCTGGGCAACACGCGGGACTCCATCTCCAGCTGTGCCCAGCTCTCTTCCCTGCCCAGTGAGGTTAAAGGTATGTGGCGCTGTTTGCTTTCTACATAAATACTGTCTTTATTACCAGAAAGAAGCGACCACCTCTGTGGATAAGGCACAACACAGTTACGCTGTCACTGCGGCAGGAGTCCCTGCTGCCATCCCTGGGGTCTCAGCCACAACTCTGTGGCCACAGGCCTAAGGCACTTAAGATTGCCCCTCAACGGAAGCCCAGCAGAGGGGCCCAAGAGCTGAGCCTCTGGGGATCGCCCACGGTCTCTGAACCCGTGTCCAGGGTTGTGTGTTTCCACCGGTGCCGAAGATGGCCACTAAGAATTACTATAGATGTACAAGCGTCTCTGCGTCTTTCCTCCTGAGTCCACCTTTGGCAACAGTCCCCAAAGGCTGGCTCCTTAGCAAAAGTGCCACTCCATACCCCGGCCACCCCCAGAGTTCAGAGAGAGACTGGCCTGGAGTACACAGCAGCCGGAATGTTCTGTGAGGCATGCACAGGGGCGGGTGGTGAGGTGCAGCTCTATGCGGACACACGCAGTGTTACGGTGAAGCTCCCGGGGTGCAGAGAGGACAGGTAACAAGGCCATCAGCTAATCCGTCCCACCTGGTCCAGCCCGTCCAGTTCAGGGGCATCGAGGGGGCTGAGGCCCCGGTAGCCACTGTAGGCCCTGGAACTGTCACCAGCACTGTCACTGGGCTCCATGGGGCAAAGGTAGTCCGTCGACTCATCGAATTTCTTTCTTCTTATGTTTCCAAAATGCGAAAATCCTAGTTTCCTTGGCTAAAACACAGTAAGTGCAAGATTAGGAGAAGGGGCTTATCAAGTCAGTGTGCAGATAGAACTCACAATGTAAGAGCGGGCTCATGAGGAAAGGAAGAAGGCAAACAACTTCTGGAAAAATTCTCAACAAAACAGAGCTCCTGGCTAGAGAAAGGCCAACAGATAAATAATCTTGAGCAAGGAGAGAGAATCTTGCTCCTCCGAGACTGTGTATGAGAAACTCAGGCCCTGCTGGCCCACGAGTGACATTCTACTTTCCCCAAGGGAAACCAGGAACTTCTACTGGGAGCTGAGGTGGAGGCCCTGCCTCACACAGCAGCGGCCTCTGCGGCTCGTGGCACCTCGTGCCCTGGGGAGGCCACACCGGAGAGCCCTGGGCAGCCCCTCCTGCTGTTCACGCTGGTCTCCCCCAGACACACTTGTGGTCCTGCTCCCTTGGGGAGGGAGGTCTGTGCATGAACTGTAGCTGGACCTAGGCATCCCCTGCTGCTGGGGACACGGCCTCCAGAGATTGTGTGTGTGGGCCTGCAGTCTGAGGAGGATGTGGTCCGAGGACAGTGTGGCTCAGGCAGTTTCTCACAAGCTCTGTGGGGTTCAGAGAGCCCCAGTGAGTGCTGCTGGTGCTCGTATGACCTCGGGACCCCTGGACAGCCGTGGACTGGCCGCCGCCCCAGCACAAGGCCACTGGAGCGCTCCCTATGTTGGCAGACAGTTCTGAGGAAGACCCCCCAGAGCAGTGTGGCCCACAGATGAGCCTGACCGAACAGAACTCAGAATCGTGAGCTCATCTGCTTGTGACATGAGTCAAGGCAGCACTGGGACAGAGGATAAGCACTAGCTGCCTGAGAGCAGATGCTTCCGGGACATAGTGTCGGTGTACAGAAAAGTTTACTCTCTTCCTTGGACTCGGGTACGGCAGGGAACTGGCTGAACAAAAACAGATGAGGAGACCAAGCTCTGAGGTCCGGACCTGAGACAGCCTCCTCATCCGTGTGCCCCATGGCCCTTGCTGGTTTGGCTCCAGGCCACTGGGCCTGCTGCAGTACAACATGAGTGCTAAAAGGCAGGCCCCTGTGCCACCCCAGAAAGGGCCTGGCAACTCACCCGGACTTTGGCTGTGGTGGTCAGCGGCATGTATGCTGGTGAGGCTATTTTCTCTCGCTTTTCTTGCTCAGCCTCAGGACCAATCAGGGCATTGAATTTGGTGGTTAGGTGGCGTCTGAGGAGCGTCTTTTGTGGTGGAATATTGAGAAGCATAGCTAGGGTGTCCCCAGTGAAGCGTGGCTCCAGGATCTAAGAAACAAACACAGACAGACCACCCGGGGATGACCACAGATGGCTCCAGGAGGGCACACTGACAAATAGGCCCTCATGCACAGAGGGGTGTCTCCAGAGAGGGGCTGAAGCTCATCCACTTGTCCTGTATCCCACTCCTCTCTGTTTCCTCGGCACAGGGCCTGGCTCTGGGTAGACGCTAACACACTGGCTGACTGCCCACCTCATTCTCACTGCCCAGCAGAGAGCGGTGGGTTCTTGGATACGGCTGTCTCCCCAGGTCCAGTCTGCTCTGGAGGACATCCAAACCATCCTTTCATTTCCCCACTGGCTTTACCACTTGACAGATCTGAGTGACAATCATGACTATACTGTGGCAAGGGGGAAGTTCCACTGTGGTGGCCAACCCCTCACTTCCCCAGCCACTGTGTTCCTTCAGGTGCTGGTGGAGATGCCATGTTAAGGCCAGACTTATGCAACCCATTTGTCCTGGATCCCTCTGGATCTGTTGCTACAGAAGACCTTTCCAGAAACCATCTTGTTTCCATGAGGTATATTCATTTCCAACTGCAAATTATCAAATATTTTGAGATTTCTGTAAGGGTTATCAACATTTTTTCCTAGGATTTATGTCTAGCCATGAAGAAATCAGTTTCTGAATACCCCCGTTTACACTGAAGCAGGTGGGCTAGTCTAAAGAGCCACTCACGATGAGGCCTCCGTGGACACCACTCCCACGAAGGTTGGGTGCGTACTCCGCCAGGTCCACAGATCGCAACCACTCCATCACCCTGTGGTTGGACCACTGCACAACTTCTGAAGGAGAAAGGTTACTCTGTGACAGGGAGAAGGAGAGAGTGAGAAAGCTGGGTCTAACAAGTCCTACCTGTGGTCCCCTGTGGAGCCAGCCCCTGGGAGTAAGCCTGCCCCAGATGCCCGACCAGAAGACAGCCCTCATGCCCACAGAGCTAGGTAGCCAGCCCACCTGCCTAAGAGCCTTCCAGGTTTCTAAGAGATAGAGCTCTCACAGAATCTTGCAAGACATTCCACACTGAAATATCTGATTCCAGAACCCTTTGACTTCCTAATCCTCTGGTTGGGACTAGTAAATGAAGGCACAGAGTCATTCATTCGGTGATTCAACAGAACTTGAAAGAGGACTATCATTTAAGAGTCAAGTGTTTTATAGACGAAGATCTCCTGGGTGTGGCCAAATGTTTCAGGGGAACACATATTAAGACACTTAGACATAAGTGGCATCTTAGTCTTCAAAATGCTCAGCGCTCTGACACACAGAAGGCATTCAAAACTTATTTGCTGAATAGGGAGAACACGAGATGGAAGGTGGAGGTAGCAGTTTTTAATCCCTCAGGAAGAGGAGTTAATCTTACAGCACAGTTAGACTTAGCTCGTAGGAATATAGGAGACGGGGTGTGACTGACAAGCCTTTAGCTTCGGGGCCCAACAAGAGCTCTGTGCCATGTAGAACATGACCAGGCGGGGCGCCTGGGTGGCTCAGTCGGTTAAGCGACTGCCTTCGGCTCAGGTCATGATCCTGGAGTCCCGGGATCGAGTCCCGCATCGGGCTCCCTGCTCGGCGGGGGGTCTGCTTCTCCCTCTGACCCTCCCCCCTCTCATGTGCTCTCTTTCATACTCTCTCTCTCAAATAAATAAAAAAAAAAAAAAAAAAAAAAAAAAAAAAGAACATGACCAGGCACCTCTCCAGGACGTGGGCTGCTGTGTTTACCTACACTATTTCTTCTCTAGCAAAACCTGCTCACCATCCCCTGTGCACCTGGGACTAACGGTCAGCTAACTTTGTAGCTACAAGTAGGGAGATCTGAAATGTCTGGGTCCAGATGGGCTCTTCTCTCCTCTGTCTACTCTGACCCCATCTTGCCATTTTGCTTTCCCCTCCTTCTCCTTTGCACCACTTGCTCATCATCTTTGATCATTGTGATGGCTTTGAGAGACTTGTTGTTACTGCCTCTGGCCCTGAACTGGGTCTCCCCAAGAGCGGTGGGAGCTTAGAAGTCTAGTGTCTGTGGTGGGGCACAAAATGCAGGCAAGAGGGGGTGTTTGGAGCACCATGAAGCACTAGCAAAGGAAAGAATCCCAAGCACCCTGGTTCAGAAGGCAGCCATGTTGCGCTGAGGTCACTCTTGTTTTCACACACCTAACCTTGCACACAGGGCTGCCAGGATAGGTACCATCCTGCCCTCACCTCATCAGCTGGCCGCCGGTGTAGGCAGTGGGGGTTGAAGTTGTTGACATGCAGCACATGAATGGCACATTTGATACTGAGATGATGTAGTTGGCTGGTAACTTTTAAGAAGAGGAGATCATTCTGGAAGAGAAGAGTTTTGGTTGATAAACCAGAGTTTCCAAGGTGACTAAGACCCTTAAGATTCCTTCCCAGACCACACACAGACAAGTCTACCACATCTTAGAAGGTGCACATGGACACACCAGCAGCTTCTCTTAGCACAATGGTTCCTACTCTGCCACCTCAGACCTCTTGTGTGACCAACAATACTATTTAAAGACCTTAAGAAAAGAGGGGGGAGGTGGAAGCAAGTTTACAATAAGCACCACGGGGATACCTGCACTGAGTGCTTGCAGGGACAACCAAAACACTGAAAGGGAAAATCCTCACCACAGTTAGGTACTGTAGCATTCGCCCATCGACTCTGGACTCATGAAACTGGTCTTTGTATTGTGGTAAGCCAATATCATCAAGCCAACCTACAGAAACCAGAAGAAACAGGTGTGCTCGGGCTCTTAAGAATGGGAGATGTGAATGCAGATAAATAAAAAGCAACAAATGATCATCTTGCGGGTCCAGCTGGATTCCCCATAAGGAACTCCCTCATTTGCCTTTTCCAAGGAGAGCACAGTCTTTGAGGCACGCATTCCTAGGCAAAGTGCTAAGTTACCCTTAGCAGCAGCCAGAGACACGCATCTATGCTGCCCATCCTTACGTGTCACCCAGATGTGGTCCAGCAGGGCAGACTTCTCCTCCTGCTTGGTGTTGATGGCTTTCACAGCTAAAATCAGCTTCTTCCTGTGCAGAGGCTGCTTAATTCCCAACTCCTGAAATTGAAAGATGAGGACAGATGTGAACTTCCAGCCAGCAGCTTGACCATTGGAGGGTGCCACGTCTGGGTGGAGACAGTCCATCTTGGGGGGGGGGGGTGCGTGTGGCCGAGGACCCCTGCACAGTGCCCTGGGATTGACCTGCAGTGACAGAGGACATCTGTGTGTTTGTGTGTGTTGTGTGTGTAAGCACAAGGGAAGGAGGAGTGGGGGCCACACCTCACCAGACATTGGTTTGAGGAGAAAGGGGAACCTCCTTCCCGGGGGGCTCAGCCCTTACCTTTTCCATGTCCTGAGGGGTAGCTGACAGTAAAGTGTGGCCAGAAGTCACCCACTGCCGGGCAAAGATCACATACTGGCCCAGACCGAAGTCCTCCAGCCACGCACACACGCGCTCGGTGCTCCACTGGGCAAAGGGGGCACTGGCGTCACTGGGGAGCAGGAAAACAGCAGGGCCCTGTTAGTGGGAGAGCCTGAGGCTGCATGTGAGCACAACGGAGCCTCAGAGAAGAGGGAACTGTGTTTTAAACCATCCAATCATAGGATCTCGCTGCACGAAATTCCACTAACAACACTTGTAGTGCACTCGAGAGTTTCCTGTGATAACACCTGGTGTGAATTTCGAATCCGCAGCGACTATAAGCACGGGCCAGTCACGGGTTCTCAGGAGGCCATGTTCATGTGCCGTTGGTCCACTTATGAGGCACACGTGCCACGAGCCCAGAATTGTGCCCCATTACGAGGATAATCATGTTATAAGCAAGATTTTTATGGATCAACACTGTCTTTAGGGAAATGCTTAGAAAACTAGGAAAAGGGGGTCAGTTCTCTAACATTAAAAAAGAAAACCTTCTAGGGGCGCCTGGGTGACTCAGGTCATGATCCTGGAGTCCCGGGATCGAGTCCTGCATCAGGCTCCCTGCTCAGCAGGGAGTCTGCTTCTCCCTCTGACCCTCCCCCTCTCTCATGCTCTCTCTCATTCTCTCAAATAAATAACATCTTTAAAAAAAAAAAAGAAAACCTTCTAAATAGCTAATGCTTTATTAATGAAACACTAAGGACATTCACATTAAAGTCAATAGAAAGAGTATTTTTATCAGGACTAATAACATGGGTCTGAGAGTGTAGCCAGTATAAGGAGAGGAAAAAAGAAGGCTAGAAGGTAAAAGTAAAAGATTGCCTCTCTTCTCAGATGATGCACCTCCCCACCTGGAGAACCCAAGAGAACCCAGTAAGGTCACTAGCTACAAAATGCACGTCATATTTATACGACTTACAAAATCAATAGCACACATACTAACAGTTTTGTTAATTTAAAAATCCCATTCATAGCAACCAAAATTATACAATATCTAGGAGTTGCTTCACAAGCAATGCCTCAGTCTCATGTACGTGTGTGGGGGGACGGGAGGCAGTGATGATAACACTCAACTGAGCAACATCAAGTCATGAATAAATCAAGACCTAGATCATGTTCCTGGACAGGATGATGGGTATTACAAAGCCATCAGTTCTTAAAGACATCAATTTTTCATGGAAGTGTGAATATAATGGCACACTTGAAACCTCCATGGAGTCTGGGGTGGGGGAGGTTGGCGAAGCAACTTTATTTCATTTGAGGAAAAACCAACCAGGATTTATGGAACGTAGAAAACTAGATAGTCTGTAAGGTTCCTTCCAGGAAAGCACCCCTAACCCCATGCTGGTTAAAAAATTGTTTTGGAATGCCTGGTTGAGTTGTTCTTAAGATGAAGGAGTTAAAAGACCAGAATGACAAGAAAGCATGACCTCTACCTCTGAAACCAGTAATACATTATATGTTAATTAATTGCATTTAAATTTAAAAATAAATGTGACTAGGATGTAAAAAATAAAATAAGTATTTTTTAAAAAAGTAAAGAAAAAGCATGATTCTAGGTGTCCTGGGGTAAGTGCTGGCCACGTGGAATAATAAGCCATGAGTAGGTATAGATCCAGGTTTTGTGAGACCTAGAACTTGTAAAATTTGCATGGACCTCCTTAAGAAAAGTACAAAATTTGAATAGGGAATTAGGAACAAATATTTAGAATAATAAATCACGGAGGATTACAAATTTAATCAAACTGAAAAAAATCATGGAATCTAGAAGTATTTTTATAAATTCCTACTACAAGTTTGTTATCTTTGCCGATGTATTAGATCATGTTAAATCAGGAAATTTTCAGCTTTTTCCAGTGTGTTCATATGATTCACTTTATATGAACAATAATCTAGAAACCTATTCACTATTTTTGTTTGGAATTTATCTTTTGCTTTTAATGAATTACTGCTTTTGGTATGATCTGGAATTGTTTTTGTTTCTTCTCCTTTTTTTGAGTTACTAGTTTTTTTAAAATCAATTAACATGTAGTGTATTATTAGTTTCAGAGGCAGAGTTTAGTGATTCATCAGTTGCATATAATACTCACGACTCATCGCATCAAGTGCCCTCCTTAACACCCATGACCCAGTTATCCCCATCCCCCTACCCACCTCATCTCCAGCAACTCTGTTTGTTCCCTATAGTTAGGAGTCTCTTATGATTTGTCTGTTTTTTTTCTTTTTTAAGATTTTTTATTTATTTATTTGAGATAGAGAAATAGAGTACAAGGGGGGGGGGTGCAGAACGAGAGGGAAAAGCAGACTCCCCAGGGAGCAGGGAGCCTGATGCGGGAGCTCCATCCCAGGACTCCAGGATTATGACCTGAGCTGAAGGCAGACACTTAACTGACTGCGCTACCCAGGCACCCGGTTTGTCTATTCTTAATGCCAGAATACTTTCACTTTCAAATGTTCATTTTATCATTTTTATTTCACATTCTATTAGCTTTTTGATTTCACTCCTTTTCTTATTTCTGGAAATTGGTAAAAATATATATGCAATGAATCAGCGGGGTACTTCAGTTCTGAAGGAAAAATGTGTTTTTGAAATCATAGTTTGAAAACCTCGGTCTTGTATACCTTTTCAACAGTTCTACAGCTCTGGTGCTCATCTTCGACAGAATTCCCATGTCCTTCTTAGTAAATGGTCTCCACCCTCCTACACCTGCATTGTTCCCACAGTGGCAGACCCTGCTTCTCCACCCCCTTCCCCCGCTAGGTTCTTTCAGTTCTGGGGTCTCCCAGGGCTATAGTTGAACATGCAATCAAGTAATTTAGAGAGGACAGAGAAGGTACCTTCCAGGCGCAGCCAAACCACTTGCTTTACTGACATGTTCCAAAACATCTTTCCAAACTGCGGTTAAAATGACGTAAGAGATTATCAGATAGGCCATCCCCATGAAAGAGGGAGAGCATATGGTGCACTTATAATTGTATACACTTCATCAGTAAGTGCATTTCTGACTAGAGAGAATTTCTGTTTTGACTAAGCATCCAAGAGAACCAAATCCCTTGCCTGGGATTTTGCAGATCTAATGACTGGAAAAAGTTTTCACAGAATAGCTGCTGGTTTTATACATCTGAAATGTTTCTTTTCCACTACCCCATACTTCTGATACTGAGTGCCAAAGGACACGTTCACACTGGGACACGATCGCCAACTCTGCGTCTTTGTATCAGAGTGCTGGGCAGATGGGCACATTGGGAGGTAGCAGGAATCCCGGGAGCCATTTTTACACAGGATAGCTCGTCAACTAAACACGAAGTGACTGCACACCCCAACAAATCCAAACTAAATGGATGCCCAAAACTCAACTTTCCCCTGGCCAGGTCCCCCAAATGCCCATGATGCTCCAACATCATCTGACAGAAGGCAGTATACAGACGGGGGGAAGGTTGGAGTAAAGAGTCAGTAGTCAAAAACTGGTTGGGTTAAAATACCTTACTTAGCAAGTTTTGAAAAACACATGGCTTTGTCAGCACATTGATGGGACTCTCTCGAGATCCTAGAAGACACCCGGGTGCAAGCAAAGGACCTTGAAGCTTAGACTTTTTCACATTCAGGATAAACCTGATGCCATGAATATGGGAGAGAGGCAATAAAAGAGTCTGATCGAAGACCCTCAGGAGGCCAACTCAGAAATCATCCCTGCACAGAGATGAGATCCAGCCATGTCATCGAGTCTGCCTGACTTTAACATTATACACTACTGCTATTTCTTGGAAAAATAAAAATACCTCTCACCATATACCAAAATAAATCCCCAAATAGACGATTCAGACACAATTTAAAAAAAAAATCATTGAAAAAATTTAACATGAACAAAACCACAAAGGAAAAGTTCATGAACCTCATTATACGTAAACATAAACATTCCATATGTCAAAGTGTCACAGAATAAAGTAAAACTCTGCAACAAGCCTAAAACATAATTTATCACAATTATTAGACATAGCTTCATGTCTTAATATAGAGAGAGCAGATAGAAGTCTGTAAGACAGATAATAACAAAAATGGGCAAAAAATGCAGAGAATTCACAAAAAGTAAAATGACAAACATCTGCAAACTAAATTAACAATAAAATGTAATTTTTTTGTGGGGTGATAGGCACTCTGGGCCACAGTGCCAACTGGAATGTAAATCAGTAAAACTTTATAGGAGAGAAAAAAAACACAATAAAATTCGTTCTTCTGTAACCTCAGAGAGGAGTCCTAGGAAATGTCATTATCAAATAGGATTATTTTAAAAAGAAGTATTTCATTAGAAAAAAAAAAACAAAACAGACTGGGGCTGGAGACTTTCTGTAACCAAGTACTTTTTCTACAGGGATATTGGTGATGAGACTTTTTTAAGGCTATACCTAAACAACTATAAACAGAGGACATTCGTTTATATCAAATTTCCGCTGATGAGTAATAAAGGCCTTTCTTTTCTACCACCGGACACAGGGCCTTACCACAAGTGTTGTTAGCATAAAAGCAGCAATCTCCTCAGGATGTCCTTCTTTCCCTTCCTCATCCTTGTTATGGTTAACAAAGCACAAAGACATTCACACAAAGCAGCCCTGTGGCTGGAAATGCCGTTTTTCCTTCAGCAGAGAAAGTTCCTGATTTTGGTTACCCCATCCCAAAATGGCTGGCCGAAGGTATGGGGGCCTCTTAACCATGTGGTCCTGCACTAAGGAAAAATGCCTAAGGGTCTTAGAGAAAGTTCTTATAGCCCTGCCAGTGAATCAACGCTAAAAAAATCGCCAGAATTGGAGCTGAGGTTAATCATGCAAGCTTACTGTAGATTATTTTCATCTCTGAAAAATCAGAAATGTTTAAGTCTAAATTTAAAAAATTGCTAGCAAATTAGAATGCTCTTGTGGAATATATAAGCTTTCTTTGGCTCACTTTTTAATGGCTCTGAATGGGTCTCTGCCTTCTCTTGCCTCCAAAAGCTACCATTTACTGACCATTTACTTTTGTAACACTGATGCCTTGATCCCAAGAGCAGGTAGAGAAGTCTACACACCCTCACATCTCTCTGCATGGCACCTGGAGAATACCTCTGGGGACACCCATCAAAGCCCAAGTGGGTCTGGAAAGGCCCCGCGTCTCGCACCCGAGCCAACTTGGAAAGCCTAGAACCCGGGGGTGGCTGGGTGGGGAAAGGGAGTGTGCATCCGTGGGCTCCCTTTCTCGGGGAGGAGGGTAGGCCTGCCAAAAATAGGATGCTTTAGGGAAACGTGCTTCTCTCGTCATTGGGATCTAGACTGTACTGTTTCTGAGGACTGATATGTGAGTTGTGCACATCTTACTCACCACCTGCACTGGTAGATGGCAATCTCAGAGGGATTAAATATAAGAGAATTAAACTTTACTTTTCACTGTCCGGTTAGATTTAAAATGTCACAATCCAATCCTGACAAAGGCCCCCAGAAGCCTGATCTTGGCTGAGTAACTCAGACTTCAGGAGATAGTTATTGAAGATGTATTTTGTGGAAATTGTCTGATGGGAAGAGAGGATCAGAGGATATGCAAAGGGATTTTCCTAAAACACAGGAGTACCGTTTCACTTGGGCAGGCCTGAGGGAGGCACGCTTTCTCAGAATAGGGCGGCCTAAGGAAAGGGGGCAGAGCTACTAACTGGAGAGTGTCTACCAGGGCAGACAGGGCAGGCCAGGAAAAGTTTAGCTTCTTTCCACGCTTTTTCATTCAGGCATGATGGGAGACTCCTGCAGAAGTTCCCCTTGTGGTTCCCCTGGCACACACCCTCTGCCACCCCCTTTAGCTAACACCCTTCAGTGAAGTTTGGCGCCTTGTCTTAGGAGGCATAATGGCAATGTGGCCTGCTCAGGTGGCAGGGGACAATGCCCTTTCTCACTTTTACTGGAGGAGGTCGACCCGTGAGTGGCAGAGTGCTGATGCTTGGGTTAGACGGGTAGTAGCGATGTAGTCCTCATAAGAACTTTAATAAAATACTTCTTTT
Source organism: Mirounga leonina (assembly GCF_011800145.1). NCBI lineage: Eukaryota > Metazoa > Chordata > Mammalia > Carnivora > Phocidae > Mirounga > Mirounga leonina. Next base: position 9,175,268 of record NW_023270852.1, read on the forward strand.
GATTCCTCACTTCATAAATGAGGAAACTGAGGCACAGAGAGGTGACAGAACTTGGTTTAAGGCTCGCCGCTAGGAAGTGGTTGAGTGGACATTCCAACTCGGGTCTATGATTCCAGAATCTGTTGCAGACTGGTTCCAGAATGGTTGCACCAGAGCTTCTCAATCCAGCATGTCGAGGCACTGCCGAGAATGAATCACACATGTGCAGAGCTGCTGAGGTCCCGGGTAGGCCCGAGGGCCCACCACCCACAGTGGCTTGTAGGGAGCCTCTTGCCTTTACCTCAGTGTGCCTGTAAAGCATGAGCTACATCTGCTGGTGCCAAGTGGGAAAGGGGGAGAAGCTCTGCTTCCATCTCGGGAGCATCCCTGGCCAAGATCTCACAGTTCTCTGTCAATAGACTAGAGGGACCCTTACCATTTCTGACCCTTGGGGTCTCTGGTCCTGGAGAGCCTCGGCCCTGCAGTTGCCCGCAGCCCACCTCGTCGAAATTCTGCCATCCCTGGGGCATCGGTGTTAAAGTTCCCGGACTGAGTTCTTCGGATCCTGTGTGGAGAGGAGTCCATGGAGACGGTCAGGGGGCAGCTGGGAGCACGTAGGCAGGGCACCACCCCCTAGGCAGGGCCACACCAGCTGGACGCCGGGCTCTCCATGGCACTGCTGCCCAGGGCCTCCCAAAGGTCAAGGATCATGGCCTGTGACAACGCCCCAGACCCAAGCCTCAATTCTCATTCTGCCTCTTGGATTTAGGGCATGCCCTGTGGGGGTCCAAGTGAGGAGTGATGTGGGGTAGGATGCCCGTTTCTGCTGCATTTCACAGACTGGATCAGTGGGGCCAGCAAGTCTTTCTTCAGACACAGACTGACCCCTGGGAAGGAAGAAGTTGGTCTCAGCCATGTGTCTCTTCCAAAGTACATGTGGTGTAAGCTGCAGAGAATATGCTCAGGGTTTGTGGGAAGGAGTGATGTCTGGAATGAAGGGCAGGTAGGCAACTGCTACATTTAATGTTCTCCTCCTCTGGGCCCTCAAAGAGAACTCAAATTCTTCCCTCTAACGGCCATTCTGTTTCTAGTGCTGTTCCAACATCTAATTAAACAGGGGGCTATGTGGTTCTTTGCCCGTTCAAGAAGAATACTGATTCTAAGCAATGTAATTACGATCACCACCACCAACTTACTTTCCCCAGAACTTCCTGATGCCTTTGGGGCTCCGTTTACCATCTGGCGTCAGGGGAGACTGGGGGCTTGAGTCAGTGCCCGATGACGTGGATGAGAGGTCATTGGCCACGACAGTGTCATCCCAACCACTTTCTGTGTCTCCTGAGATGGAAAGAATGGAATGGTGTGTGAAGGTCAGAAGGAACATGACCTTCAAAACCTCGTCCCCAGGCCAGGGCTATCCTTCAGTGGGGGTGGGGAAGAGTATGCTCTGCCTACAGAGCAGAAACTTACACCTCTACCAGCAGGGGGCTCAGGCACACTCCAGACTCTCTCTGAGGACTGGACAGGTTAAGGTTCCAAATCAGGGTGAGCTAATGTCTTCAAGTGCTATAGGTTCAGGGGTCCAAGTACTGGCGGGTAACTCCAACAAGGAGCTTCCTCCTTCCCCCAAGGGAGATGCAGGGATGCAGGCAGGAGGGGGACATGGCTGAATGTTCTGGAAGGGGAGGGTGTCAGGGAAGGGACACAAGGGCATCTCACTCTCCACCTCACCTGAAAGGGTACAGTACCTAATATGGGGGCACTGACACTCCGGCCACGATCTCCAGCCAATCAAGAAGCAGAGAAGCCACATGAAGAAGCAAGAGAGGCCAAAGTCCAGCCCAACAGAGTTACAGGGAAGCAAAGAAATAAACAAGAGTCATCGAGCAAGAGGGAAAAACTCGAACAGAAAGAAAAATAATCCCATGAGGAAAGGGGGAGGGGGAATGGTGACTGAACTTGGCCCACAGGGTCAGTGCGGTAAGAGGAGGCCTCACGTGAGGGGACCAAATACTCCCGGGGCCTCTTCCTGACAGGCCGGGGCATCCATACACACGTAGGGAGAGGGAGGGAGAGCAGCAGGGGCTGATATACCGGGCCACATGCAGCTCCTGTGTGGGTGCCAGGGCTCCCTTAGATCAGACGAGAATGGTCTGAAGCTGTTGCAAGTCCAGAGTCTCAGTGTTACTAGGACAGACTCATTCAAGAGCTTATCTGGAGTTCTGCAGCCAGAGGCAGAACTGGCCAAGGGTAGAAGCCAAACCACGGGCTGGCTCATCGAACTACCAGGGATGAGGAGGAGGGTAGGGAGAGCTCTGCAGGGATCAGAATGTTCCCTCCTAAGCTCCACAGATCTGTTGTTGTTGTTGAGGAAAGATGGCCTACTCTGCATGAAAAGCAGCAAAGACCCCCCCAGTTCCAGGCCCTAAGCACCAAAAGGGTACCTGTGAATGGACATCCTTGCCCACTGGCCACTCCAGTTCCCTAAGGAAACACTCTTCCTTGGAAGAGCGCATAATATCATCCTGCTGGTAATAGGGAGGCTGCTAGAGGAAGGCAGAGCCAGGAGAGAGATCAGGATGACAGAGGAGGAGGGAGGGAGGGACGGGAAGGATGTAGTCAGGGGTCTAAGAAGGAAGGAACAGAGGAATGATGGGAAAGACATGAAGGGCCAAGGTAGGAGGACTGGAAGAGGGCAAATGGGGGGTGGAGGAGTGACCGCAAAAAGAAAGTGCTGGCTCACAGCCTGGGTTTCTGGCGCTCTACAGGGCTTACCAAAGGAAACAATGAACCCAGACAGGGAGCCATGGTCTCTGCCAGTGAGGCCACCCAGAGGGATGACTTGTCCTGTCCACCCACCCCCACCATCCTCCAACTGTGGGCCGCCAGCCCCAGGGCCTGGACACTCACTCAGCCTTGGCAGGCTGCTCCCTGTGGGCTCCGGTTGGGGGGCAGTGGGAGTCGACTTGGCAGCCGCTCCATTGGGCGTAGCTCCTGAAGGCTTCCCAGGGAATGTGGGGTATTTGTGATCCACCAGGAAAGGGCTGTCCTATTAGAAGGGGAGAGAGAGAGACCTGTTGAATCAACTCATCGGCCTCAGACTCAAACCCACTTAGGAAACCTTTGGATGCAGGGACAACTCAGCTTTCCAAGAGCCATTTGTCACTCAGGCCAACTCAGAGACCTTGCAAAGATCATTTAGCCCAGGAAAAGGGACCAGAGGTCTGGGAAACTTGCCCAAGGGCCACACAAGGAGACAGGGACAGAGTCAGGCCCAAATCCAGGGCTGACTGCAACTGACCCTAAACAGGAAGTGGAAGTGTCTGGCAAAGGGGGCTTTGCCATTTGGCCAGATGCTCGGACGCGTGATGAATTAACAGGCATGAATGACCCTTTGAGAGTTTTGAATTAACAAACCCGAATTCTAGTAAAGGGAATACCTATTGCTTTATTATATGTATTTATGATATCATATATGTTATATTTATATATTATGGTAACAGTTATTTTGAAAAACACCAGGTTAAGACAAAGCGAGAAGGGACGCACACATTCGGAAGATGATGAGAGAAAACAGGCCGGGGGCAACACGCCAACCATTCCCTTGGGAGCTGAGGATCATAGTCTGCACGAGGTTCAGCCCCAGTACAACAGGCCTGTGCACACACCCTAGCCACAGAAAGGGTACCCAAAAAACAAGATAATGTAAAGGGAAAAGAACTGCACTTAGTTGGTCAGGATGGACATAATGCAGCCAGAGAAAAACAAATACCATAGGATTTCACTCACATGTGGAATTTAAGAAATAAAACAAATGAACAAAGTGAAAAGATACAAAACAAAAAAAAGACTCTTCACTACAGAGAACAAATGGATGGTCACCAGATGGGAGGTGGGGGGGGCATGAGTGAAACAGGTGAAGAGGATTAAGAGTACAGTTATCATGATGAGCACTGAGTAAGGTATAGAATTACTGAATCACTATGCTGTACACCTGAAACTAATATAACACTGTATGTTAACTATACCAGAATTTTTAAGAAAAAGGATATAATGGCCCCTAAACCCACAAACCTAAGGGAAACCCAGTGGAATGCATTTGAGTAAGAAGAGAAAATGAAGCAACATAACCAAGGAAATCGACTGTGGACTACTTGATTGGGCCCAGAAGAAAAGTAATATGAAAGTTCTGATTTCAAAACGGACAAGACAGAAAAGTAGTGGAGAGTTTAATGACTGAGACATCTCTTGAACTTTCATTTAGTTAAAAGCTGTGTCCAAAGAATTTCTGAATTCAGTGTGCTTATAAAATACAAGTCCTAGAAATTGTTTGAAATCCAATTCCTTCACTGAACGTGGACTACTAACCCCTATAAAAAAGCTCAGAAAGGAGAGATGTGAAAAAAAGACTAAATTTCCAAGGAAGTCTAAAGAACTGGCTGGTGAAGCAGAAATAATCAGAACCTTAAGACAGGGAGACCGCATGATTTTTAAATTCATGATGACCCACGAGGTAGAGATTGGACCTGGTCAGACCAACAGTTTGCAAATGCTAGTCCCTGTACCAGTGGTTCCGGTCACCTGGGACACTGGCACAGACTGAGTTCCCGTGAATCTGCCCCTCTGGGAGTGCACTCCAAGTGTGGGTATTTTTAACGAGCATTTCAGATTACTCTGATGCACAGGCAGACCTGGAACCACTGTGGTTGTGGGGAAGGCAATGTTCAAAAGGCTTAGGGAACTGTGACTCCAGGTTCCCCATGACACAGGAAATAGGGGGGTGGGGAAGGGCTCTCAAAACCAGATTTCCAGTTGCATTGTCACACACGTGCACCCACCCCCCACCCCCCAAGACAGGGCAGAGACAACTGAGGCCGCCAACATGGGCTGCCCTGGGTGCTCACTGAGGAGCTGAGGGAAAGAGGACAGAACCTAACCCAGGACAGGCGGCCCAGACCTGTAAAAAAGACAACAAAAGGACTCAAGGGCGACTGAAAGGGCTCTCAGCTCTGTTCAGCCAAGAAGGACAGCTGGGAAGGCAGGACTCTCTGCTGGAGAAGGTCAAGGTCAGGACAGGACCCAGAAGGAACAGAAGATAAGGCTGGTTGTGGGGGAATGGAAATCCCAGCTGCCTTACGCTAGAACACGGAGGCAGCGCACCAGAGCGGCAAGAACACGGGCTTTGTGTCAGAGGGACTCAGGCAAAGCGCCTTCCCTTCAGCCTCCCACAGCCTGTTCTATTGTTTCTCAATGGGGAACAATTCCTGCCTCGGGCTGAGCACACCAGGACAGCACATAAGCAGAGGCACAAGAAATATCCCGTGCCCAGGACCTGGAGTGACAGCAGTAAGTACAAGAGCAGTCCCTAAATCAGACCCCATCTAGAATACCGCGCTCAAGTGTGGTCCAGGGCACAAGCTGGAGAAACCAGTGCTGACCCTAAGGAGAATGATTGGGAACTTTAAAGGCCTGTGATCCACACACAGAAGAGAATGTTCAACTCAGAGAGGGCCTGAGGAACTTCAATTCTGGAGCAGTCAGGAGCAGGGAAGACTGGTTCATTCCAGGGGCTCCAGAGGGAGAGCCGGGCTCAGCGGGCGCACACTCTAGGGAAGTCCAGAAGACCTATCTACTAGAGCTGGGAAAGATGTGATGAGCTCCCACTCACAGAAAGCAAGGGCCAGACACCAACGCTAGGGGATGCCACAGAGATTCCTGCCCCGGTGGCTGAGTGCGCCCCTGTGTTTGGCCATGACACATGAGCGCAGAAAGGGTAAGAGCTGTCCCGCTCCTCTGGCCGGGTGTGGAAAGTCTGACCTCTCCCTCCCAGCAATCAGATCGACGATGCCTTGTTAAGGATGAGTTTTTCGAGAAATCCCATCACACAATGACGTGAAGTCACACTACACAGCGGGGTGCACAGAAGCAGAAAACGGGAGAGGAGACTTTGTCTTTCCTCCTGCGCTCTTATCCCTTATAATTCACGTACTTCCAGAAGCTGTAACCTGCTCCGTGAAAACTCCAGCAGACATGCAACCACGAATGCATGATAGGGGCACGCAGTTACTGTACCTTGGCTTCTACCCCTGGGAGCTGGTTCCCATTGACACACTGTGCAGTGGCAAGAAGGATTTCAATCGTGTGGAGAAAGAGACACCATGTTAGTTGCAAATGACAACTCAGGACCACCCGCCTGATTCCAGCTGCAAGGCTCATTCCCTCCCTCCCCATCTTTCTGTCAGGTAATCACCACCCACGGAGGAAACAGGTCACCGTCCACTGTCCAGCCACTGGGCAGCTGCCAGCAATCTGACCGGGGAGAGCAAGAGGCACAAGACCATGGGGGCAGAGCCACTGAAGGGGCCCCATGGCTCCTGCCAGCTCCAGTCTTCATGGGTTTCCTTTGTAATTACCGGTGCTGGTACCCTGCTCAGACCAAGGGACTGCATGCGGCAGGGCTCCATAAAGGTGCTCGATCAGGGAAGGAGCTCTGGTCTCCAGTGACCTTGCGCAAGAACTTGCGACCTCCCCCTCCAGCACCAGGGACACCCACATGGTCAAGGGCTACCCTCAAGTAAGGGGCCACAAAGCCCTCCTCACATCTCTCTAGACTCTTAATAAAAGCTTCCTCTCCAATCTCCTAAATTTATCCCATAACTCACTCCTGGGCTCATCACTTTATCACATTACTTCCTCATTCAAAATCCCTGCAATGCTCCCAGAGTGGCTCTGGGGATACAGAGCCAGGACTCAAGACCTTCTAGGGTTTGATCTGACTCATGGCTCTGAACTTATATCCTCCTGCTCCCCACCATTTCCCAAAACCTGCCTGTGCTCACCTCTACATCTTCTCCATCAATTCCAGGCAGCATGCCCTGCCCTGCCCTGCCTCTGATGCCTTGGGCCACACCTGACTGGTTTTCTCAAAAATTTCATGTAATTCCTGCCTCCCTGTCAGCTTCAGAAAGGCCTCTACAAGGTGGGACCTGTGTGTCCCCGCATTGCCGGGTAAGTAGCTCAGGAGTCTTTATGGAGAGACTGAGGGGCTGACCTTGTCCACAGGTTCACTTCTCAGGTCTTCTAGGCTACACGAGAGTTTTTTCTGAGCTCTGGAAAAACACAAAAGAAAGGGAACAAAGAAACAGTTACTAGAGAAGGAGCTGTGTCATTCATGCAGAGGACATACCAAGTATTTTACCAGTAGTCTGTTAAGTGGGTTTAGGGACAAGGTCAGGAAAAAGCCACCCTCTCATCACAACCACTACATAGGAGACTGGCCCATCTCGAGGGATAGCCTGGTCAGACAATGTGTTGCTGAGGGCATGAGAGCATCACTTAAATCCAAATCAAAAGGCCTCGGCATTCCTTGAAAATCTAGAATACACTCAATTCTATTACATCAATGGGAGCTAACTGGTCTGTAGTCTCAAAAGAAAAGACTCTGCCTTGTCCATGTATCTAAGACGTAATCCAGGGAGGAAGGAGCTGTGCCACACTAGAGTAAAGATGAGTACATCAGCCAGCCACAGCTCCAGAGCATCCTGCTAGAATCTTCCAACACTTTGCCCTAGCTCTGTATGCCCTGACTAGTCTGCTCAGAGGAATTTGCTTTTTCAGAGATTATTTTGCAGAGAAGGGCATCGATTGTATAGAGAAGAGGCCATGCCACCAATGGTCACAAGGGTTACCTTATGACAAGTCTCCTTGGCAGTTATGTTTCTCATAACTCAGAATCTCTTAGTACATTGGTCTCCTGTGAGTCTGGTCAGTGTGAGTTAATCAGTGTTGACTTCCTCCTGAGTGAACTCATAAACTAAATTTCTTATTGTGCAAAACTGCCAATTGCTGTCTTTGACACTGACATTTTTCTCTAGGGCTAAAGGCTGATGGAAACAATGGCTGTCTAGAAAGTTGGGTCCTGAGCACGTAGGTTCTGGAGCCTCAGCACCATTCTGGAGAAGCTTCCATCATACTTATGGCCAATTTCCCCAGACACCCTCCCTGAAAGACAGTCTGCTCTTGGCAGTGGGAGCCTCTATATCTCCACGACATGGGGCCCACTTGGAAGTGTGTTCTAAATTGCTGACATAGGGAGCTAGAAATAGGTTCATTTTAGAGGGAACCAGACAGGTGGCAGCCAGGTGACCTCACAGACCAGCCCATTATGAGCTCATTGCCATGTGAAGTTTCCCCAAAGCAATTGGACCAACCTCTCTGTAGGAGAAATGGCTCTCCCTGGGGAGCTGGGACTATCACAGGGCTCTAGGACTCCTGAGAGCAGGAAGGACTTTCAAGAGGGGGCTGATGAAAATGAGACCTATGTCATGGGATGCTCCCAGCCCCTAGGAGCCCCTGGCTGGCACAGATGACCTGCAGCCACCTCTCCTTTGAGGCTCCAACCCCTGGCCAGGTCTTTTCTCAGTGACAATGGCCAGACCCTTAGCTCATGGGAAGGGGAACCCTCCTGTGGCCAGGGGAGATAGGCACGGTTCGTGACTGCTCCACGGCCTGGGCCACACTGGCCACTGCCAGGGCCTGGAGGGCTGCTCAATGGAAGGGGAGATGTGCCCAGGACATGTGGCTGTGCTCACCATGCATGGCCAGTCCCTGCCATGCAGGAGCCCCAAGGGTGGGCTGAGGGAGCAGCAGCTCTGGGCACATGATCAGGACCCCTACCTGGTTTCCAGTGATTTCTGTGGTAGTGGAGGTGGCCCCACGGTGGGAGAGCTACATCTTGGAGGCATCTGCACCAGAAACAGACATCACTGTAGGCGACAGTTACTGTCTGAAGACCACCTACCATCCTTTCTCCTTCTCTGGACAACTCCCCTTGAGGAGTTCCACTTCCTCCCCGAGGTTCAGCCACAACGGCTGTGTCAATACAGGTGCCTTGCTCTTTCCGGATGCCCAGGAGAAAGGAGTACTGGAAACCTGGGCCAACCTGCCCTTCCTCCCCAGACCTATGTCCATATCTCTGCAGTAGAGTCCTGACACCTGAACCCCTGGGGACCCTGCTGCTCCTGCCCTTTCTGAGCTGGTTTCTTCAGCTTTTCCTTTCATGTGGAAGCCATCACGCACCCTTTCAAAAACGTGCCTTCTTGGCGTAGGTTAGCCAGGGTCCATTTCTGGTGCTTGCAACAAGAAGCACTAGAATTGATATATTCACTTAACAAACATGAGCAACCTCCACGGCCTGCCAGGCCCCGTGCTGGGTGTGGGGTAAGTGCTCCCCACAGCAGACAGGCAGACAATTAGGATAAAAGATCAGAGTAGACATTCTTAACGGTACTGATACCAATAAGGCAATATAGGGATGGAGGAGAGGGAGGGATGCTTCAGAAGAGGGCTTCAGAGGGGAGAACACTTGAGAAATGAGAATGGGCTTAGTGAGAAGACAAAAAGGGAAGAGCATTACAGGTGGACCATGAGCTAATGGTGGCATCTAAGGAGGACACAGTTTGATGTTTTCAGTACGAAGTGCAAAGATGACCTTTTCTCTAGAGCCTAGTAAATACCTTTTTGATCTACTGTCAGGAAAACCCCGGCATTATAATATAGTTGTTAAAAGCCTGGGCTTTTTGGTCAGATAGATGTGGGTCCAATTCCAGGTTCTGCCATCTAGCTGCTGTGTGACCTAAAGCAGGTTAATTACCCTCTCTGAACCTCAGCTTCACAATAAAATAAGAATCCCATGAGGGTGTCATGGGGAGAAATGAGGTGAGAGCCATGGACAGTGCTCATCACAGTGACCACACAGAGGTACTGAGTGTCAATCATTGCTTCCATGATATTGTCAGCAATCTGTAATGTTTGTCTGACTTGATAACTGGGACACTTGGTGACATTTTTGCTCCTCCCTTAATTAAAAGAGTTGAGCTAGACCCCTAAGATCCTCTTCAGTTTGGCCATTCCAGAGTTTCATGAACCTTTTACATCCTGGGCCAAAGCCCCTTCTCCCCTTGAGATCTGGATCTATGAGTTTATTTGCTTATTTGTATCTAGTCTAAACGCAGAGTGATTCGTGTAAGAGAAAGAAAATCTGTCTGCTGGTTATAGGGGCTGGAGGGGGTGTCTGAAATAGGAACGGATTCCTGTAATAGTTGAATTTATACCCCTCAACAAGCAAGACACATTCATCCATTTGACAAATATCTGCACTCTCCTGGGCATCGGGCACTATTACAGACACTGGAGAAATGGGGGAAATAAAATGAAACCACCTTGGAGGAAAGACAAAAAGAAACAAGGAACTGGACTGATTAATTCCTATCCTTGCAAGTCCAGTATCCATGATGCTGCCCCTCCCAGTCAGAACACAGGCCAGTGCCTGGATCCCTTTCTACCCACAATGTTCTCCCCAAGGCCTTGGGGGTCACTCCATCCATTTAATGTCTCACCTGTCAAGATTTATACCTGACAGGTACCTGATTAGATCCTCCCCCAAGCTCAGTGTAAGCTCCTAGGGCCTGCCAAAACCCCACAGCATGGATGAAACATAGCACCTCTGGTTTAAGTAATTCTTCAGGGCCTTTATTCGCAGTGTTCCACTTTCTGAAACTTCCCTCAAGTTCTTCTTCATTGATTGAGAGAGTTCTTTCGGAAGGCCCTGGAAGCATTAATGCAGAAGGGGGGATCACTACCGCGGAGTTGTTCAGAAATCTGTAATTATGCAAAATTCTAAGTCTTTCTCCTTCATTAAGGAAGCCTAAGGAATATATAAAGGTACATTAAGAGTGTGACTCATAAGATTCTTCAGGGCATCAGAAGAAGGGCTGTCATGACCATGAAGGTCATCTCAAGGGCAAAGTTCATGTGTGGAACAGCAAGAAGGCAACCCCTAGTATTCCTCCCCAACCTTCTCATTCCTTGGCCACAAGCAATCAGGCTCTGACTTGACCCCAAACACCAAAGGAAGAGGGAGAACAGGGCAGTGATATGTGTGTAGGGCCAGCAGAAGCTCAGCCAGAATGAGAGATCTCTGAATACCCTCAGATCGGGCCCCTCCTGTGAAGCAGCTGCTTTCCCAGACTGTGATAGGAGCCCAGGTCAATGGCATGAAGGATAAGGCAGGCAGCCTGGCATACGGACTGCTGTGCTCATATGAACACTAACACTGCATGCGCGGTGCGTTCAGCCCGGGCTGCCAATATGAAACACGGACAGCTCTCCCTGCCCTGTGCCTTCCGAGGAACCCCGGCACCCAGGGACTCAAGCAAGGCTCCCTGAGTCCCTGAGAATCTGCTGGGGGAGCTTTTAGATTCTTCAGGAGGTGGACAAGCTCTAATCCCCCATGAGGGTATGGAACTGATTTTTGGTCGAGGTTTGACTGCATTCACTGCCCCTAAGGGGTATACTGGGAATCCAAGCATGGGGATTCCCAAGAGCTCGCACGGATGGCTTTATTTTCTTGATGATCTGCTTAGTCCCTGGGAGCTCGGGACTATCATCAGACATAGTTTCTAGAAATCAACAGCTACCAATTTCCCTCCATCCAGGACAGTCTAACCAGCTCCATTCTCCAGCAGAGGATCTTCTCCAAATGCAGATGAAGAACCTTCTGGTGAAATGCCCCTGGGTTTAATGCAGTCAATGGAATACCTCTGGGAGAAAATGGCAGAACCCTCCTTGCCCTCACCTTGAGTTGCCATCATCCTCTCCTTCACCTGTCGGTACTGGTTTAGCAGCCCTGTGAGCTCCTCTATCCGACGGTCCTGTCACAGTGAGAACACACTATACGTGAACACCACTGCTGGCTCTTCCGAGGATTTCATGTGGGGCCCACACTATGTTCTGGGCACACTGAGAAGAGATGCTACATGGAACCTAAGGAACACATTTCTGGATCAGGAAGCTCACTATCTCCCTACCCTCCTGAGGTAGCCTTAGAAATCTGTCTCCCGGTTCAACTATTGTCCTCTGGAGTTACACACAAAGAAAGATTAAAATAAAGCTGGCGTGTGTATCCAGTACCCTCACCTGTTCCTGGGGAGTCTGAGATTCCTTTCGAGACAGATAGAATTCCCAGAGGAGATTATTTCTTTCAGCCAAGGTCTGGGGGCTTGGGAGGCCACACAGATTTTGGCATTAGACAGCCTAGGGGGTGAACCCTGGCTCCAATACCTACTGTTACCTGACCTTGGACAAAACTCCTCAAGTACACTGAATCTCAGTCTCATCTATAAGATGCAGGGCTGTGGTCCTCAGAGCTGATGTTTGTCCCAGGTAGGTGCTCTCTAGTTAAAGAAAAGGCTACTCTAGGATTATGCAGGAATCAGATGTGAAGGACAGAAGGCAGGAGGTTAAGCACATCACATGCTGCCTAGTGTCTCCGTGATGAGTCTACCACCAGACTGTGCACATAGGAGACTGGTGCACTGTTGTCAAGTTTTTCCAGGAGTCTAAACAGCAGTTATGATGTTGGCAATAACCGTGGTGGTATTTTTTTTCCCCACACCAGCACAAACAGGTACTACTTTAATCTGCCTCTGGGAGATTTCACTTAGGCAAGTTCCCAGGCATCAAGGCCAAAAACAGGTGGCTGAGGCTCAGTCTCTAAGAGGCAGAAGCCATTCTCCTGACACAGCCCTGGGTCAGTGGCCTGTTGGGCATGGCCCTGCCCAGAATATCAGAGACCAGTAGGGACCGAACAGCCGGAGATGTCAGCAGAGGAAGAACAGGGCTGCCCTTACCTTATCCTCATTGGCAACAAGCAAAGTTTCCATCCCCATTTTCAGACGTTGAATTTCTTGGTCTAAAAGAATTTAGGTATAGGAAGAATTATGTAAACACAGATAGCCATCCCTACATGCTAAGTTGCTGACACTTTCCTTGTGAATAAATCGCACACGGGCTCTTTTACTTCTTTAAGAGCCTGTGATGATGTCCAGCAATCGTCAGTCTCATTAAACATTTGTTGGACTGCTAAACGAATGAATGAGCTTAGTATTTTATCTTCTCTTTATAGACATTAGTGGGGAAAAATCAAAATACCGTTTACTCAAAGGTGACACAGAAGAACCCCAAAATCTTTCAAAATCAACATCTCTGAAGAATACAGACATTTATCACTGATTACTTGAGTGGGCATGCACCTGGGCTGCCAACTAGTTTTGGAGAAATACAGTCCCATGGATTGTAGCAAAGGTGAATTTAAAATAAGAAGAAAAAAAAAAAGTCTACAGCTGAATGAAGATGAGAAAAGAATGATTATGTAAAAGATCTGGGTACTTGGCTTAATTTAAAAGGGTATAGTCAGAACTGACTAACAAATGTTTAGACACATCTATAAATATATTAAAACAAACTCTACAGTTAAGGAAAACTATCTTATTTCATAAACGTATAGAATTTCCCTGTGGGCCAAGGTACCTGTGTCCATCTGTGGTGGACAACCCATGGCCTGCTCTCACTCTGGGCCAAACAGGGACTCTTGATTTCTTCCCCAACTGGTCTGCAGGGCCAAAGGCCAGTGCCTAAAGGAGCTGAAGGTCATTCTAAATATTTAGGCCTAGGGACTGTCACATAGCTGGAGTTTCAAAACAAGGACCTATCCCCATTCCTAAACTGATTACTGCAAGCAAAGCGCAGGAGACAAAGGAACCAAAGTACAGGCATCCCACTTACAACAAGAAGAGGAAGGGTAAATTTATGGACTTTGTGTAAATAGGCATAGGGATTCATTTTCAGAGCCAAGTACAGAGTGCCTGCTCACTATCTTAGGCTCTTGGCAGCTCAAGATCAGCTCTGCAGCTCTCCCATTTGTGGGAGGAGGGTGGTAAGCTCCATGTGAAGACTGGCAAACCTCAGTGCTTTGGGCAGAACCCAACTTGAGCAGCAAATATTCAAAGGACCAGCTCCAAGAGTTATTTGATGATGGACTAGAAGGCCTGGACTGTAGAGAAGCATAGGGTGGCAGGGGAAGGCTGCCTGGCCTAGAGTCAGGGCACAGAAAGCATTCTGTTCAGGTTAAGCACCACAGAGACGCCAGGCTATCTTAGGGGGCCCCAGGCTCCACCTTGAGCCTTGGCAGGTAGGGGATGCACTCAAAGGCTTCGGAAGACACTGAGGAAGGCTGGGGGAGGGATGAACATATGGGCCACTAATTTCCTTCTCTAGCCTGAGTCATTCCTTCAGGGCTGCATGGCTTCCCCACCCCAGCCAGGGACCTAAGCGAAGCAGCGCTAAGGCTGACTGGGGACCTGGCAGTGGGGCCAATCTCCAGGGCTACAGAACCTCCTCCAGCATTGTTCTGTAGCCTGGGGTTAGGAGGAGAAGTCAGAAGGTGTGTGATCATTTTGTACACCAGGTGAAGAGCTGTAGATATTAAACAGGTATAAATAAGAGGATTTGAAGATTCATCCTCCCCTTTTTAATCAGCAGACTTTAACTTATCACGGTCAATTCACCATCCTTTCATTTACTCAGTATTTCTTAGGAGCCTACCACGGCTGAATGCTGTGTGAAGCTCTGTGGGATCTGGTCTTGAAGAGAATAGACACAGGCCTGGCCCCACAGTGAGGACAACAGGCTACACCAAGAGACTTCCCCCAATGCAGCCCTGATACATGTTAAGTGCTAGGACGGAAATAAGAAGAATGCCAAGTTAGAGAAAAATAGGACTGGGGGGGAGGGCCACCTCCTTGAGGTAGGGTGGCCAGAATAGGTCTTTCTGAGGGGTAACACTGAAGTTGAGATCTAAAGGATGAAAAATAACTGCTTTGTTTCTGTGACCTCAGGGCCTTGTATGAGTATCAGGCGGACATTCATTAAGTGAGTGAATCACTAAAGCCTCCCCTGTGGGGATGACACAAAACAAGTCCTTTCAACCAAGTGAAAGAAGAGCTCCAGAGGTAGCTGCACAAAGCTCAGTGACCAGACTTCATGTGAGAAGTTCATGGCAATGAGTCTACAACAGAGCTGTGCTTTATAGGCCCGTTCATGCACACGCATGCGCACACACACCCATGTGCATCTGTTCACTAGGACATGTTTACACACACACAGGACACACGCGCACATCAGCATGCCTACCCACACAGGCATACACATATGCACTCATGGACACACATGCTTGGGGCCCAGGGGCAAGCACATCCTATCATAGCCTAGCCGGTTACCTTTCTCTGCATGGTCACTGTGGAGGGCTGCAGTCCGGGAGAGCTGGCTGTGCAGACGCTCAATTTCTGCATCCTTCAGGGCCACCTGCTCTTGCAGCTGGGCGACCTCAGCCTGAAAGAGCAACAGAGATCCCCGGGAGCTCAGAGGGACTACCAGACTGTGATGGAGACCTCAAGCCATTCACAGCCCAGGACCAATGGGTCCTAGAACCTGCGGGAAGTCAGGAGCAGAGGTGTCAGGGATGGGCAGTGGGAGGCGCTTACTGCCCTCCCCACAACAGGGAGCTCTGCCCAAGGCACTCATTTTTCCTGGTCAATCTGGCCCTGCCCACAGCTCGGGCTGGTCACCTGCATCCTCCTACCTGACCAGGCTCTTCCCCTTCCCTGCCCTCTGAGTCCCAATCCTCCCGGAGGCCTGACAAGTTGGGATGGTGTGCAATGGGAGGGCTGCTGATGGATATTCTCTTTCTGGCTGTGGTCTTCCTTCTCCCGAGAGATTCATTCAATAGCATGTATGTACATCACTGTGACAAGTGCACGCATCTTTCATTTTCCCAGCCCGTACAGGAAGGATAGTGGAAATCAAACCACTACTGGTAGACAAGGAGTAAGCCAAGAGTTCCTCCTGCAAGTACTATCCCACCCATCATGCATAGGCAGGGCCCCTGCCCAGCCTCCAGGCACCTGCGCATGCTCACCCTCATGCCCATTTCATTTCTTAGTGAAATACTAGATATGCTGAGCAGATACACTGTTGCAAATAAAGCATGTAAGTACAGCCACAAACCCGCATACATACATTCATACACAGACGTACATGGACCGTTGTAGTGGGTGGTTCCCACATCTCTACTAAGCAGAGCAGGTTAAATTTCACACAGAACAGTAGGTGTGATTGTCCACGCCTTCTCATACTCATGAGAAGATCAGAACTGTGTTGGTCCCATCCTACGGAGCACAATGGCTTTGGAGCCAAACTCGGATTCTCTCATTTCCTGGTTGGATGATCTTAGGCAAGTTAACCTTTCCGAGTCTTGCCTCATCTATGAAACGGGGAAAATAGCATTTACCTCATAGGGCTGGGGTGAAGAGTAAGTAAGATAATGGTCATGGACAACTTAGCCTAATGCTTGGTAGACACTAGATGCTCCAATCAAGGAGATACTGTGGCTCCTCTCATCGTATTCCTTTCCTTGTGGATAACCAGCTAGTTCTCTGAGTATCCAACCAAAGAAAGGGGGTGAGGACTAACTCCGGAGCCTGTCAACACACAGCAGAGCCCTGTCCTCTGGCCATCCCTTCCTGTGGGGGAGCCCAGCCACATCCCCCATCATGCCTCAAGGTTACGCAGTGGGCCGTCCTTCCCTACATAGGCCGGAGTTAACCTCGAACAATTTCAAGTAACCAGACGAGCCCTGAGCCTGTTGAGCCTGTTGGTGGCCCCTCTGCCCAACAGGCCTTGCGTTCGGTTTCAGGACACTCTGACGGAGCGCCCACTCTGCCCCTGTGCTCGCTGATTTCTTACATCAAACCTCACTCACTCCTCACAGGAAACCACGGGAAGAAGCAATATCCCTGCATGTTGCTTCTGGGTAGACACCAGGACCAGTGCCCAGGATGCAAACCCCACCTGCTCCGAAGCCGACTGCTACAGCCGACTGCTACCCACTGCGGCCTGCATGCTTCAGAGTTACTAGCACACATGGGGGCCACTATTAGGGGGCAGGGGCTCCCTGAGCCCACTTCAGGGTCCCTGAGTAAACCTTCCCCGATATCCCCCAAATGGGAAAGAGATGACCATGTAAAGAACAAGGAGGTAGGATCTCCTTACTCCAAAGTGTCCTATGGAGCACTGCCCCTCTGCTCGGTGGTACCGACCCACAGAGGCCAGGGAGCCAAGCCCCGCTACGTCAAACGGCTTTCTGAGACCCACAGCCACGCGGCAGCTTTCCACAGCTCACTGAGGGCCTCGCTGCCCATGGCTGACCACTAACGAGGTCAGTGGCTTCTGAAAACCTCAGCCTTGAGACCTGCAGTCCCAAACTCCTCTCATTCCTACAAGGACCATACTATTCTTAGAAGACAGTTTCCTAATCCTTCTTGTACCTCCCACAACCATTTTCCTCTTTCTTTGCAGTCAGAGTGAGAGCTGGTCTCTGTTAGGAATCTGGATGCCCAGATGCCCAGTGCTTGTCTGTGGGACCCAGGGTGAACGTCAGTGATGTGGGCCCACGGAAGCAGAGCCCAGCACCTGGCACAAGGAGGTCTCTTCTCTCAGAGGCCTGCCTCTGGGGGAGGTCATCACTTAAAACCCTACAGATTAAGTGCCTGGGCCCAACCTCCCATGTGTCAATTTCCACAGAACGGGCCAGAAATGACAGGTGTCCCCATAGCTGGGGAGTCTAGTCCACAACAGCCCACAGGCTCTCTACCTGACTACGAGGGCAAAGGATGCTCCTGCCACGGCCGCTGAGGCCGCAGCTGTGTGGCAAGAGATCCAAGGCAAAGGCATGCAAACTGGCGCCAGGCAGAGGGGCGCCCCAGCTCTCTGCAAATCCTCGGCCTCGTTAAGCCCAGGGAGCATGCCCTGCTGCTGCTGCACTGGAAAATGAATGGCCTGCAGGGACTGACAAGCTTTACACAGATAACTGAAGAGAACTTTCAAGAGCGGTACAGGTTTTTACCACAGGGAATCAGGATTTTATAGGGAAAAGAGCATGGTTTTTGGAATGACACAGATCCAGACTGGAACCTCATCATGGCCACTCTGAGCCTTGGTTTTCTTACCACTAAAATGAGGATAGTAAACTCATAGACCTCACTAGCTTATTTTATGGATAAAACGAGAAAAAGCGGGTAAAGACTTGATGTGTTCCAGCACGCGGGAGGGTGCCCCACACCTGGGAGTTACTAAATAACCTGTCGTATCTCAAAGGTCTATATGTCAAGGCAAAGAGCTTTGGCGATCTAAGAAGAGTCATCTGGTTTCCTAATGGGCGGCGTGTACAACTTCGGAGGCGTCTCGGAGACAGGACTCGCTCGAGTGGAACCCTGTAACGGAAAGTTCTGAGCTCTTTGAGAAGACCACTGCTCCTGGAACAGTAATGGAAGCACCGTACATACGAGGATACCCTTAGATAAAAATAGGGCTGTAGATAAGCGGGTTTGGTGCTGACTTGGTAAGATCTTGGGAAAGTTACTCAGCTGCTCTGTGCCTCAGCTTCCTCATCCGTACAATGGTGAAGAAAATCATTCTGTACAACAGGTTATGCAGACATCTCAGTATCATGTTCAGAATTTTAACAGCATGACACAAAGAGAAATTCCTAGAAGGAAATACTAAAAATGGTAGCTCCTGGGGCGGGGGTGGGGGGGAAGAAGTGATCTTTATTCATTTTTTATGACTTAAAAATCCCCTATAATGAGTACTGTTTTTATGGTCATTAAAAGTTAACTTACAGAAAAAAATAAAATTACAAACTAGAAGTGAAGAATATTCTTAAGGATTTTTTAAAACTCTAGTAAGAAGTAAACATGAAAATCTGGTAACACCTCTGGGTGGCGCTGCAGAGACCTTAGTGAAATACTAGGTGTGCGTTCAGAGGCTCCCTCGCCCAGGAATGCTTCTCCAAGGCTGTTTCTTCCCCCCACCCCCCAGTTCAATAGAAACATGACTTAGTTAAAACAATAAAGTATATTTATATATATATAAAATACGCATTCAAGGCTAAAAATAAAGCATGTCTACTTTAAAAACATTACTTAAAAACAGTGTTAAGGGGACTGCTACTTTTAAAATGATGCAGCCAGTATAACATTGGCGTTCATCTGCCTTAAGACTTCTCACTTGCTCACAGCCCCTTCCTGGTCCCACGCCAGCCTAGGGGTGCTATGGAGCACAGCAAGAGGAAGGAGACTCAGCTACTCCAGCAGCGCCTAATCCCAGGGGGCTCTCCCTATGTGAAGAGCCTTCTGGATCAAAGCTGTCTGTGTGTGCACATTAGGGTCAATCTGCGTGTTTCCAGCTCAGGCTTTGGCAAACCCCGAGCTTGAACACAGACCCTCCCCAGTGGACCTCAGCGACTCTCTGAAAGCATCAGAACCACCTCGTACCTTAGTGGCCTTCAGCTTCCACTCATACTGATTCCGTTCATTCTCCAACTCTTCCACCTTGATTTTGAGGTGCTTGAGCTCTTGCAGTAACTCCTAGAAGGATGAGGGAGAAAAACAGAGTTCTGATGGTGACAGAGCACGACAGTCCCTGGACCTACAACCCTGGTTAGGTTCATGCAGAGGATGCCAAGGGCAGGAGCACCTGCGTCATGCTCCGCACTGCAGTTCGAATCTTGAACCATAGTCCTGTTTCAGGAAAAGCTGTTTGGGCCATTAGAAAACAGAAGCCAGGGAGTTTCAGGCACAGGAAGAGAAAACGTTCTTATTTTTAGAACCTGCTCTGCCTGTCCCTTTCTGACATCCATGTCCTCTGTGGGGTGTGCCCAGATCATGCACAAGGGTGTGGGGGCCAGGACAGGTAGGATGTGTGAGCGAGAGCAACAAAGATGCAAAAATGAGGCAGCTTCACACAAAGTAGCAGGAAGCAGGCTAGGTGGGAGCATCTCTCTGTGCTGGGAGGTCGAGGAACCTGGAAGGGGGGCGTGTGACCCTGGAAGGCTCCAGAGAGGAAGGGATAACCAACAGGACAGAAAACACTAAGAGGCCAAATGCCAAATATAGAGCCAGTCTGAGCATTCCAGGGCAGGGGAATGGGTCCACTTGAAGAAAGGAAGGAGGGAGAAGGCATCCCAGCAGAAGGCAGACGCAGGAGGCAGAAAGGGAGATGGGCTGTTGGACTGGGGCAGAGGATGGGTGGCATGCAGTGGGAAGTGAGGCCAGAGAGATAAGGTGAGGCCCTACTGGGAAGGCTCTGGATGAGGCTATAAGGAGCTTGGATGCCATTCTTTGGCCAGTAGGGAGCAACTGAAGGTTGCTGAATGAGGAAGGGATCGTTGAACAACTTGCCCATGGTGAATCAAGTCTGTTTCTTCTGACTACAGGGCCCTTGCTCTCCAAACTACCCCTTTAGCAAAGATGACACTGTTAAGTACCCTTGTCCCAAACCAAGGCTCCTTTAACGGACAATTGGTCCTGCTGACTGGTTCCTATCAGAAAAGTTAGCCTGAAAGTCATCACTTCCAGACTTTCTGAACTCCAGATTTCCAGAGACTCCCTACTTAACACCTCCACGCAGGCATCTCACGACGGTCGTGGCCCAGATGGAACACTTAATTCCCCCTTGTAGACATTCCCGTGCCACTAAATGGCATCTCCATACACCTACCCGCCTGTGCCAGAAACCTGGGGCCCATCCTTGGCACCTTGCTCTCCCTCACTGATTAATGCATCCCCAAGCCTTGCTAATTCTACCTCCAGGGAAAGGAATCTCTCCTTTCTCCCCAACTCTGACCTAGCAGCTCTTGTCCACAGCCCAGGCAGTCTCTCCAGGGCCTGCTCCTGTCATCTTGTCCTTCTTGGAGCCCCTGACCCCCATAGCACCCAGGGGAACAACACGATGAAAGCACACCTCTGATCCTGGCATTCCCCTGCTCCTCAAAACTCATAAGCTCTTGCCAGCACTGCCCAGCCTGAATTACCCTCCCCCCGGTGACGCACCAGCCACACTGGCTACTTTTTAGTTCCCCTTTCGACGTGGGCCTTCATACACACGGCTCCCTCTTGTCTGGAGCTGTCTGCTGGGTTAATCCCCGCCGATCCTTCAGGCCTCCACACTTCATCAGGCCCCCTGGCTACACTCCCACGGGGCACCCTGGAACTCTCCTACATCATTTGCAATCGGACATTTACTGGTAGGCTTGCTAAGGGCTAGTTCTCCCCCGAAGCCGTGAACTCCTTGAGGAGTTGGCTAACTCCAAGTCTGTGTTCTGTGTTGCTCCTTTCTGGCACACAGTAAGTATGCATTACTTCCTGATGAACGAACATGTGAAATTCAGTTCAGCATTTAACTGGCCTAGAGCTGAGACCATCCGCCTAAAAGTTACACTGCTTACCCTTGAATTTTGTAGGGTAATTCATCAAGATTTTCTTACAGCTAAGGAAAACATTTGTTGATGCCCTTTTAAAAAAATGTCTTCCAAGCTAAAATCATTGCACCCATGACCTGCAGCATTAGACTTTAAGGCCTGGTGGGACTTGCAGCTGATCCAGGATGGTTTGGGGAGCACATTTCTGGCCCTGCCTGAGAGGCCGCCTCCAGGGGACATAGAGCACGACACGGCCAGGCTCTGGTGACCTCTTCGGCACATCCTCCTCTTTCTAGGTTGTCTGCTGCCCATCAGCGGCTATAAACACTAGTGCAAATTTTAGCCTCTTTTAGACATCTTTCTGGGGTGACCCACTCAACATGGGGCAGGCCCAGAACCTTCTCAGCACTTCCCTATCCAAATGCACACTTATATCTGGACTCTCATTTTTTTCCCCTCTTATCATTTTATTTAATGTAGGAGGAAATCTCCCCCCAACCTCAATCCCCCTGCCCCCAAGCTCCTCCCCTAATGCCTGAGTCTGGGTAGAGTTTCCACATGTTCCACAGTTGAGTATGGATCATGGTAACTTCCCACAGAGCCGAGGCAGACCCTCTGCAGTACTCAGGGCTACTGTGACGTTGACCTTCCCTCAGGCTTTCAAGTCCTCTTCGACAGCAGGCCTTGGGGGCACAGGTGATCTCCATGCAGCTTCTATCACCAGGCCCAGCCAGGGTACACGGGACCCAGTCTCACCAGTGGGAGGGCCAAGTCCAGGACATCAGTCAGATACACCCCAGAGGGCCCAGAGGTTGTGAAAGCCCTCTAATGTGATTACGTGGGAAATTTTTCCTAGACATTCAGATCATGACCTCACTGTCACAGCAAATGGAAACTTGTGTTCTATTTTCTCACTGCGGATCAACTTCTTTAAAAATAAACTTGAAAGGATTCTTTCATGATGCTATGTTTTCTTAAAAAAAAAAATCCTGGGGTGCCTGGGTGGCTTAGTCAGTTAAGCATTTGCCTTCAGCTCAAGTCATGATCCCAGGGTCCTGGGATCAAGCCCTGTATCAGGCTCCAGCCCTGTATCAGGCTCCCTGCTCAGCAGGGGACCTGCTTCTCCCTCTGACTCTCCCCCCACCCAAACCCTGCTTGTGCTCTCTCTCTCTCTCACTCTCAAATAAACAAAATCTTTAAAAAATTGGAACTTTAATCAATCTCCCAGCCCAGGAGGAGAACTGGTATCTGAATGACACCTGGGAAGGGGACTCTGGAGGTTTCCTTTGGCATGAATGCCCCATCCCTCAGGGCATCTGACACACCTCATTCCCAGCCAAGGAAGACGAGTGCCACCACCTGTCCGAGGGTTGGCCTCACCTGCTCAGACCCTGGTCAGTGAGGGTCACAGAGCTCAGCCCAGAGGTAACAACAAAGCCATGTTAAGCCACTGCACGCACTTGTGGTTAGGAGAAACCCCAGCCCCTCCATCCATGAAATGCCCCCCCCCCCCACATGCTCTGATATACTTAAGTGTGGTTCCTACAGGTGACCCCTCCCAACAGGCACAATCCTGGCTGCAGGGCGGGGGCTCGGCAGCACCGTCACTGGGTGCCACCTCCTCTGGGTAGCCCCTACTGAGTAAGAGGCGCTCTTGGATCTGCCTGTGGATGTCCAGCTGCAGCCTACACATCTGCTCCTGCAGCTCACTGATCACATTCAGAACTGACTGTAGGAAGGAAGAGAAAGGAGAAAAGGCACTCAGGGTCAGTCAGCTCTCAGACACAAAGCTCCTCACCAGAGCGACCCAGAAAGAAGGAAGCATGCAGAGGGCGAGCAGCAGGTGGCCCCCAGGGGTGACCACCCACTTTCTGCACAGGAACCAAAAGACATGGCATTTTTCCTGAGACCTGTCTCATCAACGGGGCTGTCTTGCAGCTTGAACAACCCCCCAGCAGCTCCATAGTGCCCCACTGGGGGGCCACACTTGCGTGCCAACACTGAGGCACAGGGCCTGGCCACAGCAGAGAGGGGCATGCATGCAGACCCGTCCCCTCTTACACACGCTACAGGTGCCAGCCCCACCCCCACAAGCACACACCACACTTACGATGCTAACACGGCCACCTAAACTCTCCCTCACACTCTATACCAAACCTTACTCCTTCACCTCCCACTCCAAACCAGACTCCTTTGTAGCCTCAAGAACATTTTGGCCTTTTATGGCAATTTTAAAAAATAACTGCAATCCCCGGACTTCATAGCTACTCAACTGTGAATTGCACTTGCTAGCAGCTCTACCGGGCTCTCCCTTTTCTGCCCCATAGATACTTAGGCACCGTGCAGATGCCCACGGCCACAGTAACTAGGTGCTCACAGGTGAGTGGGGAGAGACACACAAGTCATCACGAAAGGCTGAAAGGGCCACCACCCAGAAAACACAGGGCTTCCAGGGAGTAGAGGGCCTAGTTCTGCTGAGGAAGGGATGGCATGAGTCTACGTGATGTCAAGCAGGCACATGCTGGACTCCTTGCCCAGGGGTGGGAGTAAAGGAGAAAGCGAGCCATGAGCCTGGGTAACGTGGTAGATGATGGTCCCACTTCTGGCAGCAAGAACCCTGAGAGTTTGCGGGAAGCTATGAGCTGCCTCTGGCACGGAGATGTGGACTTAAGGAAACACTTGGCAACAGAGCAGAGACCTGGGTGGATGGGGTGGCAGCCAATGAAACTGCTTAGGTCTCCCCGCCCCCCTTAATTGATACTCTAAGCACCGGCGTCTGGTACTGGGGTCTGCCGCGGGCACCATGGGAACCGCCCAGGTGTGCTAGAAGGAAATTGTCCATCCTCACCAATGACAATGGTGTCTAAGAAGAACAACTCCCACCCATACCTTGTTTTGTAAATCCCCTTCTCCAGTGTAGACGGGAAACGGGGTGTGAGTGGCAGTTCGGGGCTGAGAGGGCACCAAGCTGACGCACCTGCTCTCCTCTCTGCTGGTGCCATTTGGACCGAGGGCTGCGCTGCAGTCTTGGCCGGCAGAAGCAGGCCCCTGGCCCCGCAGCCACTCTCCCTGTGAGCCAGCCCCCCTCAACTGGTCCCCACACAGCTCCGGTTGTCTTCCCCCAGGACCGTCTGTCGAACAAGGCACCTTCCTACCAAGACCAGAGACTGGGCTGAGCAATCAAGGTGACCCTTATGGGCTTCAGTGCCCTGGAGCTCAGACCTCCACCCAGCCCCACAGTTACTGGTCCCTGCACCCTGATGGGCCAGGCGCCAATGGGCTGGGGCCACACCTGCCCTCTGCGTTCTTATCCACAGTCCCAGTGCAGACACTGGGCTCTGACTTGGCCTGTTCTCCATGTGCCACTGGCTTCCAGACCCCTTGCTGACTTAGGACATATGCCTGACAGAGCTAGAGGATTCCCGCCTGACTAGCCTGAGCCACTAGGCATCAGAGGCCAGCTCTGTCTCTACTGCCCATGGACTTGGCCACCACTGGGAGGTGGTCAATGGGGAAAGGTGGTCTACCTTCAGTTTGTTCATGCTTTTTCTTCTGAGAAGTCTCAAAGTCTTTTGGTACTTTAACCACTTAGCAGGTAGGTTCCAAGACTACTATGAGGACCAAGAAGCTGGACAGGAGGAATTAAGAGGGAGGAAAGGTGCTGGAATTAGCAGCCCAGTTTGGGTATTTGCTAAGCACAAAGGGAATGCTGAGGGTCCAGGCAGTCTTTAGACGAGCAACAGCAAGGTGAAGGAGATCTTCCCAATGGCCTTGATCTCTGTAAAGCAGGCAAGGTTGCTTTCTCAAAGGACACAGCAGTGAAACAGGGGGCACAGATTTAGAATGGTCACTATGAGGCATGAGAAGAGGAAAGGTAGGTGTGGATAAAAGCAATACTAAGGAGGGGGTAGATGCACCTGGCGATTCATTAGCATGGAGGTAATTTTTAAAAAAATTTTACATCTAACCCTCTAACCAAGAGCCCTGGGGCAGAAGGAAGGATGGCAGGTTAATCAAGGATGGAGCCAAAAGCAATCCCTCAAGGTAATGATGAGCCTTTACCTCCCCAAAGAGGGAGGTCAGCCTGTTATGGGCAGCTAGGCCACGGTGAGCACGGGCATGACGCAGGCGAGTGTGCAGGCTGAAGACTCATGCAGACTCATTTTCACTTCTGTGAAAACGAGAGTCTCTCTCAGAGGGTTACCGTGAGGGGTTAATCAAGTGAGCCCTAGGTGAAGCACCTGGCACGGGGCCTGGCACACAGGGTGCACCTGATAGATGTGAGTTCGCCTCCCCCCGACCCCAACTTCTCCTTTGCCAAGTGTTCGCGCCATAGGAAAGGAACTGGGAGAGCAACGGAAAACACCTAACAGTCATGGGACACAGTTAAGGCCCATGATATTGATTGTGGACAAAAAAGGCCCAGTGGCTCTGCACTCCCCGGCATGCTCACCTTATTGGCCACTCTTTTCCAGAATCTTTATTTAGTCCCTTGTGCACTGGCCCTGCTCTTGTCTTTAGACCTGCTTGTCTCTCTTATAGAAGCTTCTAGAATTTCACTGCCCTCTTTCTTCTTTTGTTCCCTCTATTATTAAGACTCTCAAATGAAGAGTCTAGACCTGCTGTCTGATTTCATCACCCCATTCATTCCTGCCCCCTGCCTCCTGGCAGACAAGCTCTGTCTCCACCACGAGGGGCACCTCTCTTCCTCAGGGTCCTCTTCCTGGTCAAATCACAGGCATATTCCTGTCTTCAAGCGAAGTGTTTCTTTCCCTACCGTTAGTGATTTTCGATGACTTGGGTTCTTCTGACCTCTTTTACACCCTTTTCCGCCCACCTAGCGATTGCTCCAGTCTATGCAGGTTTTTATGAATCCCAATGTCAGCTGATCCAGTTGACTTTTCTTTGGCTTCACATCATCAGAGCTTCAAGACCTTCTAGATCAGCTTCCACAGTATACATTAAAAATGTTAAATAGGCAGGAGGGCTGAGGGCAGAGGACTATCACCCTCTATAATAAACCCTCCTAGAGATAGTCTCTAGGTGCTATTATCACCTGGGTACCTATCTTAGCATCCATCCTATTTTCCTCCAGCTCACCCACAAGACTCCCTGAGCAGTGTGTGTGCAATGCCTCTCAAAGTGTGCGTTTACCCTGTCTATCCTACACGATGCCTTCCTGGCCCAACACGCAAGGTCAAGCTGATGTAACTCACTCTTAACAAACACAATCCCTACTTCATCTCCTAGCCTCCCACAAACCATCATAGGGTCAACTCCAGCCTCAACAGACTAAATGTCACAGAACCTAGGTTAACTTTGCCATTGCGGGGAGGGAGGGGCAGGCAGATAATGGTTCATTTCCAGTTTGCTAGCAACTCAACCGATTTCCCTGATACCTTAAAATTCATTTACAGCAAGCAGTTTGGGGACCGCTGCCCTAAGTTCTTTGCACCAGAGGCATCGGGAGAATTGAGCCCATTCTCTCTTTGATCTTCTTCGGGAGAACATAACTTTAACAAAAAGTCTCTTTCCCATCCTTGGCACCCTCCTTTTGTTTGGGGCTTGCCCTTGCTGGTGCTGCTCATGCAGGTGCACTCTGTCTGGTCCTTTCTAGCTTTTATACGAGCCCCTTTGAAAACTAGTTTCTCCCTGCGTGCCTCTAAGCTTCTCCTTTCGTGGGTATTATTTGTGAGACTGCAGTCAGAAATCACATTATTTTTAAAGTCAATATTCTTGAATCATCTTCTGTGTTATGTCTGAACTTTCAAAGGTCTGATTTGCCAAAGCCCGCGGTGCACGTGTGTCTATGCCTGGCTCTCCCTCCCGCGATTTCATGGACTCACAGCACAACGGCCGCTCTCTCTCAAGGCACCCGACACTGCGCCCTCATAAACTAGTCTCTCCTTTGCTGCAACATACAGCCCGAGCAGCAGTTTCCCAGCATCCTGGGTAGAAAGAAGCAAAGGCTTGGGCACCAAAAGCCAACCTCGCCAATACTTAAGTGTTTAGCTGGAGGAGATTTTTGGGAACTAGGCAAACAGCTGCCCCCCTCCACCACCGCCCCCTGCCCATCTCCATGTGTCTGGGGATCTGTATCAGGGTGCACCTATCTTCCTCCTCGGCTCAGGGAGACTATGTGGTGCACCCCAACACTTCTGGGACACTGCCTTCTCACTCTCCCGACCCATGTGTTATGCTCCAGGGCGTCCCTCCTCAGGCTCAGCATTTTTTAGACTTCTTTCTCTCCAGGGCTGGCCCACCTCCCCTCTTAACAGGTCTGTTTCTCCCCCATAGGGCAGACCCTTTTGTAGCTGTGTCCCATTCTTGGGTCCTGCATTATAAATTCCAGGTGACATTTCTGAGGTTCTAATTGCCACTCTGTGTTGTACCCTCAACTGGCTTTATTACTCCTGCTTCGCTAATCATCAAAGTTCTTCTTTACGGTTCTTTTCTATGTGAAACCATTGGGCACCTCCCATAATCATGGTCTTCCCTACCCCTTCCTACATGTTAAACTTGCTCACAATTTTACTTAGTTCTTTTTCTTTCTCTTTCTTCATGCTCAGTTTAATACTGGGCTGGCATTTACACACCACTGATGGGTACATAATCTCTATGCTCCACAGGACAACGTGGAAATATCTGTCAAAATTTCAGGTGCACAGAGGCGTTCTTTGTAATTACAAAGACTTGGAAATCACATGTCCATCAAAAGAAGATAGATCAAACAAATTAGGGTACAGTCAGATAATGAAATAATATGCAGATATAAATATAAATACGTTTTTTAAAAAATGTACTTGGTATGAAATAAACTCCCAAAGTGCTAAATTAGAAGGTCTAGGGGTGCCTGAGTGGCTCAGCCGATTAAGCATCTGCCTTTGGCTCAGGTCATGATCTCAGGGTCCTGGGATCGAGCCCCACATTGGGCTCCTTGGTCAGCGGGGAGTCTGCTTCTTCCTCTCCCTGCTGCTTCTCCTGCTTGTGCTCTCTGTCTGTCAAATAAATAAATAAAATCTTAAAAAATAATAAATAAATTAGGAGGTCTAGAGTAGTGTGCATGTGTACAAAAAATGAGGGAGAGAATGTGTGTGTGTGTGTGTGTGTGTATCTCTCCACATAAATTTGCTTGTCCGTGCTTAACTCTGGGAGGATACAAACAAACTGATCTCAGTGGTTCCTGACGGTGGGCTTGGGGGGCCTGGAAGGGGACTTTTTGCTGCATATACCTTTATGAACCCTTAATTTTTGAATCATTGGAGTGTATTGCCCATGCTAATAAAAATCAGTAAATAAAACAAAATAAATAAAATAAAAACCGTAAGATTTTCTTTCTCAGGTCAGCTCTTGCTGGAGCAAATACCACCTTCTCAGCCCCTGCTCTGAGCTCCAAGTCCAACCCTCTGGTTGCCCCAGCTCAGAAATCAGAATCCCTCCCTTCCGAGGTGCTAACTAACCACAGGAAGGAAGAAGGATGACACCACCACCCATGCTGTAAGACATTCTGTTTTCTGCCAGAAATCCGAAAGACTCTTCCTGGTTCTCTTCTTCATACTTGCGTATACCTCTGATTAACTGGGCTGACTCTGTTTTCCAGGACCTGCTGGATCCCTGCTCCCTTCTTTACAGGATGCTCTGGTACTGCATGCAGACCTCTTGGATCCCACCACAGAGGGATCCAGCTGCAGCACCCCCTGCATCTCCAGTGCTAAGGGAAACCAGACTCCCTTCTCGAAGGAAGATGCCTCCCGAAGGCCATGCCTGTGATATGGTGTGCCATCCAGAGGTTTCCCTTTGCCTCCAGCTCTTTTATGTTCCATCCCCCTAATTCTGGTATTTACTTTCCATGGCAGCATTCCTCTGCAGTCCTGCTTCTCAGGAGTAAACCTAATTAATCCAAGCTTGGGTCTCCTGAAATGACCCAGAACCACTGCAAAAGGCTCACAAGGAAAGGTAAACAAAAAACCCAGTTTTCACCCACATCTCATTGACAGACTCCTAAGCAAGGCCAGCTGCCAGGATGGTCTCGATTTGGCAAGAAACCTGCACCTCGAAGTCCTCAGGTTTCTAGACAACCATCTAGAATCACTTCCGTAACTTTCTACAGGCAGCAGGATACAAGCTTAGGGGGGAATCAGAGTCAGACAGAAAAAAGCAGCCTGCAATGCTCTTGTTAACAGCATCCTTTTTTAATTTTCATGAAACAAAACAGAATTTGAGGATAAAGCCTGAACTGCATAGAGGAAATTTCAGATCCAGCTATCCCAGAAAACAAACAAAACAAAGAGAAAGACCCTGCCTTTCCAAACCACAAGCCATGAGGCCTTGGGCTAAGTATACTCACTGGAAAAAACCCAGGAGCAGTGCAGGCTGGGAAGCAGCATTCCCCTTATTCATGTAAATGCAGCCTCTGGTGATCTTAGCTAAGTGCCCCCCTCGAACATGTCCACGCACATGACAACGGGGTGGTGGGCAGCACCCCCGGGGTTTTAAGACTCTGGTGCTCCAGAGAGCTGCAAATAGTGGCAGAGCCTCTGAGCGCACCAGCAAAGATTATGTTCAGTTCTAAGAAGGAGAACTGCGTTTCAGGTCATGTGGCTGTTCACGGAGTATCACAGGTTGAACAGCCTAAAAAAATTTCTCCACATAGAAACCTAATGTTTGTACTAGCAACTGGGAAGGGCTGTTATCTGGCAGGACTGAGGCCAGCGGCTCAGAGCCCATGTTGTCTCAGGCATGAATAGCCTAATGGAACAAAAACAAAAAATTCAGATTGAAACATAATCCCTCAGAAAAGAAAAAATAAAGCAAAGAGCAAAATGACTGCTTGCTTTTGTTATACTTGGCCCAGAAGTGGGAGCTCTCCCTCCATCCTGTCTTCTCCAGAAAGGAACTCAGCTGTCCCAGGTTGGTAAGAAGGACTCACACCCACCCACATGCTCCCTACAGTTCAGAATCAGGCA
The DNA here is from genome assembly GCF_011800145.1 of Mirounga leonina. Classification (NCBI taxonomy): domain Eukaryota; kingdom Metazoa; phylum Chordata; class Mammalia; order Carnivora; family Phocidae; genus Mirounga; species Mirounga leonina. Next base: position 9,205,367 of record NW_023270852.1, read on the forward strand.
TGTGGACCCAAAGTGGCCCAATGAGAGGCAACCCTGGGGCTTCTACTGGACCTTTGAGAAAGAGACTCTCTCTCTGCAGGGGTTGCCCAGCTGGTGGGACCTAGAGCTGCTGGGGGCCATCTGTGTCACCACACGGGGAGACTTCCTGAGAATAAGGCTAAAGCAGAACCAAGACATACACTAAGGCTGATTTCAATGACATCGTGAGGTCACCTGGAAACCCTAGACGTGTCAAGTTGTGTGACCTAATAACCTCCCACCTTTAGTCATTTTTTAAAAATTTAAGTGGTTTTGGGGCGCCTGGGTGGCTCAGTTGGTTAGGCGACTGCCTTCGGCTTGGGTCGTGGTCCTGGAGTCCTGGGATCGAGTCCCACATCAGGCTCCCTGCTCAGCAAGGGGGTCTGCTTCTCCCTCTGACCCTCTTCCCTCTAGTGCTCTTTGTCTCTCATTCTCTCTCTCTCAAATAAATAAATAAAATCTTAAAAAAAAAAATTTAAGTGGTTTTGAGTTATCTCTACCACTTTAAGACTTCTCAGAGTTTACTGAATTCTGCTTCCAGAACCTCAACATATGTTCACATGTAATCACACAGCTTGAAACAGTGGTAAAAACAAAACAAAACAACAACAAAAAAACCCCTCTAAACCTGGAGAAAATTCAGTTTCCTTTTTTCCTTTCCTTGAATTTAAGAAGCAAAGTCTATTCAACTAACACTTCACCCAGATAAGCTTTCAGTCTGCATGACCTTTGCAGTTTTTCAATGTATCTTAATCTACACTTCCATCTGCAGGATGCTTAACGACACAAAATGTAAGTAATTGATAAAAGCTAGCTGTTACTATGTGTCCAGCACTATGCTAAGGACTACACACACATGATCTTATTCCCTCCTCAGAACCAGCCAGGAAATCCCAAGCTTACTCCCTCCATTTTACAGAGGAAGAAGCAGAGGGTATATTACTTGCCTAAGATCTCAAAGCTAATGAGTAGCTCAGCTTGCATTACAGCTGGAAGAGCTGATTGGAGGGCCTACACTCTTAATCACTAGAAGACACAGTCTTCAGTTTAATGGAGAGTTCCTTTGGCAACACTACTTACCAACGAACAGCTTCTCAAAAGCAATGCATGGAATTGCCCACAAGTGTCTCTATCATCAGTGTTTACCCAATAAACACAGAAACAGGGCAGGTTTCAGTGCACATTAAAGGTGGTGCTTAATAGAAAGGAACAAGATCCATTTTTAGATTTTGGAGGTTTCTAAATCAGTGCGTGGTGTCTCTGTGTGTGTGTGTGTGCGTGCGTGCGTGTGTGTGTGTGTGTATACGAAGATAAACCAAGTACCTACATTATGCCAGATACTATGATAGGGACTTAACTTTTGTGATTTGATTTGGGCTTCACACAGTTACCCATTGTACAGATAAAGAAACTGAAGTTCAGAGAAATTAAGCATTTAGGTTGTTGAATGAAGTTCAAAGACCTATTAAGCAGTTAGGTCAGTAATTGAACCAAGGTCCTTCTAAACCTAAAGCCTATCTTCTTCCCACATCTTATATCACCAGGTGCAAATATGGGGACTTATAGGTAGAAGTACATGGAAGGTGGTTATCTAAGGTTACAACAGGATATTCTCTCTCAACAAAAGCAGCTCTGAGCCTAGAATTTAACCAAAATATTTATCCCAAAAAGGAGTCTGGCATGCTCAGGCCAATGGGATATGGAGCCTGAAACAAAAACAGGAAAAATGCAGGAAAACATTACATGGGCTCCCTCCTATGACCTATCAGGAGAAAAGAAACACATAATCTAAGAGTCCCATCTGGGTCCGTGAAATACACTCCTTTGATATGGGGACAGTGCCCTACTGGGCAGCGGACTTCATTCCAGTACACGGTCATTACCTTGGCTCTCACAGAGGACAACTTGGGTCCCTTCACATCTTGTCTGATCCTTCCCCCCTTTCCATCCTTGTCAGCAGCTTGAGGGAGGATAAAGCCTTAGAGCCCAAACGGGGTGGTCTGGGCATTGCTGAAATTTGCAGCCATAGCAAAACCTGATAACTTGGTGTTAACAGATCATTGTGTCTCTAGTGCACAGATGCTTCTGGCACCCAGTGGCTGCCAGGCTTGGGGTTGACCAGATGGCCTGAGTCCACATTAGGCTAGCTTCCCTTGCTCTAAGTTTAGAACACTATGGATCCCCCCCCAGAATTTGGTGTATCACACTCACCTCCGCTTTTCTCTGCTTCTCCTCTTGCTCTCTCTGCTCCTTTTCCATGCCAACCAGCTTGAGCTTCAGCTCAGAAACTTCAGTCATCAGGTCGAGCTTCTGGGTCTCAAGAGATGTGCGGCTTAGCAGCTCCTGCAAGCAAAACCAGATCTCGAAATCAGTCTCCATGGTAACAAGGGCAACTGAAGCTCCATCCAGAGTGCAGAAGGCAATCTCTATGTTGTATGTTGGACAACAGAGTTGGACTCCTGCATGTGAGCCACGGGTCTAATAGGGATGGACCTGGGCTGCTTCTGAGTTACTCAGGGAGAGCACGGCCCCTGCTGCTACCCACTGTGCTCTGAGAAATGATGTGAACTATAGCTCTCAAAAACACGTTTGCCTCTGGAAATCATTATTTCCAAGTACAGAAAATGGATAGTTTTGCTCAAAGAACTAAATTTCTCCATCTCTATTTTGAAGGCAAACCAGCAGGTCCTCTCAACCAAAACAAACAAAAAATCAAGCTTACATTTAACAATATATTTTTCAAAACCAAGGATTCCAAATCACCTCCTGGGCTTACAGCCCACATCTTCAACAAATCTCATTGTAAGGTTTCACTACAATGAGCCTAGGAGAGAGCTAGAGCATAAAGCAGATATTCAATGAGTATTTATTGAATGATTAGAATCTTATCTATGTGATATGGATTTTTCCTAGCCTATTTGATATGAAGCTTTCTGAGCCACTAAGGGATTAAGTAAGAAAACTGTTCTTTCCTTACTGTAAGGCTGGACTAGGGGAGGTTATAAGTCCTACCATCACTGGAACAGCAGTAGACAACAACCCGCCATTAATACATACACTTAATAAGCATAAATAAGACAAAAAACAAAGGTGATAGACAAAATACCTACTGGAAACTACTAGGGATTATGAAGGACCTCAAAAACCATGAGCATTCCCCAAAGTCCAGGGGCAACACTTCTCCACTGGCAAAAGGCGATGGTCCATGAGCTCCCAAATCTGGGCACACGGTAGACACTGGATAGGCAGCTCCCAGCAAAGAGACTATAATATGGAGATTCGGAGACTAACCAGCCAAATGAGCAGCCAGAAAAGATACACTACCCTGTCACAGGATGAATATTCTATATTCTCTTGGGCAACCCAACCCCAGTACCAGAATGGTGATCAACAGTTATGATTGCGCATATTCTGAACTGTCCTCAGACCATAAACCAAACCACACAGGACAGGGATTTTAACTGGGAATACAGAGTTTCCTAGGCTAAGGGTCTCAGGGTCTCAGAAAGCCAAGGTACAAATGATCTATCTGCTAATCTGAGGGAACGAGTACCTAGAAGTTCAGCAAAATGAGCCCACTGAGCACTGGGCAGTTCCTGTTTCAGCTCGACTTGAAGCCAGCATATAGGGCAGATGCAGCAGCACTCAATGGGTGAACTGCAGCCTACTGGGTCACAAGGAGTCTGCCAGATAAATGTGTGTAATGGTGGACGGGGGAGGAGAGAAGACACATAGATTCAGTGAGTGTCTCTGTGCCAGACCCCGCCGGGTACTTTGCATACATGCTCTCAATAAACCTTCCTAGTGATTTGACAGTAAATAGTATCCTAATTTACTGATGAGCAACCAGGCCCAGAGACCGGCCTGTCTTGGCCAAAGACATACGCCACTCAACAACAGCGGAGTCAATTTTCAAACCAGAGTCTGCTTGACTCCAAAACTCGTTTCTGTCTAATGTATCGCATTGTTTCCCAAAGGAAGAAGTCCAAGAATTGTAAGGGAAATAACAAAATACATGCTGAAAAAAGCCCATCAACAAATATTCACTGAGCCAAGTAAATTGCCACTCAAATTGTCAAGATTTTTTTTAAAGATTTTATTTATTTACTGACAGAGACAGCACGAGTAGCATGAGGGGCAGAGGGAAAAGCAGGCTCCCCGATGAGCAGGGAGCCTGATGTGGGGCTTGATCCTGGGACTCCGGGATCATATCCTGAGCCAAAGGCAGACGCTTCACTGACTGAGCCACCCAGGCACCCCTCAAATTGCCAAGATTTTGTTGAGCATACACTTTTTACCAGGGCCTGGTGCTAAGGCTATCTTAAGATGCAATCCTCCCTGACACCACCTACTCACTCCCACCTCCTCCCTCCTTCCCCCCTTACCCCTTCCCCTCTGCCTCCACCACCTCATTCTGTGTTTCTCTCTCCATCCTTTCATATACCTGCTTTGTTCCAAAAATGATTTGAGGCAGTTTGAAAAATGGACAACTTGAGTTAAAATGTAAAACAACAAAATCAAAGCAGGTAGGAAAAGAAATTAATGCCAGAGCCACAGTTGGTATAAAACGCCTACCCTAAAGTTCTGTGACTGCTAGAGGTGGACCATACTGTGTACATGAGCTTTCCAGCCACCAATGTGAAGAGAAAGAGGAGTAATTCTACAAATCAAGGTCCATGAGACAATTGCTTTGGAGCACTGACACTGAGAAGATATTCTTCCATGAGACTTTAATCATTTACTCCACAAATATGTTTTTAAATATCTACCAGATGTCAAGGCCTAGGGCTATGACCATTAAAAACACAGCCCACTGAGTGCTTGAGTATCCTAAGATGCAGTGTGTCTACTAACTAGCATTCATGACACTGCGTTGGTGGGATTAAAAAAAAGCCTTGGAATGTACCTCTCTTGAAAACTAAGAATCTACTCTCTTTCCACTCTTGCCAAAATCCCTCTAGCTGTTTTAATTGGTCACACCAATGTTCCAGCTGACAAGGACAATGTTCTAATTGGTCATACTAAAGTTCCAATAACCCTTCCAACTGGTCATGCCGGGGTTCCAACTGGTCACACTAACATTCCACGTGGGCATTCCAGTTACTAGCGATTATATTCCAGCTATTCTATCTATTAGCATATGCCTCCACCTTTCATCATTATCACCCCTCATCCTGTTCATCAGTAAGTACTGTCCTACTCCCAGAATTCAACGTCAGCTTTGGACAAGCTCATCCCAGTCCAGCTCCTCCTCCCATCTCCAGGCCCACATGGCCTCCAGCCACCAGTATGTGCTATATCCTCTATCATATGTGTCCTAAGAGGGTTCAACTACCCCACATTTTCAAACGTTCCTTCTCCTTCCAGAATAAACTAAATCCTGACTTTGACATCCTATGCCCTATCCTTCCCAGTCATCTCAGGCGGAGTCCACTCTGCTCCGACAATCCAACTTACTGGACAACTTTCTGTTTCTAGACCACTACCGGCCTTACTGACCATCTATGTCTGCCCTACTCTTCTAAGGCAGCGCCGTTCGGTTATAGCAACTTCTCCCAGACATCCAGAACCCAAGACAGTCTCCCGTTTTCCTCAGGGCTTTTGTTTTTTTAATCAAGTTTCTCTACCTAGTTTGGGCACATTCCATTTCCTCAGTAACTTCGACATCCTTGCTCCTTCCTTGTTAGGCTTCCCATATCCACTCTGGCTTCACCTTGCTTGACCACAATGCCAATGGGCTTTGCTTTCACTTTGCCTCAGCTTCTCAGAGGGATGGTCACAACTTGGCCCTTACCTTTGTCCAGAATGCATTCTCTCCACTTCTAAAATCTTCAGCTCTGAAGTGGTCTCCTTTGGCCACAGTCCTCTGACCTTTAAACTTTCCCAATTAGTGACTTAAATAATCTTTAATTTCTTCCTCTGTGGCCACTAGTTTGTCAACTTCCCTTAAGTAATATTTGCCTCCTTCTCCATTCCATACCTTGAGGTCATTTCAACTGTATCACATCTGCACCAGAAAATTCCTCATCCAGCTCATCCCTGCCCCCAGACCTGAAGGCATTTGCTTTTTCAGAGCCCAGTCCATGCCAAACCTCAAAGTCTTTTGTCTATGTTTCTAGTCCCCATGGCCTGAAAACTGCTGCTAAATGACACTTAATGATGCCAACTGGTTTCCATACAAATTTATGCTATCTAATTATAGCTGATCATCTCCAATCGCCTGGCACCCTTGCATTCATCTCTGGTTGGTTCCGTTTAGAGATTGTTCCAAATCTTCCCCATTCTCCTCCAGCCATAAATCCCACCGTTTCGCCCTCTTCTCCTCAAATAACCTCTCCTGTTTAGTGAAAAGATCTTTAAAAATAATCTGATCATTCGTTGAATTTATATCCTTTCTATTTCAAAGTTTTCCAGAATCATCTCTCAATCAAATCTCTTAAATCCATGTCTTAGAGCAAGCAAGCCCACATCTCATGTTGGCTGCTTTCACCTTTAAGAAACACTCTGAAGCCCAGTAAGTTTCCAAGTTGCACATAAAAAAACATATGTTCAAGGACACAATGATTCTAGAGTTTGCCCTGCAACTGCCCCATCTGACCCACCTTCCTGTTGCTGACTATCTCTCGTTCTCTAGACTTCATGCCATCCCCACACAGCTTGATGTCCAGGCTTTTAAGTTACCTCCCCGGTCAGTCATTAGTGTTTGGCTGTGATCTCCGAGTTCTGATCAGGTTTCTCCCACCGAAGGACGCCTACTCACCTGGTCCTAGGCTCTCCCTCACCTCTGTCCTGCCTGTGAGAAGTTCCCACCCGTTCTGTGCTACACTAGGGTAGGACTATTAATCATCCACTCTGACAGGCATTTAATCTCTTTCACCATCAGCTCCCATTCCTCAGGCTATAAACATGATCAAATTTCTGACATTCGAAAGAACTTTCCCTCTTGACCTTGCCTTCCCCTGAAGCAACCACCATCAACTCTCTTCTGCTCTCCCTAGGCAAATGCATGCTCTCTGTGCACTGTTGGTATGAATGCACTCTCTCTACATCCCCTCCCTCACCCCTTCACAGCCAAGCTCTAAAAGAATAATCTACCCTTGCTGCCTCTGCTTCCTCACTTTCCCTGTCACTTCTCCACAAGACGTCTGCATGCCTGCAACCCAGCTTCTGCCTTCACCAGGGAGGGCATAGAAACAGCTCTGGTTCTGGGGATCAATGTCCAAACTTACAGATGCAACCTGTACTTCTCAGCTTTCAACCATTTACCCTTCACCCACTTATCAGTCTAAGATACTACTTTTCACCTCATCCTTTCGGTTTTCCTGATCTTTCTTTTTCTCTTCCATCTCCTTTGCTAGCTGCTTTTACTCAGTCTGTGCCTTAAGAGAAAGGTTGTTGGACTCCTAGTTCTCATCCTGAAGACTGGGGTTATCTCTAGATCCAGCCTTTTTGTCTGAAGCACCAAGACAAGGCTTGGTCCCTGCTCAGATCTGCAGGGTGGATCCGCCTGGGAATCTCTTGGAATCATGCAGCTACCATATTGTGGGGAGAGGTGAAATGTGGGGAGGCAGGGGGCTGGAGATAAGGGGGACAGGTTTCAAAAGCTGCATTAGCTTCTGCTCTCCCAGTTGTTTTAAGGTTGCTTATGGAGAGAGTGCAAAGGAAAAGGAGGGGGTGGCATGTGAGGCAGGTGATTTTTGTTACTATGAAGCATCATAAAACTAGGTCATGAAACTTTGTATCTCAGAGAGAGCCATCATTTCCTTTTTCCAAAGCTCAGTTTGAGACTGGAGCTGATAAAAAGAAGTGGCCTTTCAATTTATTCTCTCCTTCAAGGGCCACATCTTGAAGCAATTACTTCCATCTTTAAGTGTGGAACATGACCCAGGGAGTTACTGACCAATGACAGAGGACTGGAGCCAGACTGGCAATCTGAAACCAGAATGAAAGATCGGGCCATGGAAAGACATGAAAGGAAAAATCCGTCCCTTTGCCCTTTGAAGTTAAGAGGCCTAGGCCATGCCAGAAAGCTGCTTTCATAACACTGCAGAGAGGTGCCTGTAGTCAACCTAGGTTCGAGTCCAGACTCAGTCCCCACTAATGAAACCATCTCTCCGAACCTCAGGCCCCTTATCCTGTGAATGGAGGGTAAAGCACCCACTTCACACGGTGGTACAGAGATTCGACATCAAAGATAAAACTTGAGGAAAGCAGTTATTTCTGCCTCAGAAATCTCCCAGCAGGCACGTTTAGGGAATACCTGGCAAATCCCTGTGTTCTTCACTCGTGACTCAAGTGCCTTACCTCCTGAGACAGATTTGTGCTCTCACAGGATCATGTACAGAGCTCTGTTTAATATTCTTTGTGAGACAGAAATACCTCCTTAAAGGTCCTCTTGGGAAATTTATCAGCCAGGTGCTGACGACACTTGGGAGTTCATGTGCCTGGACCCACTGTCCTTCACTCAACTCAAGGGCACCAAATCCCCACGCTCAATGTCTTAACACTGGTGATTTGTGAGATGGTTCTGTTTTAACGAAACTGAAATAACCATACTCCAGCTCTAAGATGTGGGCAATGCAGAGCCCATATTGTCATCCCTGTTCTCCATACATAAGAACACAGGTTTGACGACTTTCCCAGATCAACAGCAAGAGGTGAATCTACAGAAAGTCATGTCCACTGACTCCAAATCCCCAAAATTTCTCTCTCCACACCTCACCTAAAAGGCAGCCCAAACAATGAGGTTGCCTAACACCTGGGGCTCCAGGTCAGGTGGGAGGACTGAAATCGAGGCTGGTGTCCTTCAACATTACCCCAAAGCGGGGGTGTGTCCTCACAAGGAGGTTTGCATCCTTTCTTCCTCCCCATGTGGCTCCCCTAGCCTGTCTTCTTTTTGACACTGATCATGTTTTCTGCTCTTGACATTGATTATGTCTGTAAATGTCTAGTCTCTGGAAGGTGCTCCATTTCACTGCCAGCTTTGTGTAAAGTCTATTAACCACTAAGTAGCATCAGCTTCTTCCCTGAAGTCACCATCCTCTGGAGAAAGGTCAGAGGCTGAGGATCGTGCTGTGCAGGACTCTAATGGACTCTAGAGGCCACTTTAGAAAAAGCCACCAGGGACCTCAGTGCATCAACAGGAGAACCCGTCCTGTGACACAGATTTTGTTGCCAATCTGAGCTAGTTACAAGGAGGCCGCTGCTCCATGTCTGGGTTCCTGGGGTGCTAATTCTGGAGAGCCCAGAGTGCAGCCCTCAGAGATGCTGATAGGCAATGCCTTGCCTTGCTTAGGAAACAGAAGGCGAAGGTCAGCCCCTAGGCCCAGACTACCCAGACCTGGGAGAACGAACCCAGGCTGCGGCCTCTCGAGGATCCATTTATAGATTTCCTGGAAAATGACTCTAATGGAGAAGTTTCCTTGGGAAATCCACACCTGTTCAGTGAGCCTGAAGCCATACCTGAGTAGGTGCTTCCAGAGGCAGTCCCCAAAGATGCTCACAGCTGCCCCTTTCCCACCCTGAATCTTGCAGAGGGCTGCAGACAAAGACTTTGCCCTCAAATGGGTCCATCATCTATGTGCTGCTCATGTGGACTAGCCCGTGCTGATTTTATTTGGTCCTGGTTTGCCTGTCTAACCCCAAGGTCTTCATGCTCCCTTGTTCTGGAGACCAGATGGATAAATGCGTAGAAACAGATGGGAACTGAGAGATCAGCATTCAGCAGGGGCAGGTGGAGGGTGTGTGGTTCATGAGTTGGAGGAGGCGCTAGCTCCCTCCCGTCTTGGGCTCCTGGAGGGAGGCGGACAGAACAGCTGTGGGGAGAACGTGGCTCTGTGGGGTTGCTGGAGCCTATGTAAGTAAGCACAGGGCTGGGGCTATGCTGGTTGGGTTTGGGTTTCCTTAAGTCCTACAAGTGCTCGAGCAGCCAGTGGAGGGGGCGGGGTCTAGAGCAGGGGTTGCAGACTAGAAGTCTGTGGGCCAGGCTTGGCCTGCAGGTGTGTGTGGTGTGGTTCGCACAGTGTTGTTGGTTTTTTTTTCCATTTAAATTAGTTACCAGTATTTTTAAAATAGAAAGACTCATCTTTAAATCTGGATTTCCAGGGGCACCTGAGTGGCTCAGTTGGTTAAGCGACTGCCTTCGGCTCAGGTCATGATCCTGGAGTCCCTGGATCGAGTCCCGCATCGGGCTCCCTGCTCGGCAGGGAGTCTGCTTCTCCCTCTGACCCTCCCCACTCTCATGTGCTTGCTCTCTCTCATTCTCTCTCTGTCAAATAAATAAATAAAATCTTAAAAAAAAAAAATCTGGATTTCCAGCTTCTTGTGAAAAATGAGAATGTGTAACAGCACTGGGCGTAGGTGGGCAGTCAGCTGAAGGCCTCCTGCACACAGGGCTGCTCCGTGCACGTGCGTGGGAGCAGTGCTCCCAGGAACAGAGTCCCCAAGGGCGTCAGTGTCAGCAGGCAGTAGTCAGAAGGCCTCACACTGACCGGACCGAGAAAGGACCTCGTGCAGAGCTCCTCGGGCCTTGCAGCAAGAGGCCACGCGTGGCTCAGGGCGGGGACTGTCTCTGAGGGCTGGCAAAAGGAGGCAACTGTTTGCCTCTCTTCTCCACCTCAGGGCTGGGAGTGCTCCGTCTTCCTATCACCAGAAGCCAGTAGCCCTGCAGTCCAGGATCTCGCGGGCAGAAACGCAAGTCTCTGCCTGCCCCCAGGACACACGCTAACATGGCCCCAGCCGTCCACGGCACCGCCTCAGCACTGTGGAACAAGAGTCGGGGCCTTTTCAAACAGCATCAAGCACATCTTAGGAAAGGGCCAGCATGTGCAGCAGAAATGTTCAGCCGGGGATTTGGAGCGGGGAACTCAAACTTATCTCCAGCTCAAGTACCACCAAGCCCAGCAGACACGAGTGGGAGCTGAGGCTCAAGTGGGTCCTATGACCTGAACCCAGAATGTGCCAAAAGTGAGTATTCCACACTCCCTTCATTTTATCCTTGAAAGATGGGAGAACCCAGGGAAAGTGAGGAGCATAAAAAAACTTGGTTTGGGGCGTCTGGGTAGCTCAGTTGGCTGTGTCCAACTCTTGATTTCAGGTCAGGTCATGATCTCAGGGTCCTGAGATTGAGCCCCGTGTAAGTAAGGCTCTGCACTGGGTGTGAAGCCTGCCTGAGATTCTCTCTCCCTCTCCCTCTGCCTACGCCCCACTGCACTCTTGCACCTGCTCTCCCTCCCCAAATAAATAAGTAAAATCTTTAAAAAATATATAACTTGAGGGATCCTGGGTGGCTCAGTCCTTAAGCGTCTGCCTTCAGCTCAGGTCATGATCCCAGGGTCCTGGGATCGAGCCCCACGTTGGGCTCCCTGCTCAGTGGGGAATCTGCTTCTCCCTCTCCCTCTGCCCCTCCCCCCTGCTTGTGCGCGCGCGCTCTCTCTCTCTCTCTCTCTCTCTCAAGTAAATAAATAAAATCTTTTAAAAAAATAATAACTTGGTTAAGTTGAGGAAGATATCTTTAAACCTCAGAGGTGACAAATAAGACCCATCGCACTCCAAATTCTACCAAGCCACGACATCTACCTCTGTGGCACACGCAAACCCCATGCCTGGAACCTTACCCATAACACAAAAAAAAAGATTTAGAATAAACAAGAAATAAAAGGTATCTGAGCTTAAGACTTTCAAAAGTCTAAAATCCAGTCTTTGGGCTGATGCTTAGAAGGACAAGACAGCCTGCCCAGATGGTGCTGGGAACCAACATCGGAATCCCTGGCACAGAGACGCTGACAAGGGGGCAGAACCTGGAAGAGCTGCCAAGACAGGCGGTCAGGTAGTGCAGGCACCACATGCAGCTGTGCTCTGACCCCTGATTACGTGGTTACCCAGCAGGCACTGCCTTCCTGAAACATCAACCTTCTGACATCTTCCTGACACGTTTCCCTTCCACATTCAAATCTTCTTGGTCTCTGTCTGGGGTTTTTTAACACTCTATCGCCTTCCTCGCTCATCCTCGCCTCAAAGCCACACCTTGTGCAGCCCTAGAAATACAATCTAGTGGGCTCTCCTATCACTCTTTGTGAAAATATTTTCCCACCATTCGAGATCTTTCCATCAGGCTATTTTCTTTCCTGGTCTTCAAAAGAAAGATTCTGCTTGAAAAAATAAGCTCAGCTCAACGTCTACTGTGACTCAGATTTTCAGGGAATAGGATGAGCAAGAGAAATGCATGCAATTTAAATAGAAAAATCAAATGGAGTCAAGAATGTGGTAACTTATTAATCAGAGATGAAAAGAAAGCAAACTAAAGAGCAAGCAGCTTCTGAGCTGTTAGAACTAGTTTGTTTTGGTTTTTGTTTTTTAAGACATCTGCATAGAAATACTGACTTTAAAAAGAAGTTCTTGGGGCTCCTGGGTGGTTCAGTCTTTAAGCATCTGCCTTTGGCTCAGGTCATGATCCCAGGGTCCTGGGATCGAGCCCCACATCGGGCTCCCTGCTCCACGGAGAGCCTGCTTCTCCCTCTCCCACTCCCCCTGCTTGTGTTCCCTCTCTCGCTGTGTCTCTCTCTCTGTCAAATAAATCAATAAAATCTTAAAGAAAAAAAAAAGTTCTTCAAATGCACTGAAAACTAAGAAATACCTGGGAACCAAAACATTTATCCTAAAACCAAAGGTCAAACTCAAAGCCTGTGTTCATTACCATTCTACCAAGAAACAATCTGAATGCTGATCATGACAACAAAAAATGTTAGCACTTTGGGAGAAAGACTGTAAGCAGTGATCTGACTAAACCATTCCTGTTAAAGGACTGCCATTTTTTAAATAATTAGTGAGAGCCTCCTACATGCCAAGCACTACGGCAGAGGTTACAAAGCAAAAACCAGGACTACAGTTTGTGTCTATTTCCCAAAATAAGTGAAAATGCAAGAATGATTCAAGGACATTAGACTGATCATCTTGATTTCACAAAATTCCTAATTAGCTTCTCAACAGATTCTGAAAAGACTGAATAAAAATCAACACCGATGTGGAGAAAGGGGAGCCCTCCTACCCTGTTGGTGGGAATGCAAGCTGCTGCAGCCACTCTGGAAAAGTGTGGAGGTGCCTCAAGATGTTAAGAATAGAGCTACCCTATGACCCAGCAATTGCACTAATAGGTATTTACCCCAAAGACACAGATGTAGTGAAAAGAAGGGCCATATGCACCCCAATGTTCATATCAGCAATGGCCACAATAGCCAAACTGTGGAAGGAGCCAAGATGCCCTTCAACAGGTGAATGGATAAAGATGTGGTCCGTATATACAATGGAATATTACTCAGCCATCAGAAAGGATGAATACCCAACTTTTACATCAACATGGATGGGACTGGAGGAGATTATGTTAGTAAGTCAAGCAGAGGAAGAATTATCATATGCTTTCACTCATATGTGGAACATAAGCAATAGCACGGAGGACCATAGGGGAAGGGAGGGAAATCTCAAGGGGGAGAAATCAGAGAGGGAGACAAACCATGAGAGACTATGGACCCCGGGAAACAAACTGAGGGTTTCAGAGGGGAGGAGGTAACAGGGTGATGGGTATTGAGGAGAGCACATTGACGAGCACTGGGTGTTATATGTAATTAATGAATCACTGAATACTACATCAAAAACTAATTATGTACTATACAGTGGCTAACTGAACATAAATACATAAAAAATTAAACACCCCTTCCTAAAAACTGCAGCTCATCATTTACAATAGGGTAAAACTGTTCAAGAGTAGAAGAATGATTATCATACTTTGCACTGAAAAAAAAAAAGCCTCTAGGTGATAGTAAAGAAAACTATACAGCAAGATTTAAAAATGGAAAGAACTCCACTCTAATGGGAAGCATAACAAAATCAGAGGACTAAATTTCATCTGCGGTGTCAACAGAGCTTTGTAAATTATATGCACACCCGATGACAACGAGGACCAAAAGGAAACAAGGTACTGAAGAGATTTATTTGAATGGTATGAGAGCAGCTAAATTTTTCATGTTGACAACCATTAAATTACATTAAGCTATTCTTTAGGAATTAAGTTCTATCAAAGAAGACTAGACAGAGTGCGAGGGCAAGACTGAATGCGAAAGAGGCACGAAAGACGCTGACTTTCTAAAACCCCAGATGCCACCGGCTGTGAAGCTGTGGCTCGAGAAGAGAAGGGTGACTTTGCCGCGCGGAGCGCCCCTGAACCCGAACCCGGGAGAGAGCGCCACCTGGGAATCAGTCTAACCCGCCCAACAGGTTATTCCTCTCAGGCCAGTCCTTCCGCCCTCTCCGCCCTGCAGCTCTCAGTTGGGGCTGGTTTCGCCCGCTGTATAAACGCCACACACGGAGCAGCCCAGCCCACCACCAGGCAGGATGGGGAAGTAAGCAGCGAGCGCGGTGACCTGGACACAGAAAGTGACCTTAACACGTGAGCTGCTTTCGACCCCGAGGGCCGTCGGGCGCGCGCACGTGCGCCCCCCCGCCCCCCCGCCCCCCCTTACCTGTTGAAGCATCTCTTCAGCGGCATTGAGTTTCACCTGGTGTCCTTCCAGACACACTTCCAGGTCCCGAATCTTCTCTCCCTGGGCTTCCACTTGGTCCGTGAGGACACTCACCTGTCCCAAGAAATAAAGCAATGGTGGAGGCGCAGAGACGGCTCACTTGGGGCCGTGAAACCACGCTGCCGATCCTGATCCTTCCGTAGAGATGGCTTTCCTTTCTGGCAGGTGGCGGGGGCGGAGCGGGGGTGGGAAGCGAGGGTCCCGGATGCAGGAAACTCCGGCTGCCGTCCTGCCTCGCCCCTGCCTGCCTGCCGTCGCCGCGTTCCCCCTCTTGCCGCCCTGGCGGGAGAACCCGCTGCCTCGGGGCTGGGTCCGGCTCCCGCGTCCTCTCACAGGGCGCACGCCCAGGCTGGCCCTGCAGGCGTATCTCGGCCGGCCTGCCAGGGCTCCTGCCACCTCACCGCGTGTGCGAGAGCAAGCCCAGCTCCTCGGGAGACTAACCAATGACCTTACCTCTCTCACTGGGGTGTGATGACTGCTCACCTACCAGGCGAGGCTTCTGAAGCAATCAAGGAATGTGGGATGTCAAGGGCATGTGTTGGCACTGACACAACTTGGCTCCGGGAAGGTGTTTGTGCCTCACCGGCCAAAACATGGCTCTAAGTCATAACACACACCAGCCACCCGCACATGCAGTGGCAGGAAAGCCCTCTACCTAAAAAAATCACGGAGAGATCTGTTGGAATTAATAAAAATCCATTTATAGCAAGTCATTCAAGTTATGCCCTTAATACATGCTGAGAGGACTTTCACAGCCTGCTCTCGTAGCAAACTGCCCCCCCCATCCTCCTTTTTATTAAAAAGGCGCCTTAGAACAGGGAGATGAAGAAAGAGAATGGGTGGCCTCTCCAAATAGAGAAATCAGTGACTGGCAAATTGAGATCCTTTAGACACTATGGGTTCTTAACCAATGGTGGAGTCGTGGCCATTTACATATAGATTACCTTAAGTGATTTCTCAGTGTAAAGGAATGATAGCTGGAGCATGAAGGAGTTAGTGTGAATTCACTTCTGAGCGTTTAAATAGACTATCAATCATAAAGCTCCCTTTACAGAGGAAAAAGTCTAAATTAATACTGCTACTTTCAGCTTTTCATTTTTATATTTCCACATGATTAAAGAATGACTGGAACATATTCCTGGAGTTGGTACGTAGTGTGCTAATATTTCACTTACAGTCCCCAAAACAGGCGCCTTCTGTCAATTAGGCCCATCTCAAACACAAACCTTTGTGGTGGTGTTTTCAATCCTCATGATCCAACATTACCAGCAGTCCTGGCCTTTTATAGCTACCAACCCTACCTTCAAAAGGGTAGGATTCTAGGGGGTGGCCTTTCCAAGCTCCCTGGGTTCCAGAGTTTCTGTTTGGGAAGGATGTGTGATGGTTAATCTGATTATGAGGATTAACACGTATCGTGTGCACCACGCCTCAGAGTCATGCGCGGGAGGTACCCAGAGGAATAATCTGCGGTCTCTTGCACTCCATAGCCTGTCACTCGGCTGTGCACAAGACTCAGGATACACAGGGCTACAGCATCCTTACAAACTTGAATACTCACTAGAAGGACCATGGAGAGGCCCAGAATATTGGGACAAATGTATAAAGAATAAAGGTCCTAGAATGTGACCTTTATTCAATAAAAACAAATACTTTTTGAGTCCCTTCTACATGCGAGGCATAATTTTAGGCATTGGAGGGAATATAGAAGTGGTAAAAAAGGAGGAGGTGAAAAGCCTTACCTTAAAAAATACATTCCCATGAAGACAGAAAAGATTTTGGTTTAAGTACTCATGCTACTGAAGCGAGCACCGAAGATTAGGGGTTTATTTTTAACTTACTCTGAAAACAAAGTATTTTGTCATGTGTGATTTGCCTTGCTCCTCTACAAGTAGACCCAGGAAAACATTCTGGGCCAAGTGCTTCAATTAATTCACTCTGGCTGAGCTGCCTTGTAAGTTAAGGAAGAGGCTCTACCAGGTGAGGGCTAACTAGCTCGATGGGGTCACCACAAATCACAGTGATCACCTAAGAGCAGCTCTGAAAGTCTGTTCACAAGCTCCTGGAATAGATACCACTAGGATCCACTTCTGACTTCTGTGATAAGCAGCTTCCTAATTGTGTTAGGATTATTGCAATAAGGATTATTCAAGACTCAGAAATTAAAAAACAAAACAAAACTGTGAATGTCAAAGAGAACATTATCACATAGGACTTGCTTATTAAATTCCTTTAAACAGGTAAGTATTAGTTCTGCCATGAAGGTTCCTGGTTCAAAAGTCTGCGAGATCACTGTTACTGCAAAATTTTAAACTGGACACTCTGATTAATCATGTCATTAGGATGGACTTTCAAATTACTCATTCCTCAAAATATGTGCGATATAATGTGCTATGTAACCCGGCCCCTCCTACCTCTCTGAAGGCAGTTCCCCACCAGACTTCTTCACGGTCATAAATTCCAGCCACACAGACCCTTGCTTGCTTCTTCCTATACACCAAGCACACTCCTCGCTAGGGTGTGTGCTGGACCAACTACCTCCTCTGTCTGGAATGTGCTTCTCCAGGCATCCGCGGGGCTCCCTCCCTAGCTTCCTTCAGGACTCCCCCCTCTCAGGGAGGTCTTCTCTGACTACACAGTCCTTACCTTGCTTTATTTTTCTCCACAGTATTTATCACTGCCAGAAACATTTTATGTATTGATTTACTATACACACACACACATACACACAGACAGACACACACACATACACACACATAAGCCCTATTAAGAACAGGGAGTTTGTTTATTTTCATCACCGCTGCAACCCTGGCACCTAAAACCAGTGTCTGCCAAGTTGTGGGCACTCCAATCTTTTTTCATGAACAAACTAATGGAGAAAAAAGTCCCTGAAGATGCAAAATTATATAACTATATATTTGGTCTGAGCTTAAATTTTTTAAAAACAGGGGCAGGACAGGAAAAAAAAAGGTCTAGGAAGAAAGGTCAAAATGTTAAACTCTTTTTGACTTTCCAAAGTTCCTGAAATAATCACTTACTACTCTTAGATTTGTAAAAAGGTAAAATAGAAGGAGAAAAGCCAAACATACGGCAGCCTTGTCATTCCAGGGCTCTAAGCTAAAGCCCACAGTCTGTGGAGGGTTGTAGAACCCTACCTGTCCCCTCTTCTGTTTCACTACCAGTCTGGTCTACCACTCTTCAAAAGCTTTTTAATGAGCCAGGATTGGAATAGTCATCTTCTCAGTCTCCAAATCAATAATCACAGTGTCTGTTACATACCAGACAGCAAACAAATGCTTGATGTACGCATCTGAGAGCTAAAACAGCAAAGAACCCCTATCACAATGACACGCCTTACATAAGGAGGCTCAACACTATGCCCTGCCAAGGAACATGAGTTTTCAGAACAGAAAATGTTCCTTTGACTATCTTTCTCCATAAAAAGTTTTGGAGTTCCTCTCTTTGAGGAGAGACAGTCATTCAAGACTCATTATCCCCTATTACCAGCTCCAGGGGATTTGGCCTCAAAGGGATCAGTCTAGATCCAGCTCCAGATGATTTGGGCCTGATCCAGTTAGAATCCACCCTATGTCCATATCACTCATGGCTGTTTTATTAGAGACAGGAAGACACATCTTATCTCCCTTCCAAGGCTTCTGGGCTCCTAGAGGACAGGGCCTCATTCATCAGCCTGGTCACAGAGCTTCCAGTGTAGAGAAGAAGTGGGTACTCAGCAGTACAAGATGAATAAATGAATGCATTCACAGCCCCAAGGCCAAGTCCAGTTAAACTGTGGCTTCAGTTCCTTTCTGCTTTGTTTCAGGAACTGAGTCTTTTTAAAAACATACACTTTCGGAACAGAATAAATCCAACAGAGAAAACCTCTTGTGCCTCCCTCCCACTTAGGGTACCTACAGAGTTGGAGGTAAAAGGATAAGCTCTTTCCCATGAAAGTGGACCCACCTGTAAAATGAGGGACTCCTTATCTCCTTCTAGACGTGCCAAGCGTTCCTGGTACGTTTCATTACTAGCAGCACCTTGGTGATTTACCTGAGACTGAAAGGGGGAAAAAAAAAAGTATACACTTAAAAGGCTGGAAAAACATCTTACCAACTTCCAAATGAAGGATGCAATTTGTGAGGACAGTTTCGCTGGTTGCATGTGCAAAACCACCCACCTAAACAGGAAACCACAGGATTTCAAAACTACTATGAGGAGGACCACTGATAGGTGTGCCTTGAAAGCTGGCCAAACCACCCCCTGGATGACCTCACCCTTGGCCGGGAAGGCCTCAATGGAACTCCAGACCCAGTGGTGCTTGGCTTGACTGGGCATGTCGGGTCTGGTGCAGGCAGAGGCACAGCCTGCCAGAGGTACCGATGGCAAGGAGTCTACTCTTTGAGGAGGCCAGGGAGCTAGTACCAGTCACCAAGGAACTATGTGGGAACGAGTCCCGCACAGACCTCGGTCTCTCCTAACTCTCACGTGAGGGTTCTCCAGAGCCAAGGTACCCCTTACAGCACGGAGGCCCATCTTGAGCGCCGCGGGGAGCACAGAGGATGGGGGACACCAGCTGCAAGGCCCTTCATCCACTCACACATCCCTTCCAGGGGTGGCCAGTCCCTCCCCTCCACTAGGGCTCCAGCCTAATGGCAGCCAGGCTGGCATCCTGTGTGCTTGCTTTTCTCAGCTCTAACTGCAGGAAAAGGTGAAACACCCTGAGAAGACCCCATGTGACAGTCAGAGGGACCTCAAAGAGCTAACAGGAAACAAAGTATCCAGAAAGTGGAAAACAGCAGAGGGAGAAGATGTGAATTAGCAGACGGGAGGCAGAATTTATAAAATGCTTGAGCAAGAGACAGGAGGCTGCAGACACTTTTCAGGTGTGCCTGACCTGGTTGTAGGCAGGGAGGAGGGAGAGAGATGGCTGCTAATGGGACTGAATTGGCCCAATGCCATCAATACTCCCTTCCTCCCGGCTTAATGGAAGGCCGAAACCCAGAGGCTCAGAGTAGGCCATTCAGGGGTTTGGCAGCCTGAAAAAGCCGATCTTATTGCTAAATGGGTAAGTGACAATCATCATAATCCAGGCTGGTCCAAAGGAGTAAATGCTCCGAGGTTTATGAGGCAGTATCCTCCATTCCAAAGGTAAGTCATAGTTGTGCCAAGGAGTGGGTCAGAGAGGAACCCAGGCACAGAGTCCCGGAGGTGGCTCCCTTCTCCTGAGCCCATTTCCCCACGTTCTGACCTTCAGGATGGGCTTGCCAACCCCCCCTCCATGAAGAAGGGGCACCTCCTTCCTTCCCTTGTCCCACCCCTTCCCCAGTGCACACCAGGTAAGGGCAGGGGACAGAGTCAGGCTCAGTCCTGGAACAGACACAGGGACCAAGAAACAGGGACAGCATTCAAGGCCTGGAGTGTCACCTGTGAGAGAAGCACCTGCTGTTGAAGGTGCAGGGAGAGGCCAGCCCGGGGGCCGGTTCCTAGGGCGGCTGTACCAGGCCTAGGCTCTAGGCTCACCAGGCCACAGTGCCCACTACCACCCCACTGCCCTTGGCTCCAGCTGCTCTCTAGTCTGCATCTTGTTCATCGTTATGCAAGCTCTTTCATACCCTAGACAAAGGGCCTTCACAATCACAAATGCCTTCTTTGTGGGGAGGGCAGTTTATTGTTGTGACATTAATTCTGCTCTTCACATGGTCAAACTCCGACGAGTACGCAAGGATATAATTACCACCCATGTTTTCTCAGACCCTCAAAAGAAAGGAAAACAACTGCTAACAGCAGGTCAAGTGCTTCTCTGTGGAGTAACTCACACGGTGGTGAGGAAAGGACCCAGGCCCCCACGGACAGCTGTGCGTGTCTGGTCCCAGGACCACAGTCAGCATGTGTAAGGGGCCGCCCAGCACTGCCAGCTGCCGCTTCTCCTCAGGAAGTCAAGGAGAGAAGACCAAAGGGAAGACTCCCTCCTCAAGACTCCAGCAAGCCACCACACCCCTGTGCCTCAGGCAAAGGGAGGACAGTACGTTCCTCATGTTACAGGTCTACCCGTACAATCACCCAGAGAAACAGCTATTTTTACTAACTGACCCAAAACTGAGTTGATGTCCTAAGATCAGTTAATACACAAAATGCATGCCATAGAGTCTGTAACAGATGCTAGACCGTAGTTAAAAAAAAAAAAAAAAAAAATCTGGATCCACTCTAGCAACCAGGGGAAAAAGCAAAGCACAGTGAATTACAAGATGCCCAGATCAGTATGCTGAATAAAGTCAAACTGACTGCCTAGGAGAAACATAACTATTCCCACAGAAAGGAGAGACTTCAGAGTTTTCACAGAGAGACTCTATGCAATGGGGTAAACATCCAACAGCCATGATGCTATCCTCACAGGAAACAGAGCCCAGCAGAACTCCCTGCTTTCTTGGGATGCCCTCTAAACACGTCAAAGGTTAATGGATCACATGGGCCAAAGGCAAAAGAAATTCAACCCATTGTGGCCCAAGCAAAGTCCTGTAGACATACAGCAAGCATTTACATAGGGCCCAACATTGCCAGGTACTGTTTAGAGCACTTTGCAAGCCTTAACTCTTTTAATACTTCCCATAATCCTATGATAGGAGTACTACTTTGATTCCATTTTGCAGATAAGGGAACCGAGGCACAAAGTGTATGAACAAGGCATAAAATGGATATTTTGCCTAAGTGACTATGTAGTAAATTAGTAAGTTTCTGTTACAGCTTAATTGAGGAGATCAAGTACAAATTTTGTTTTATATGTTGGGATTGTATGAAAATTCACTTAAAATAAGGTTTGAAAACACTGTCTGAACCTAAATGCCCATTAATAAAGGAGTGGCTAAATAAACTATGGTTCATCCACATTACGGACAATTTGTGGCATTTCCATAACATGAAGTTGATATTTATGAACTGTCACAAAAATGTAAGACATATTGGATAGTGAAAATAGCAAGATCCAAAGAATCATACAGAGTGACATCAGAAAACAATACTATGGGACTTTGTGAGTATATGACATATGCGTGAAAATAAACTGACCTAGTGTCTAGAAGGCTACACAGCGACCCGTAACAGTGCTCTTTTCTGGGGAAGTGTCTGGGCTATGGAAAGCTGGGGGTGGGAGGTTCGGTCAAGGTGGGCTTTTATTTCAACCATAACCATTTTTGTAAGAAGCTCAAATATTTTCTTGAAGAAATAAAAAACATTTTAAAATCTAGAAGCACTGTTGGGAGTACCTACAGTGATGCTTCCCGGTACTTCCTCCCGCCCACAGCAGCCCTGAGGGACATACCCTCTCCCAGCAGGCACCCTTGTCCATAGGATGGCATGCTCCTGGCAGAAAGGCACCTCCCTTGCCCCAAATCACTGTTTGAGAGTAACAGAGCACCTTCCCCTCTCGTTCAGTCTACCAAAATCACCACTGTTCTCTAGCAAGCTTTCGAGAGGTATTGAACAGCAGTGAAATGGAGACAATGTCCCGAACACAAGTCTGCAGTATCGCCATCCTATGCTTTTCCTGACACACTGAGCCAGGTCTTCTCAATCTAGATCAGATTGGTACCTTCAAAACTGTAGTCCCTTAGAAAGGCACAGACCAGGATAAAACACCATCTCCACTGAGCACAGAGCCAAGAAGAGGATTATCTTAGAATTATCTTATTGAATGCCAATACTCAACAGCCGAAGGTGAGGATTTCATTAGGGCAGAAAAGGCATGTGGTTATGAAAATGTCATTCCAACTACTCAGAAACATGTTTAAAAAGAGCTGAGATCCAGCTCGGCTTTGTTCTACTTTAAAAAGAGCTTGTTTGTCCAAGGGTATACTGGTTTCCCTAATTCCCTAATTCTAACAGTGAAATTGCAATAGAAGGCTCAGATCAATTTGGAGACTGTCCATTGGGATCCCCGAGTGGCTCAGGTTTGGGAGTCTCTGAAATTCTTGCCTAGGAGGTAAATCAGTGATAGAGTAGCCCAGCTCTCCATGCATAAGGTCAGACTGAGAGACCCAAGCTGACATTCTACTAAGGGAAGAGAGTCAAGTCAAATTCTGAAGGGTGCTACATGCTGAATTTCTATTCCTTCACACTCTAGCATGGCAGGTGAATTTAAATAAAGTTCTACCCTGTTCTACTCTTTCAAAGATGCTCATCCCACTGATGAGTAAAAATGACCTCTTTTTATTTATATTCCACTAATGAGATTAGCTCCAAGGCTAGACCTGTCAAAATAGATTACTGATGTACTAGGTGGGATATGCATCTATCTTATGTTAACTCTTCTGTTTTGATGGTTAGTTCTACAGACTTGACAGAAGAAAAATGGGGGTGCCTGGGTGGCTCAGTTGGTTGGGCAGCTGCCTTCGGCAGCTGATCCTGGAGTCCCTGGATCAAGTCCCGCATCGGGCTCCCTGCTCGGCGGGGATTCTGCTTCTCCCTCTGACCCTAACCCCTCTCATGTGCTCTCTCTCATTCTGTCTCTCAAATGAATGAATAAAATCTTTAAAAAAAAAAGAAAGAAAAATGGATCTTCTCATTTTTTTCTATGGTCAAAGCTGTTCCTCAATCTATAACCAAGGTCAGTTACCTGATATATTGTGTGGGACCAAGAGATACTGTGTGGAACCAAGGGATCTGTGTGCTCTATGGAGGTAGAATGGCAACTACAGATGGACATTTCCATGTCCTGTTGCATCTTGACCGAAAAATGCCACAGTGGAACATGCTTCCTCTCTCGTATCACAGAAATGAATAGATGGGGAGGTCTTCTTGTACGTATGTTGTCACTAACTGGGAAACTTCAGCCAAGATTATTGAAGCCAAACCACCTTTGCCTTTATCAAAGCTTTGCTCTCAAGAATCTGGGCAATCCATGCTCTAAAACCCAGAACTCTCCAAGGCAAATAGAAGACACAATCCGTAACGGTCAGATCAAGGTCTTCCTGAGGCCTTGACAGTGATGTTTTTGAGAGTCCTCAGGAACAGAGAAAACACAGCACCTCGACTCTTGCAAGGTTACGGATTTCTAGAAGACCCCAAGTGCTATTGCTGCTGGGGCTGGGTAAGCCTAATATACAGCTCCAGCAACTGACAGTCTAAGGTGAGGCTATTTTCTAAGCCATTCTTAAGTGGAAAAGAGAGGCTTTAGGATGATGTAGCAGCCATGCAGGGTGTTCTATTGTTGGGGTCATGGAGCTGGTCATGAGACTTAATCAGCCTTAGTGATTAGGAGAACAAGGAGAGGATGGAGAGAGGACTGTGTGTGTCCAAGAAGGAGAGCACTGGCCAGCAAGATTCCAGCACGGATAGTCTCTACAGAAAGGGTGGTTTGGGCCAAACAAAGACACCAGCCTAATGTAGACTGAGTCCTGCCTCCACCTCTCCCACAGGTCTACCTGAGAGACCCAAGCTGGTAGGTCTACCTTACCTTACTTATCAAGAGTGAATAAGGATTTCACTCTTGGTAAGTTCCTCAAGCACTGAGAGCTGAATGCCAGCAGATTCAAGAAATAAAGTAGGCTTTCCATATCTTGGGGGACACTGAATTTTAATTAGGTATGAGATTATCCAGGGACATTTAAGGCCCCAAAAAGAACTATCATTAGTTGTAAAAACAAAACAAAACAAAAAACCTCCAGACTAGTCAATTTTCCCCTTGCTTTCTTGAAAGCTCAGTGGGAGGGAAAAAAATGAAGACCAATACAGAAAATTCTTCTGAACCCTGGAATCTCCTGTCTGTCTGTCCAGAATAGGCTGGATCATCACCTTTACTGTAACCACATGGCACAAATGATGGCTGCCACCTTCTTAGAGATATTCTCACCCCTCCCAGCCACCGGATCCAAGTGTGGATGGTTGGATCCTTCCTCTGAAATTTTAAACTTGGGAACAGAAAATGATAGTGGTTGTGCTAGAAAGTTCTCAGGTTTGTCAGTAGCCATGTCCTCGTTCACGTGGAAGACGTGGGTTTGCAGCAGGAGTCAGCTAAGAAGCCAACATGCACAGGAACACAAAACAAAAGCCAAGAAAGAGACTGGTGGCATTCTCATCTCTCAGAAATATATTTCTGCCCTTCCTGTTGGTTCCTTCTTAACCTGCACTGGTTCAAACTGAGTTTCTGTTGCTTACAACCAAAGCCCTGGCCAATGCATTTGTCTCAAAGGGTGATAAATCAATTGACCAAAATTTACTCCTTTGGAAACAAGAAAGAATTCCTGCTATCTGGAGAGGATACTAAGTTACAAAGAAATTCTGCCTACTCTTGATTTCTTGAACTGGCAGTTGAAGAAAGAATGGTCAGTTCTGAGCCAACTATAGTTAAAATCAGGATCCTCATCGAGAGCCAACAGGGATCTACTCTGTGGCACAGAGCATGTCTGTGTGGGATGTACTGGGATAAAAATGGCACCCAGTCTCATTCATGTGTGAAAGGGAGGACTCCCTTTCCACCATCTGTTGGCCTCCACGATTTCCCATGTAGAGCAAGAAGGTTAAGGCAGGGGATGTTACAAAATGCAACAGGCCCATGGGTATCCACTAGGCACGTATGGTGGGGCATGGATGGGGGGGGGAGAGAAAAATAAGTGAAAACACAGCAATAAACAGGAAGGTAAAGTAGGGCTAAAAGGATGAATGGGAAAAGAATAAATGAAGGGTGATAAGAACCTGAAACCACCTAACCACCATTTAAGAAGTTATGTTGAAAGACTGGCATGTCCTACACAGCTGGACAAATGCAAAGTCTGGGAGCCAGGAGGCCAGGAGCTGCAGGTCCCCTGTACTCACCCTTTGCCCAGCTGGAATCCAAGGCAGGGGATCCCTGGAGACTTTGCTGCGGGGCTTCCATATGCACGTACAGAATTCCTACAGCCTCCTCCTACATAGGCAGGACCTCTGCAAAAGGACAACTAGGAATGGCTAAGAGGCAGGGCTGCACTAACCATGTGTGATCTCAGGTAGGTCCCCTCATTTTGGGTCTTCCCAGCCTTTAAATGGAGAAAGTTCTACCTCACAGAGCAATCAATGCAGAGGATCAGTTAGGTCATTTAACACAAAAATGTATGGGAATACAAGTACAGAATGTTCTTTATAGAGGGATGCTCTAGTAGTTCCAGTTTTTGAATGATCATGGAAATATGGCAATCATTTAAAAGGTATTGCTGAAGCTAAAAGACCAAAGTACAGTTAGAAGCAGTTCCTCCCTTGTACTGACAGTTTTAATTAACTCATTCTTTTTGTGCAAGAGAACAAAAAGGCAATGTTTTTGATCAGGACACCTATGAAATATCTGTAAAGATCTGTACAAACAGCCCAAGGGAACAATAACCAAAATACTTTCAGGCTGGGAAGAAAAAAAAATGCCTAAGTGACAACGTAGAACCTACTGCTAGCTAAGGGCTCTGGAATCATGCTTATGGAGTAAACAGCTGAGGACATGTTCATTTTTTCCATTGTCCCTGAAAAGATGCCCATGTTTTGAGTCAGATGTACAGGACCACAATTTTTCTCCTGGTGAGCATTCTACTACATGCTCTAAGTAATATGTGCTACATACATTATAAATGAGCACAATGAGAATTTCAATAGCTAATTAACGACCAATCATAAAAACTCGAACTTTTTATTTCTATTCCAATCTGGAAGTCAGGTCCAACTTAAGTTAAACATGAGTGTGCCAGCCACATCACCCCTGGCAGCTTCCTCAGAGCCATCACCCTCTGACTCTGGTGGCTGCTTAGATTCCATGATGCTTGCTCACTCTTGGCCTGGCCGCTCCACTGTAGCTTGGCCAAGGGATAGCCATGTTAGGTCTCTGTGGAGTTCTGGATGGAGTGCTTAATGCCACAGCCAGGAGCCATGCAGAATCCCCAAGGAGGGTTCTTTCACAGCCTGGCTAGCCTCTGCCAGGAGAGCACACCCTCCGCACATGCTCTGGTCTACTCTCAGGGACACGGGGTGGGCCACTTCTGCAGCATTCCCCTGACTGGTACATGCTAGAGGACCTCCTGTCAGCACCTCACTTCTCTGAACGTGGGGAAAGGGCTGGTTCCAGAACAGTCAAGTGGGGCAGACAAGAGGTCACATGGGGGTATCATTTGGTATGCAAGCAGTGGGTGTGGGAAAATCCTAAGGCAGTCAGCTCCCCAGTGTGACAGCTCTAGCCATCGTGGTGTTATTCAGAGCCAATAGCTACTTCTCAGAGATGCTGCATTGGGGTCCAAAATACATCTGCCCTCCCTTGTCTGACAGTGAGATCTATAGTCTTCACCAGGTAAGGGCCTATTTCCTTCAGTGCTTCTAAGAAGCTGTGAATTCCAGTTCCCTCAGGATCCTGGCCACAGTTCATATACTGTCCCAACTGGTCAGATCATTTTACAGGATGGTCCCTTGCTTGTAAATACATGGAGATTTTGAACAATGTGCTGGGTAAGCCCTGGTCTTAGATAAGTCTTGGGATGGCTCCCCCTTCTTTAGTCATTAAAAACATAGATGACACGTGTTTTTAGCTGAATAAGAAAACAAAAGAAAATGTGCAGTATTTCCAGGCTGCCTGGTCAAGGGGATTTTATCAAATCCAGAAAACCAATTTCAAGTGAGCCATGGCTGCCAGCCACAGGGGAGACATTAGAGTCTCTAAGGCTAGACTTCAAGCTCAGAAGTGCCACTCACATACCAAACTTCTCAGAAACTTGAAAAAATGCAGACCTTAAAAATAAGGGGACCAAATAAATAAATAAATAAATAAATAAATAAATAAATGAATGAATGAATGAATGAATAAATAAATAAATAAAAGTGAATCCTAGAGGCTACACTCCATTCCTGTTATCTGGTTCAGGTACGGTATCAGGGAACCCAGCAGTATGAGCATAGGCAGTGCCTGTAAACAGGAAAATCCCCCTAGATTTTTTGGTTAGGGAGTTAAAGGGTTTTCTGGCAGTTCTTACAAAAACAACTGTCCCCAGGACCCGTTCCACCTTTTCTAGGCAAAGAATTGTCAAGCCAGTTTACTATTGTTGGCACAGAGTTAAAGAAGTTTCTTCCAAACGCAGTATGAGTGGAGTGCAATCAGATCTTTAACTACGAGGAGTCCAACGAGAGAGATCTATCCTGACCTTGACCTCTTTATGCCTTCCACCTCTTGGTTTCAGTTACATATAAGAGGAGGGTAAGTGTTGCTAGTAGAGTTGTCACTGTCAAATGATGTAAGTGACCACCTTTAGAGGAAAGCAAAGCCAAGTTCATAAGTCGCAAACAGGTTGACAAAGTTCATGTAATCGCATGTCTTCATTTATCTATTCAACGACTCAAATATTCCTAAATACCTACTAGGTGCCCCTCCATGCTGAATAAATGATTCAGTCCCTACCCTCAAAAAACCTCTGTGGTCTGACAGTGAGATATGATAAATACAGTCATAGAATAAGCCAACAGCAGTGGCATAGAAGAGGGACGAATCAATTATACCCTCAAGGGAGAAGAGACGCTTTATAGTGAATGAGTTTTGAAAGTTATGAAAGAATCTCTCCAGAGAATGGGAGAACAGCATCTCTGGAAAGTCTTCCCCATAAAGAAAGCTTATCCATAAAACCATGACAGTCACTACCCTTCAGATGCTCTGGTTTCCCAGACTAATACAGAAAACAAAAGAGACCATGAAGACCATCACCTAGAAGCTCCCCCGTCAAGGAGTTGGTGTGATGCACATGAAGGTTCCTAACTGAGCATCCTGAGGAGGATCTAGAATGAAAGAAATGCATTTGATTTACGAAGGTCTTGTTCCAAAATTATAGCCTTGGATAAGCTTGGTCCCTGCTGAATTCTCCTGACGAGGTGGCTGGATCCATAAGGGACCCACAGCACAGGGCTGCAGGAGAACTTGTATTTGTAAGTGTGCTGGTATCTTGTGAAGGGAGGACAGAAAAGCCAGGGGGAGAGTACAAACAGGAGGTTCTTTGAGTGGTGCACTTTCCTCATCTTGCTAATACCAACAGACACACTGGCTCATTGTTATTAAAAACATTTTCGGGGACAGAGGGGCAGCATCAGGTGCTGGGGCTGGAGTGGAGAAGGTGACTGGAGACATCAGAAGCAAATGCCCAGTGCCTCCTCCTGCTGAGGCGCCAGCAGTCAAATCGGCGTAAGAGAAAGATCCATAGGTGGAAAATATGGGATTAGGTAGAGGGCCAAAGTGAGGAACAGGTCCTTTGGTCACAAGATTCCCAAATGGGAATGAATTCCGGGGAAAATGGACAGAAAAGGTTGCTTGGGAACCGGAGGCAGGATGAACATTATAGAAGGAATGTGAAAGAGGTCACGAGGGACAAAGCCAGTGCTCAGTGGGCTTGGGAGTAGTCAGGGAAGAGCAGAGATGGTGAGTTTTCAGCCCACTCTTTCAAGATTTCTAATGGTGAAAGACAGGCAAGTTATCATGCAGTGTGGAGAGGCAAGTACAGGGTCAAAGACAGTCTTGATTTGCTTTTCCCTAAGAATGGAAGAGAAGCATTTTCTTGCCAAGGACAGGGATGAGCAAGCAGGGCGGAGGTGAAGAAGAAATGATTGGAGGAATGAGAAGCAGCGGAACCAGACTGGGTCAGGACTACAGGATCCCAAGGTGGCCTGGGCCCGTGAAACACAAGTTGAAAATGTTGGCTGTGAACACAGTTCCTTTTTGTGGTGAAGGGGAGAGAAGAGGAGAACCTCATCTATGGGTGGCTTCCCCCGCTCCACCCCCCATGGTGAAGTAGGTCGTGACATCAGTTGAGAAGGCAGTGTAAGGTTGGGGACAAATGGAAAGTGTGAAAGGGCTGACACAGAAGACGGGAGAGGGAAGAATGCAGGGAGGAGTCCGGGATCCGGGCTGCCAGCCCACTATCAGTGGCTGTGCTGTTCTGCTGAATCCACAAGCTATTTAGCCCTGCCATGACCTCACCTTGTTAAACCCCGCTGGGAAAGAGGCCTGGGGGCCTCTCCAAGAAGCTCCCGGACAGGACTCACAGGTGCCAGAGGTCAGAGATGGTGGAATTCCAGCTCCTCAATTATACTGAGGAATAGGATGCTTGGACATGTTGGGTACATTGGCTAAGACGGGAGGTACCTATAGGAAATTGCAAACAGCTAAAACCCTTGGGGTAACCATACCCACTATTGTCATCCTTGTGGTCCTGAAAAACCTCTCCACCCAGAATGACGGTGGTGCATACGGCTCTGGAGCAACCCAAGGCTGCCAGTTATGATCCAGATCATCACCACCATAACGAATGCTTACAGTGCATTTTCTGAGCACTTTCCATATATTCATCCTATTTTACAGTCAAGGAGATTGAATCCCAGGGGGGTTAAATCAATCATCAAGGCCACACGGAGCAGAGATGTGAGCCTAAGGAGCTGGATCCAGGATCCATGCTGTCAGCCAGTAGGAATGGCTTTTCAGAGGCTGCTGTCTACCTCTCCCCCTTGTACTGCAGCCCAACTCGAGTGCAAGGCAAGTCAAGGTCTGGAGCTAGGATGCCTGTGTGTCCATTTGTCCTTGCAGCTCTTCTGGCCCAGGCTACCGGATCAACCATTTGAGTACCAGATGACACAAAGTCAAGTCTCGCATTAGCAGCTTGAGTTCATTCCACATTCTAGTACAGAACCCAAGTTACCGATCCATGGTAACTCCCTTCTCTTTGACTTTGGCCTGGAAGCTGGCCTAAATGCTGAATGTGCTAGAAGCCAGCAACAGTGTGAAGATGCTGACAGTGGTGGGTTTCTGTTCCTGGGAAAATAAGCCCCACTCAGAGGGCAGTGGGTGGGCCCCACGGACCCTGCCTGGAGCTATTTTTAGAGACTCTTTCATGACTCTTGTGGGTTGGATCCACTGAGCTCGAAGCAGGGCAGGTGTGAGCTGTTTGTGAGCCAGTCAGGAACCGAACAGCTGAGGGGCAGAGGACTTCTGGATGCCTGCAGCAGACTGCCTTGTCCCTGGGTTCTGTCCGTTGGAGAGGGAGCTGGAGGAGCGGCTCTGGTCAGCCTCCCCTCAGCAGCCACGGCCAAGCTGGCCAGAGCCAGCAGCTGCTGGGGCCTCTGGCTACTCCCCGTGGGCCAGGTCACAGCTGCCCCTTTCTGGTCTTCAGTGCGAGACCTCGACGTGGCACGCAGCAAGGGGCGGAGGGGCGGAGGGGGGAATGGCCCAGCATGTGCTGCTGGGAGAGAACCCGACTGTTCCCACCGTTCCCCCTTCCGTTCCCACCGCCCTCACAGCGGTCAGCCACCATTCATGGGTATCGTGGTTCTCGGGCATGGTCCTACGCTAAGCATTCTACAGACATTAGCTAACTTGACCCGCACAAAACCTGTATGCGGCCGGCACTATTACCTTCCTTATTGCAGACATGAAGAAATCCAGGGCTGATCATGTAGCTAGGGGATGCCGCAAAGCCAAGATTCCAGCGCAGGCCTTCCTTCAAACCACGTGTTCTTAATTACACTAGTACACAGTATCCCATCCCCCAGAGGCCACAGAACAATGTCCCCTTTTTCCGAGCCAAGACTTCCCCGCTAGTTCTGTGCCTCCTTGCCCACAGGCCTCTCCCCCGCTGCCCCCAAATTCAAAGACTCGGTCTTGCTCCGAGACCCTGCCCTCCCAGGCCTGGTCCTAAGGGCCAGGGCTTCTAGCTTGTGCAGCAGGTCACCCCTCACCCATCTCTTCTAGAGTCACCCTGGCTGCATGGGACAATGAAGGAGACTGCATTTGCACCTTCAAAACCCTGGGCCAAGAGAAACCCGCTCTCCAAGCCACTTCGGCTTGAGGACGAGTGGGAGAAGGGAGGTGTGAGCCGGGCAGATGGAAGGTACTAGAGACCCATAGTGGAGGAGCCCACCGCAGGGATGGGGTCAGCAGAGGCGACTGCTGGCAAATGAGAGCCTTGACGGAGTCACAAGAAGTGGGTGGCAGTGAGGAGGATGTTGGGCATAAGGTCAGAAAAGGGAGGGAGCACACGTGGGAGCTCAGAGCAGATATAAAGGATGAGACCAACAAGGTAAGTAGAGGCTGGGTTGCAAAAAGTCTCAAAGGTCAAGCAGGCAGGTGATCCTGGGCTTTCTTTTCTAGACTAAAGGCAAGTCCTGGGGGCTTAGGAGCAGGGTCACGGGATGAAGGGATTTTTTTTTTTTTTTAAGGGGATTTAAGAGAAGAATCTGGTAGTAGTGTTTTGGGTAGAGATACTCTGATTATTCTTCCTAGGTCATACGCTATACTTTGTGCTTTGTTTTTAATGATCCTAATTCTAAAAGTAGAGGAAAAATATCTGTTTTGCTAGGAGTCATCCCAGCGGTTTCTGAGGTCTCCGTGCTCCGAGCTTCCCTCAGCAGACGTGCACTGTGCATGGAAACCAGTGTGCACAGCCGGGTCTCAGCACAAAGGGCCTTCTGACACCGCAGCACCTGCAAGATCAGTTCCTCTGTGGCCAGAACTTCGGTGCGAGGTGTGGAGTTTGAGCCACTGAGACCCGGCTCCGATGGTCCCAGGCACAGCACAGCTGGAAGACCTCTGGATTAAAGAGCTTCACTTGGATGTAGAAAAACAAACCCAGTGATGGGAAGTGCACTCCTCACCTCTTTTCCCCCAGAACCTCCAGTGAAGGTTTTCGAATGCTTAAGACAATGGATGCAAACCTTTGCCAAAATGTCTGGCCCCCTGAGCGTGCTCTCTGCTGGCTGTGGCACCCCCTCCCAAAGCTGAGCAGGGGCTGGGCAGACAGGATTTCTGCTGGGTTCTAACCAATATTTTTCTATGTAGTTGGCAAAAGAGAGGAGGAACGAGAACCGGCCTGGGAGACAGAAAGCAGGGTTCAAGGTCAGGCTGCACCACGAGTAGCTCCAACACTAATAATCACCAGGTCCTTAGCCTCTCCTGGGCTTTGTTAAATGGAGGGTTTGTACCAGTCGGACCCAACGAGTCCCCAAACCTCTAGTTTTGTTCAGCTGCCTTGCTTTTCACGACACGGCTTGCCATACACCACATCACAGTGAGAGTAATTTTCTTAAAGTACAAGTTGGATCCCCCTGTGTGTCCCAGGTCACTCCCCTGCCGTAAGTCCCCTGTCACACACACCACGCCCCCCACAAGCCTTACCGTCCCCTGCCCTGTGTGACTGGGCCCGTCACGGAGCTCAGCCTCCCTGGCTTTCTCTCAGTCTTGAACTCCCTTGCACCTTCAAAACCTGGGCCAACTCCCTCTGGCTTTAGGACCTTTACACATACTAGCCTCTTTGCCTGGAATGTTCTCCCCCCCCCCCTCACTTTCCACCTGACTCACTCCTATTTTTCAGGTCTCGATGAAGTGTTCCTTGCTCAGAGGGCTCCCTGACTGCTCCTTCTCACTCATTCATCACCCTCGATGATGGCCATTAACAGTTCCTATTCCTCACTGCACTTAATTTGTAACTTCACGTTTATTCACTGGGACGGTACCCTCTGCTTTCCTCATCGGATGGCAGATCCACAAGAGCAGAGACGGATTCCACTTTGCTCACCACTGGACACCCAGTACCCCCGTCTCTATAAACATTTGCTGAACGCACACTGCCGGGGGTGCACACAAAAGCCAGCATCCCCACATCTCGGGGTGGGCATCGGGGGCCTTCCGAGCTAGACACGTCCTGTCCCGCCCTGGTTACAATGTCCAATCTCTTATCTGTCAGCTGCTTTTGCCCTTCCTACTTCTGAGAAACACTCAGCTTCTGTGTGAAAATAAATGGACAAGCATCTTGGCCAACAGTTTAAAGATGGTCACGAAGGAGGAAAGAGCCTGAGTTCTGCGAGTATGGATGCCACTCCAGCCCCAACGTTCATTTCATTCATTCATTCGTGGCTCACACCCCACACCTGAGCTCATCCCCTAAAGAAAGGGCATCAACAACTTGCAACCCAAACCCTTGGCTTCAGAGCAGTCAGAAGAGAACTCCCCACGAGCCTTCCTCCGGAAACACAGAAGCTCTCCCGGCTGACAGCAACTAACACTCTGCCTCGGATAACATCAGAGCAGAGAGGTTCAGAGGTCTGAATTTGAAAGGATGCAGCTTCCTCTCTGTGTCCTCAAACCCAAGGGCAGTGGGACACCTTTTTCTGGTCACAGTGTTTGGACCCTCCAACTGCTTAAGCACCCAAGTTAAACTAACTTTCTTCACCGCATTCCTGCCTTTCTATACAGAGGCTCATTCATCAGAATGTCAGTGGAGAAACAAAGACAGCTGACTGTTTTCTCCCCTAGTGCCTATAATTAGATTCTCATGGAGAACTTGGCCACGACAAGGCTTTGCCGGACAAATACTCCCCCCCACCCCCACCACCCGCACTCCCCCAGCGTCTCTCTTGCCCTCATCTTCAGGAGACCCAGATAAAGCAGCCAGTCACTTACCCGCTTCAGCCACGCAAAATGCTTGTAAACATCAATGTCCCCATCCATGCTGGGCACCCATGTCAGCAGTTAGAGTCCTTGGTGGAAAAAGCCCTTTTTCTGGCTAGAGACCAAATTCTCTCCTCTTCCTTGCTTCTGCCCCCTCCCCCTTGGGACGTCAAGCTGTGTTCAAGTTTCCCCACTTCCCTGGCCCATGTCCTTCAGCGTTTCCCTGGACAGTTTCAGATACACAACGGCTCAGACCGGACTGTGCTGCCCTAGTATCCTCCCCCTCCAGCCCCGGACACACACGGGCACCAGCTCTGGGACTCAGAGCCTGTGGAGCAATCAACCCCAGCAAAAAGGTAGGGAAAACAGACAGACTTGGACAGGAGTTGTAAACACACACACACACACATACATACACACACACACACACAGGAACATTCTTTTTGGTGATAATACCAGAGCCTGCCAGAGGGAAACAGTCCCGAAGAAAATTCCTCGTCTGGCTTCCCCTTTCTGCAGTGGCTGGAACTCATTACCGAGAGACCCCGATTTCCTGTCTCTGCTCCACTCTGCATTTACCCACGGGCTCCCAGCTGCTCTCAGTTTATTTGGGACTGGGGAGAAGACTAAAAATAAGTGCTGCTCTTGGAGGAGCTGCTGGTTCCCACACACAGCCTGACCCCCACCCCGAAGCCCACGCCTACCCCTTTTCCAGGCGGGCGTCGGGCTGGGCCCTGAGGAAAGCCTGTCATTTCCAAAAAAAGAACACATCCAGAACCAGCTCCGGTCTGGGTTGCTGGCCCGCTGGGCGTCTCTGTCCTTGGAGCTGGTGGCACCGTCTGCCAGGGGCGACCTGCTACTACCAGGAGACATGTGCCATCGGAGGAGGTTGGCTTGGGGCTGCTGTCGGCCCCACCACGGCCAGGCCTCCCCAGGGCACAGGCGGCGCCGGGACGGGTACAGCTCCTGTTGAGCCCGAGGCCTGCCTTGCTGGCTCCCCCCCACTCCAGATTAGCTACCTCAGAAGCCAGGGGCGGGGGAAGGCGAGGCCCCCTCATGGGGGGGCCCACACGATGTAGGGAGAGCTCTGGGGAGGAGCCCTGGGAAGGCAGGGGCTGGTGCAGCCGGGCAATTGTTTCCTGGGCTGGCCTTCCAGGGTGGTCTCCCCAGCACTGCCTGCCCCTCCTCCCCGCCAACGCTGCCCTCCACTCACCCCCCACTCTTCTGAGAGCTTCCCTAAACACAGCTTTTCTCCCTCGCCTGGCCCCTAACGTGCAGCCTTTGGCTAGAGTGATGATGAAAGCAGTCCTTGATGTGGGTACAGCGGGAACTGGGGTTACACGCCAGGCCTCTGAGCTCTGCTCCCGTAAATGACTTGCAGATGCACGTCTTGTGATGGCGGGGGGCGGGGGGGCCTTCCCGGTGCCCTTAGGGGTCACCAGGGGGGTTCCTGGAACAGCCAGTGAAGAGGAGGCTCTCCTGGATGTCGGCAGGCCCCTTCACGTGGCCTCGGCAGCACAATCACCAGCAGGCTGGCCCGGTCCGCAGGGATCAGAGCAGCAGGGCGAGAGCTTGGCCAGCGGCGGGCACGAGGGCAGGAGTAAATTCCTGGAGACACACCCAGCTCAGAGGCTAGAAAGGAAAAGCAGGCTCTGCCATCGCGCCTGAGCTCTGGGCCCTTCTCGCCTCTGGCCCAGTTCAATCAAGGCCTGGGCCCTCCCCGGTCGAAGTTCCCTTACCAGAACTAGCATGGAACGTGTTGGGGAAACAGCTCTCTACGGTTGCAGGGGTAGGTAAGCTTTGTTTTTTTTCTGTCTGAACGTCTGGGAAAGCAGAAGGAAGAATTCACTTGGTCAACAAATATTTGCCCAGCGTCCAAAGCAAATGAAACCGACTTCCTGCCCCGAGCAAATAAAGAATCATCACATGGTATGTGGTAAAGGTGTTTCTGGGGCCCTAGGGAAGAAGAGGCAGAGTGGGTTTGGGGGCTGGATGGGGAGAGACGGGGCACAGTCCCAGACCCTGCTCCCCTTGGTCGCAGCTTGGTGCTCTTCGGTAGGTTCTGGGGTGAGGAGGAAAGAAAGGACAAAGCAGCAATGTGGTGGCCTGTCTCAACCTTGCTAGCCCCCACCTGCCCGCGGGGTTGGCTCCAGTGGCCGCCCCTCCTCAGCAGCCATGCCCCTCTCCCCTTCACCACCTGTCTTGTTGTACTGAACCACCGTGGACCGTTGACAGGTCTGTGCACTGCGCCAGACTGAAGAACGTGTGTCTGAGCCCTGACCTCCATGCCTGCCAACAGTTCTTGACACACAGTAGCAACTTAAACATTCTTTGAGTGAAAGAGTGAGGCTCACGTGGTAAGACTGGCAAGATCAGCCTAAAATTCTACTCGGAGAGCAGGAGTCTTGAAGGTGGGTTTCCCCAGGGGAACGATGCTCCCACTGAGAGGAAAAGATGGAGTTCACATGTGACAAATGTGAGGAGGGAGGGAGGAGAAGGGGAAAGGAGAGGAGGGAGGAATCCAGACAAGTTACAGCTAAATTCTTGACATATTTTTATGGTACCCTCAAGTCGCAATTCCTACCTCAGTCGTTAAAAAAAGAAAAAGAAATAAGTGTTATTTTATAATTCAACTCAAAAATTCAGAGTTAACACTCCAAAAGACCTAGGAGCAGGGCATGTGTGTGGCTGGTGGGCGGAGTGACCCAGGACATGGGAGCCATATGCACCTTTCACTCACTGACCCCCAGGTGGCAGGTGGGCCCTGGGCATGGCCCGTCATCCCGCTCCCAAGGCAAACCCATGGCTGCACCACCACCTCACTCAGAAGGCCATCCCGGCCCGGGGCACCTCACAGTGGTCCACAGGCAGGCAGGCTTTGGGGGGATGAGATAAGCCCCTGAATAGGTTCATAAAATACATACATACAAAGTACTATTTGGATCTATAAATCACTATTTCTCTGAAAACAAAGTTTCCAGATTATCAAAATGATCCGTGACTCCCAAAGGATTAGAAGCCTGGGTTTTTTCTGGCCTATGCAGTTATTCTGAAAGGTTTAACCTTCCCTTGAAGGAGAGTGGGGGATGGTCCTCCAATCTAGTATACCGCCTCAGACCCACTGCTGAAGAGCATTCTCAGGAACCACAGGGGGTACACAAATAGGGGTTATTACGGTGACCCTGAAAGCCCTGGGGCCTTCCCAAAAGCAAGTCACTCCCCAGCAACCACACTCAACTCATCACCGTCTGGAACATGAGGTAGGCAGCTGAGGGCAAAGAGCACTACACTGAGCGACTGAGCGTCTGGGGCCTAAAAACACAGCTGAGCGCAGAGTAGTCAGGTTTGGACAGGGAAACTCAGGTAGCTTGCCCCCTTCCTCATCCCAGGGCTTAGCAGGGAACCCCAGGAGAGTCACCTCCGTGGCTGGACGCCCACACACGTGTGAGAAGGACTGAGGATGGCTTCCTAAGGTTCTACTTTCCCCGCCAGGAGTCAGCAGCATCTAATCGGGCAGAATGTGGACTGAGAAGGGGTCTCATGGGTCACGTGCCATTCTGACCGCTAGCTCAGCCCTGAGCCTTGGGCTCTGGTGACAGGTGTCAGGATGGCCGTGGAGTGCCAGATACAGGTTTGTGTCCTTCAACAGGTGTGCTGCAGGGTGGGCCTGCCACTGGGGAGGTGGGGCGGAGCCGGGGGGAGGCTCAGCCCAAGGACACTGCTCCTTTGGGCTGGTAAGCAAGTCCTGCTTGTAAAACAGCGCATCCTGACCACTGCAGCCCAAGTCCCCATGGGGCACAAACACCTGAACCCACCACAAGTAGTTGGGACAAGGAGCGGCTGACTCTTCCCAGAAAGGGCCGGCCCATATGGTCTCGGTTATACTCAACTCTGCCATAAGCAGCCACAGCTAACACATGAACTAAAGAGTGTGGCTATGTTAACACCTAATATTTGTGGACACTGAAATTAGGATTTCAGACCATTTTCACATAAAATATGCTCATCATGTCTCAATCACTGAAAAACATAAAAATCATCCTTAGCTCATGGGGCATAAGAAATAGACAGTGAGCCAAATGCAGGCCATAGGTTGCTGACCCCTGGCTAGGGCTATATTCCCCTGTTTTGAATTAATCACCTGGGCTGGAGGGTATTCTCATAAAAATGCAGATTCTGACCCAGAAGGTTGAGAATGGGACCTGACACTGTGCATTGCTAACAAGCTCCCAGGTGATGCTCATAATTGAGGATCTCAGGACCATATTTGAATGGTCAGAGGTTAGGAAACCACTTTCAGAAGTTTCTTAAAGCACAGGGTATTGAGCAAGTTTGCCTGGAAGTACGAATCCTCCGGAGCCCCCCTCCCTCCCTACCTACCAGTGGTGCCTGAAAGGGCAGAAGGTTCCTGGTGGGTGCAGGGTGGGTGGGTGTCTACATGCTCAGACCCCAAGTTATGCTAACCTGGCAACATCAGCTACCACGTCCCCTGGGCCTGAAGTAGGACACTTAGTGGGGAAGGGTTTATTTGCTCTTTTATCAGTGTTTGCACATTCTTGGTCATTTATAAACATTGGTTCTCAGGGACTGAAAGTTTCCTCAAGTCAGGTCTGAAAGGAGCCAGACCTCTAGAATTTAGGAGGTGGGTACAGTTTACTGGGGGGGTTGGGGAGTGGCAGCAAAACTCTAGGAAAGTGAAAGCTGCTAAGTTTACAGTAGCTGCAGGGTCCCCACTATGAGGTGCTATGCCAGGAAAAATGTATTAAAAAGATCCAAGGTGCAGGTTTCGTCTAGGGCAGGAAATGCCTCTTGGAATGGAAGGAGCC
The DNA here is from genome assembly GCF_011800145.1 of Mirounga leonina. Taxonomy (NCBI): domain Eukaryota; kingdom Metazoa; phylum Chordata; class Mammalia; order Carnivora; family Phocidae; genus Mirounga; species Mirounga leonina. The sequence goes on from NW_023270852.1 coordinate 9,244,192, forward strand.
ATCCAAATAGCACCCCAGCAAAAGGCGCTGGAACGAAGGGGTTTGGAGAGGTCTTCTCTGCCTTGACAATGGAAGGGCAGGTCTCTGCTCCTAGGAGCAGCCCTCAGCCCTCCCATTTCCTCTTCCCTAGCACAAACAGTAGAGGCCTCTTCAGGCTTGCCCTTTGTCCAGTGGGTTCCAAGGATGGGAAAGAACTCTTGCAACTGAGACAGGTATGCTGTCCAGCAGCTTCATTAATGAGGAGCTTAGGTCATCTAATTGAAACAAAGCTATTTTTCTTACATAAAGCCTGTACCTTCTTCCTTGGGATTTAGACTTTCTAGCATTTATCCCTGACTGCCACCTAGCAGCTGCATCCAGTACTGCAAGGAATAAAAAACTAGACTAGCACACCAGCCCTGCTCAGGGAAGGAGTCCCTTGGGAGCGAAGCACACGGCGGGGGTGGGGGGGTGTGTGTGCCTATACCTATGACTTTCAGTTCTCACTGGGAAAGGCAAATTGGCTCACATAAGCTCTATTTTTTTTTTTTTTTACCTTGAAATGTAAGCACCAAGTTTCCCTTCTCTCAAGATCCAGAGGAAGGGATGTTTGGGTGGCTTAGTCGGTTAAGCATCTGCCTTCGGCTCAAGTCATGATCCCAGGGTCCTGGGATTGAGTCCTACATCGGGCTCCTTGCTCAGTGGGGAGGCTGCTTCTTCCCCTGCATGTGCTCTCTCTCTCACACACACAAATAAATAAAATCTATTAAAAAAAAAAAAAAGATCCAGAGGAAAAAGCTTCCCTATAAAACCCCTGTAACTTTTTAAAATGAGTATGTCCAACATGCATATATTCTGATCCATCTTTTGTTCCAGGCCCTGGGTGGAGAATAAAGATACAGAGATAAATCACATGGCAGAGGAAACAAGCTCACAGCTCATAACTCATAGAACAGCTTTTTCTCCCTACCTTTTCTTGTAACTCCTCCGGCTTTTCAATATGGTAAACAGATTTGCTTCTTTGGCCAGAATGAAAGATTGCAAGCTGAACCCGGCAGGACCGGCAGGGGGCTCTGTTGGAGGAGCTGGGAGCTGAGGAAGCAGCCATCTGGGACAAGGTAGTGGAGCAATGAGCGGGTGGCCCTCCTGGGCCCGGGCCACTTTGTTTCGTGAAAGACTAGTGAAGAAGGAACCAAGGGCTCCTGAAGCTACAGCAGGCTGTCAGAGGTGAGTACAGAGGCTACAGAGGGCCTCGCTTCCCCGCCATCCCATTTCACTGCTCCTGAGAGGTCAGCCTCTGCCAAGCCCAGATCGTGGGGCAGCCGTAACCAGAGAGGGTCCCTAACCTGTCTCCATTTTGGAAACCAAAACACCTTGGCTGGGGGAAGGCCATGGCTGGTGCTGACCACAACGCCAGGACTAGAATGCCTGGCCAGATCTTGCAGGCAGATTGTCAAACCGGTCACTTCCAGTAGGGAGACAGAGGAGGGAAGAGGTTCATCCAAGGTCACATGCGAGTGGCAGGCCACCGGTCTCTTAACTCATCCCTACCTCCCACGCTGCCTCACCCTGGTTCGGTGCTGCCCAAGCACACTGGCCAGGGCACCTGCACCCTTGTGGAGGAAGGTCAGGGCTCCCGCTGGGAGGCTGAGGCGCTCCGGGAACCCTGCCTGCAGACAGGGGCCTGGTGTCCGGTCCCGCTGCAGGTTCCCTGCCCACCTCTGCACTTGTCCTCACTCTGCTGCTGCTGGCTTGGCCTGCCTTTCCTTGGACTTCATCTTGAGCCCCTGGAGCCTCAGGTCTTTATGCAGGATTCCCCTGACCCACATCCAAAGCCATGAAACAGCAGGCTAGACCTAGCATTTTTAGGATGAGAGGAGGCATCTGTACTGAACGGTTACAGAAGCCCCCGAGCTGCTCCATCTGGAGATGCTGCTGGTTCTGATAACTCTTGGGCATCACCCAGCGACCTGAGTCACCACCCTGGGCTAGCTGGCTGTCCCCAATCCTGCGGAGCCCACTGGGAGCTGGAAGACTAGTCCTTCCTATGGGCTCTACCCCCAGCTCAGCCCTGGTTCCTAACCAGCCTCCATTCAGCCAAGGCAAGCAGGCATAGAGGAATGGTGACACCCCCTTCCAGGCCCTGGAAAAGCCCTACTCAAGGTCCAGCCGGATTCCGGGATGTGGCCATAGCAGCCCCAGCGCCCCCTTGCTTGTGCTGTATGGCGGGGCCAGGGCGCCTCCAGCCGTTCTGGCCTTCAGGACCACCTGGTGGGATTGAGGGGCTCTTGACCAGAAATGGCCATGCTCTCCCTGAGGGCATCATCCGCACTCCACCACAGGTTGAGGCGGCGGCTGCAGGGAAGTGAAGGAGGCCGCCCCTGGTGGAGCTTAGCTCCGTGTCCATCACAGCAGAGAGGCCTCATCCCTGCAGCCAGGGCCTCAGCCTCGTCCTCTCTAGTACTGACCCTGAGCTGGGCCTGGTCTACCCAGTGTGAAGGACGACCCTTTCCTCCCCTGAGCT
>NW_023270852.1:9246704-9324646 GCF_011800145.1 Mirounga leonina
GGCCTGGTCTACCCAGTGTGAAGGACGACCCTTTCCTCCCCTGAGCTCAGAGAGGACAGCCCCACGGAAGCTTCTCTGCCGGTCAGGCCCTGGCTCACCCTGGACCCCAGGACAGTCTCCCTACAGAAGGGCCTTATCAGAAGCTTCCAGCTACTCTACCAGCTTCCTGGAGATAGGCCCAGCATTCAGACACAGATACCACTTCCAGGACAAGGGAATCTGGGCACTTGGTTCCTTTCCTCACTGAAGCCCCAGAGGGGGTCCTCAGGTTAGAGAGCCCAACACATACTTTCTGGGCCCAGAGCCCACTTTTCCTCATTCTACTGCCTGCCAAGGAAGGAAAGACCCTGTTTTAGGCCCCAAATCTCTGGAAACTCACTCACCACACAGCACCACTGAATCCTGGGCAGGTCTGCTGCACTGGATCTTTAGGAGTCTGGCCTGTTTCTAACCGTCCCCAGGCAGAGTCTTCACTGCTGCCTACCGTTCTCCATCCAGCCTGCCAGCTCCCGGCAGAGGGAGAGCCAGCCCCACTGTAGAGAGACACAGCTGCCTGGGGTGCACTAAGACCAGGAGCTCCTTCTCCACCCAAGACAAAGGCAGAGCCCAGACTCACCTGCTGTTTGTTCCTATTCGAGCCACCACCCATTCCCCCACACCCACCTCTGCCTCCACAGCACCTGTTCTCCTTGTGTACCCCAGATGCCGACATGGGTGTCTGAGGGTCCACAGCACAGAAGACAGTGTCTTCTACCACACGATCCTCTCACCACGCCCAGAGGCAGCTAATCCACAGCTGTGTGTAAATGGAGGGTCTTTAATTTCCACTTCTTTTGCACCTAACATCTCTTTGTAGGCCTGGAGGACTTGACTCAAAAATTAGGAGGAGGCCAGTTAGATTCTCTCCTTCAGGAATTTGAGTCTCTCTCTCTCTCTCTCTCTCTCTCTCTCACACACACACACACACACAGGGAATAAATGCAAGAGAGAAAACATGAAAAGAATTTGTCAACAAGAAGACTAAAATCAAGTCTAAAGGCCATGTGGCAGTTGCTCTGGGTGGTCTTTCTAAGAGCCATTCATGCCCCCTCCCTCCCATCATGGTTCCTTCCAGACAGAGTGCCAATACTTGTTTCCCGGCCTCCCTTGCAGCTAGGGTATGCACATGTGAACAAAACTGGACCTTGGGAGCATATGGGAAGTCTGCTACAGGGCTTCAGAGAAAAAGATTTCCCTTCTTAATTACAAAAAAAAGAAAAGAAAAGAGAAAAAGAAAAGAAAGAAAAAAGAAAAGAAGAGAAAAGGAGAGAAGAGAAGAGAAGAGACAAGACAAGACAAGACCTGTCCCACCTCTGGACATGCTGCCTGGAGCTGCAGTCGCCATCTTGCAGCATTAAGCGATACCTCTGAGGAAACACCAACCCCCTAAGGGAGATGGGGCAGAAAGATGGGAAGAGCCAGAGCCCTTGCGGTCATCCAGAGCCACTGATTTGACCCTGGGACCGCCCATCTTCTGGGTATCTTGTAAGTGACATATAAACCTCCTTACTGTCTATGCCACTTCTCCGGAGAAAGAACCACCAACTGATAGAGAGGTCACGAGGCTGTGCTGGACCACACTGGGCCAACAGATGACCAAGCAGTAACGTGGGGATACGGCAAAGCCAGCTGACTAACGAGGAGAACAGCACAAACACACAAGGCACACAGAGGCATAAACACTGCCTGCCCGATCCTTCAAGCTGTCTTATTAGTTCCTATTCTAAGCCACATGTACTTTTTAAAAAAATAATTTAACTGAGTCTCTGTGGTTTAAAGCAGTGTGTCTCAAGCTTTTAATGTGAATATGAATCACTGGGAGATGGTTCAGTGGGTAAAAGGGTGGGGGGGGCGGTGCATATTCTGCCCTTTTATAAAGACACCAAGCAGCAAGCAAACTACCAGGGGATGACAAGGTTGCTGGTCCACAGACTGTAATTTAAATGGCAAAGTCTTCTATAAGTACCAATCTAAAAGCAATTAAAAAGTACTGGTGGATTTGTTCACTACTTCGGACTCTATTTCCATATGGGTACGACCTACTATGGAATGTGTATGCCCCCAGAATATAAAAGGACTTTAGGCTTGCAAGATCCAATACATAGACAGGCTGTCTCTGTCCAGAATCAAAACTTCACATCCTGTCCTGGTATCCTGGAATGTTTATATGAACTTTTGACCCACCCTCAAAGTACACCATTCATAGGTAACTGATGGCCATAATTACTCTAATAGACTCTGAATGCAACACAAAGTTCAGGAAACTCTTTCCAAAGGCACGCATTCCCCCCAACCACCCTAAAGAACCTCAAAACATCTACAAATCTTAATATAAGCAGTTTTCTGCAACACATCTTGAAAAACCAACAACCATGTTGACTGCCTTTGGATCAAAAAATATTTAAGAATCCTTTTTTAGTAAGTTATAGAAGTTAGGTCCGTATTTCACATCACACACTAAGAAATATTGCAGGTTAGCCCTAAGATATAAATCAAACCATAAACTTACTAGAGAAGATACAGGTGAATAGTATTTGACTTGAGGTTAAGAAAGGCCCTTCTAGGGATAAAAGGAAAACAAGAAACCCGAACAGGAAAGATAGTTAATTACAATCCTTGTAAAGTTTTGTCTCAAAAAGCACCACAAACAGCATTTAAAAAACAAAGTGAGGAAAATGCCACAAATAAAGCAAAGGGCTTTAAAAAGGTCAATATAGAGGGTGGGGTGGGAGGGATGGGGTGACTGAGTGATAGACACTGGGGAGGGTATGTGCTCTGGTAAGCGCTGTGAATTGTGCAAGACTGTTGAATCTCAGATCTGTACCTCTGAAACAAATAACGCAATATATGTTAAGAAAAAAAAAAAAAGAAGAAGAAGAAGGTAGCGGGAGGGGAAGAAAAAGCGGGGGAAATCGGAGGGGTAGACGAACCATGAGAGACAATGGACTCTGAAAAACAAACTGAGGATTCTAGAGGGGAGGGGGGTGGGAGGATGGGTTAGCCTGGTGGTGGGTATTGAGGAGGGCACATTCTACATGGAGCACTGGGTGTTATGCACAAACAATGAATCATGGAACACTTCATCTAAAACTAATGATGTAATGTATGGGGATTAACATAATAAAAAAAAAACAAAAAAAAACCCCAAACAACAACAACAACAACAAAAAAGGTCAATATAGAAGAAAAGCACTAAAATCCTAACAGGAAGAGGAAAGAAGAGCATAGAATATGAACAGGGTGCGGTAGGGACACCCACGGTGATCTCTGGGGTGTGTGGGAAGAAAAGATTAGTGCTACTTTTTTAACCTGACCCTTAAAAAAAAATCTCCATTTGGGGCTTTGTTTTATAATTTACATATATTAGGACAATACTGCCTATATAAATATGAATGAATGGAAATGAATTTTTTTTTCCAGATAGGGTAGAGTTCAAAACTTTAGAGACCATATAGAAGAATACTAAAAAAAAAAAAAAAAAAAAAAAAGTGTTTAGCCTTCCACTAGGCAAAGAAATGCAAAAGTGGTAAAAACACATTTTTTTCCCTAAGAAATTAATAAAGCCTTTTTTTTTTTTTTTTAATCTTAGTGATTGTTGTTGATCAGGATGTACCTCAAACCCTGCCAGTGAAAATATAAATGAGTAAAATCTTCCTGAAAAGTGGTTTGGAAAAAATGTGTCAAAGGCTTAAAGATATTAATACCCTTGGATTAGAGTTGCCAGATTTAGCAAACTGCATGGGACATACTTACTAAGATTTATCCATCGCTTATCTAAAATTCTAGTTTAACGGAGTATCCTGTATTTTGTCTGTTAACTCTACTTAATTCCACCTTTAGGACTCTACCTTATGGAAATATCTACAGAGAAAGACAAATATTCCTGGACACTCTCTGCAGCAAAGCTATATATTGGTGAAAGATTAAAAAGAACCTAAATGTCAGTATTAGAGAAATGGTCACATAAATTCAGGCATGTCCATACAAGGTAGAAGTACGTAATCATTGTAAACTATGCAGTGAGGGATAAAACCATGAGCTGTTTTCCGTACTCTGGGCAGACTGGGCTTTTGCTGGGGAAGCTGCTTCAGTGAATCTCTTGGTTATGATGGTAAAGGTCCCGAGCAAGCTGAGAGGGGACATTTAAAACCAGAGGCTAAACTGCTCTGCAGCCTGATGGCAGGATTCAGGGAATAGTGGAAGAGGCTCTGTCTGGAAGTTTCCAACGGGCCCCTGGCACATGGTGACAGGCCAGCCCAAGGACAGAGAGAGTCAACAAGTGACTTTAGGAGAATTCTGGCCGATGGATAGTGGGAGCAGTGACATCCGATATCCAACATTTGGTTTCAAGTTTTTGTTTTCTACACACAAACATTCCACATGTAAACTCACCTTCCCTTACCTGCCATTCTGAAACCCCCAAAGCTCTGAAGACCAAAAGGTTTTGTTTTGTTTTGTTTTTAGAAATAATGTTGGTGCCAAACTTATTTGGCAGCCTAACTGGACCTGAGCTAACAGGAGAATATTTATAGTCTTTTTTTATCCCACTTCATGTGGATATTCATACGTTTTGCCGAAGAAAGGTCAATGCGTTCCTGCTCCATATCTGCTAGAGATAGAATATATTCTATGGTATAGATGCATGGTCTTGCCCTTCTGAAGTTTAGTAAGTTCTGGGTTCCAAAATGCATCTGGACCCAGGGTTTCAGATGGAGGGGCTAAGGACCAGTAATTCTCTTGAGGCGTCATCAAGTTCCCTTTAAACACTGCAGCCGGAGTCAATCGGGCGAGCAGGAACGGAGGGGTGGGTATGGGTGAACACACTGGGGGAAAGTGGACCTTGGAAGGCTCAGCTGTCTGCACAGGTGGGCAGAAGATGGTCAGAGGGACTGGAGAGAGGCCAGGCACAGCCCAGAGCTGGAAGTATGGGAAGAGCCAGAATTCCTGACGGAACTCCAGGGAAGCAGAGACCCTTCTGGCCTGGGACGGGAGACAGAAGGAAACTCCGAAAGCCCCCCTACGAAACCCGACCACAGGTTGGAAAAGGGGGGTGGAGGAGCAGATGCGGCTTTCCGTCTGGTCGTGGCACAAGTCCGAGAGACCACCAAGGACAGTCTTCACTTGGAGGTGACACGAGGCGATTCTCAAACCTAGATGGCAACATGCCCTCTAGAGACCCATCCCGAGGGCTTCCCCCGCTTCCCCAGGCAACATCCAGCTGTATCCCCTGTTGCTGCCTTCACAAATGCCTGCAAACCTTGTGGCTTCCAACAAGGCAAGCACACGCTCTCACAGCGCTGGAGGTCAGAAGTCCCCAGTGGGTCTCGCCGGCTGGAGGCTCTAGGGGAGGGCCACCTTGCTAGCACCCTCCCCTGGGCTCCTGACTTGCTTCCATCTGGAAAGGCTGATTCACACCGCTCCCACACCAACGCCTCCACTGTCTCCTTCCACTTGTAAGGACGCCAGGGCCTGCCTGGACAACCCACGCCGCTTGATCTTCCTATTTAAACTCTGCTGATTAGCAACCCTAATTCCCTCTGCTACCTTCCCCTTGGCCACACATGTACGGTAACATTCACAGGATCTGGAGATTAGCACACAGACGTCTTTGGGAGGCCACTACTGTCCCTACCGCATGGGTGTAGGGATGTTACAGAACACCAGGCAGGCAGCCTGCATACTGAAAATATTGAGTACCACATGAACATAATGAAGAACTCTTTGGTGTTCAGGGAGGCGTGGGTAGAAGACTGTACTGACGGAGGACTCCTGAACAGAAAGTCATCTAGGACAGCTGGCATGTAACCTGTCTTATCGCAAATGACTTGGCCTCTGGGCGAGGATGTCTCAATCTCCTTGGTTTCCAACATCAACCTCTACCTCCCAGTTTAGTGGGCCCAGTCCTGCCTTCCCACCTCGGTGTGTACTTTCCCGTTTGGAATCAGTCTGCAGGACTCTAGCTTTAGAAGACTGCATTTTGGCTTTCATCCTCAAACTCAGCTCAGGCAATCCCACGCTCCCTCAAGCTTCCCAGCTTCCTCCCTCCTGCCCTGGAATGGTTGCATCTTAGACACGTCCTCAGCGGGGCAAGCTCTTCACCTTCCCCCATCCCCGAGTATCACCAGGCTCTTCAAGTTGAGCAGATGGTCTCCTCAGGAAAGGAGACGGGTCACCAAAGCCATGTATTTACAGCTCTGGTTACTCATCTGCCTCCCTCAGAGACTAGCAGATGTGCAGCCTTGATCTAGAGAGAGCAGGAGGGGGGTCAGGAACACTGCATCCCACTCTAGGGACAAAGTGTACCAGGGCAAGGAGATCTGAAGGGCAGGGGCGGCAGTGAAGGGCTGGGTGAGGGGACCAGCTGTTGTAAGAGACAAGGAGCAGGGGGGACAGCTGAGGATAGAGACCCCACCTGGGGATCATAATTTGGAAGTTGTACTTGTACTCCCGCAGGGAAGAACTCTCCTCTGGCCCTGGATGTCCCCCAGTCTCAGAGAGCGTGACTGGAGCCCACAGGCAGTCTGACCGTGCGGCTTCAGCTGCTGGCCTGGGGCTCCCCCCTCCTGCTGGAAAGGACCACCCAGTGGGGGCTGGCCAAAGCCGGATGGGAAGCAAGAAGAGGCTGGAAGGTGCACAGATGAGGAAATAGTCCCAGGCAGTGTGGCATTCCGTACGCCCCGTGGTTATGTGGTTACGTCCCCCAGTGGCTTCCCGAACAGGCCACGGGCCCACTCACCAAGCTCTCCTTTATGTAGGCAGCTGTGGAGCCCGGGATCTGGCTCAGGAGGGCTGCTCTCTCCTGAGGCTGCTCCAGCATCTCCAGGGCCAATCTCAAGTCCTCAATGAGATGGAGCACTGGAAAGGGGTTCGTGTGGGAGGCCAGGGAGGCCAGCGCAGGCTCACAGCTCCCATCATGGATATCGGCACCTGTTTTAGCGCCTGGAACGAGAGAGAGGTGGGAACCTTGGTAAGAAGGGTGGACGCCACGGGCAAGGAACTGGCAAAGAGCAAAGAGAGAGGAGATAGGGGACGGAGATGGATAGGAAGCCTCGAAAACCACTTCTGCCTCAGCAGAACCATTCACACAGCAAACTCGGCAGAAACCATCTTTAATCCTGGACTGGGCCTGCCAGGAAGAGACGGGACCGAGGTGGACGAGTTGCCCAGGGAGACTGATGTACAGAAGCTCACACCCCTAGACAACTGGGAGAACACAGCCTGCCCTGACCCTGCCCCCAAAACACGCTAGCTAAAACAACGAGCTGCCATCCTCCCGCCTTTAGATTCCTAACTTTAAGTTAACGCGGTAGGGCCGTCCGAGCGGATGGCACTAAAAAGGCCCCCCTCCCTGTATGTGCGTCCCTCTCCTCTCCTCCCACAGTGGTTCCCGACTCTGGGCTGGCCCCGACTGCATCAGAGTGACACAGTACCAGCCCTGGTGAGCGTTTCCAGTGGACTGGAATCTGTCTGGATCTTCCTACTTGGGGGGATCTCTACATCCCCTTATGGACTCACACTTTACAGCCGTATGAGTTACTGTGTAATCCACATCTCCTCACCCCGTCATGGGCTGCGAAGCTCTGAGGCCAGGGTCCCTGGCCTCCCGGCCCCTCCCATTCCCCACCCCCCCATGCTGAAGGGGCATATGACTATCTGCACGCGTGCTCGGAGGAACAGCTAAGAGGGAGACAGCCTGGACTGGGTCAGCTCTTTCTAATTTCAAGCGTCCCAAACAAGATTGTTTTTGCCTTTCTGAACCTCACCGTTTAAGCAAACAAAAAGTCTTCTTTGCATAACCACAGTGGTCTATTTTTCAGACCAAAAACTGGGGTGACACAGTCTGACAAAGGATTTCTGTGCTTCTTTCAGCAATAAAACACACTTCAGAAAATATGGTGTCGGCGGTGGAATTTCTAGGGCACTTGGATTGTTTATAAGGCCAATAGGAATCAGGGCTCTGCTGGAAAATGTGGGCAATAGGGCCACTGCATCCCCAGTTACACGCAAGGTCTGACGTCTAAATCTAGGTCCCTCCACCCTTCTAAGAGCCAGCTTCCTAGTTGCCACGGCAGTCTTCACAAGGAAAAATCCACACAGAAGGAAACAATTACTATTTGATTGCTGGTTTGCTTTCTGAAAGCACAGGATAGAGGGAATTGTGGGTTACAATCCACAAACAAGTCTATGGCTCTGGGGATCTGGGAAAGTGCCGATTACCCACACTCCAGTGTGTGCTCAGCAGTTTCTGGGCCCTGCAAATCCAATGGAGAGTTGACTGGGAAGGGCCACAGCCGACTTCAGGGAAGAAAATAGACTAAAATAGGGCAAGACGCCCCCCCCACCCCACCCTGCGTCTCCAAGCAAATGCCGAGTAATCCCTGACCATCCTAGACATGCTCCAACACGTACACCTTCATACATGGAGGATAAGTCAGGCCAGTCAGGCCAGGGGGAGGTGGGAAGACTGAGATTTTCATTAACTTTATGTCACTCTGTGGTGCTGGACAAGTCTCTTCCTTTCTCTGGGCCCCTCCCTGCTCTAAAGCCTTGGGATGCTTCCCTACTGTTCGAGGTGGGTGTGTGTACACATGTGTATCTGTGCCTATTTTTGTATGTGATTTATGTATACACAAAATATTTAAACCCCCCCCTTTTTTTTTAAAGATTTTATTTATTTTTTAACAGAGAGAGAGACACAGCGAGAGAGGGAGCACAAGCAGGGGGAGTGGGAGAGGGAGAAGCAGGCTTCCCGTGGAGCAGGGAGCCCGATGCGGGACTCGATCCCAGGACCCTGGGATCATGACCTGAGCCGAAGGCAGCCGCTTAACGACTGAGCCATCCAGGCGCCCAACCCTCCCCTTTTTTTTTGTAATTTACGTCAACACACACGCTCACAAAATGGTCCAGAATGGTGAAACTCCTAGGGCCCAGCATTAGCAAAGGCAAAAATCGCCCAGAATATTCAATTCCATACTCCACACATTCCCTTCAGATGATTAGCTCCTATGGAAAAATTACAACCACAGAGGGAAACGAATCAAAACAGAACTACCAGATACACTAACAAAGAAGAAAATATATGCCCTCATACTTGAGGATAACAGAGCAAGATAAAAGAAGATAACATAACATATAACACAAAATATAAAAGATACAAGGTGTTACGCCCCAAATTACTTCTCAGAAAAAAGCAATTCACCTTATACTCAAACCCTAATAAAGTTTCTCTCTGGGGGCACCCTACCACTTTATTTTGAACAACAAAGCACTCTTTGGGGAAGATAGCAGAAAGGGTTTCAATTTTATTTGCACATTGAGTTTTACAAACTGTAGATGCCTGGGCCCCACATCACAGGTTCTAATTGGCCTGAGGTGTGACCTGGAAGAATAAAAAGCTCCCCAGATGATTTTAATGTGCAGCCCAAGTTGAAACCATTGCACTAGCAAATCGCCACAATCAATACTACATTTTGATGTTTAGGGAGGTCTCTTGGGAATCTTTATTTTAAGGGTGCAAAGACTAAAGCTTAATACAGATGTAGTAATTATTAGAAGAAATAAGACCACATAAAATGGAAGCATAGGATTTTATTGAAAGCCTTTTAAATTTTTTTTTTTTAAAGATTTATTTATTTGCGAGAGAAAGAATGAGAGACAGAGAGCACGAGCGGGAGGAGGGTCAGAGGGAGAAGCAGACTCCCTGCTGAGCAGGGAGCCCGATGTGGGACTCGATCCAGGAACTCCAGGATCATGACCTGAGCCGAAGGCAGTCGTACTGAAAGCCTTTTAATGATTACTTCCAAAGGCAAGTTAAGTAAGTATGTGGTAATAATTAGGGTTATTTATATATGCTTTGCTTGTCCTCTACTTGAGCTCATAGTGGGATTACACATTTGCCCCTTAAAGTTACTTAAGGCCACATGCCTTCCTTTGGCCAATAAATATCAAAAAGTCTTTAAGAACCAATACATAAGTCCCCATATCTCTTCTACCTGCTCTGGCCTCTGGTAATGGTGGACTGAATCAGCCCATGTCCAAGAGTGATGATGACAGGGACCAGAGCTCCCAGCAGATCTAGGGGGAACTTAGAATACGAACAAGAAATGAACTATGCTGTTTCAAGCTACTCATCTTTTAGGCTGTTTCGCTGCAGTAACAGACAGTCCTATCTTCACTTATACAAAGTATGTATGTCATACAGTCACATATGTGGAAGATAAACTTTTCAAAAATGACCTTTTAATGGGTTCAAACTTAAGTGACCACCAACTTAATACAGGCTGCTCTATGTGTATGATGTTAACCACAAATCAAAAACTGGTAAAAGATATGCAAAAAATAAAGAGAAGGAATCCAAGTATATTAGTAAAGAAAGGCAGCAAATTGTGAGAAAAGAGCAAGAAAATAAAGGAACAGAGAAGAACTATAAAAACAACCACAAAACAAGTAACAAAATGGCAATAAGTACATACCTAACAATAATTACTTTAAATGCAAAATGGACTAAACACTCCAAACAAAAGACACAGGGTGACAGAATGGATAAAAAACAAGACCCATCTATATGCTGCCTACAACAGACTCATTTCAGACCTACAGACACATGCAGATTGAAAGTGAAGGGATACAAAAGCATTTATTGTGCAAATGGAAGTGAAAAGAAAGCTTAGGTAGCAATACTTATATCGGAGAAAATAGACTTTAAAACAAAGACTGTAACAAGAGAAAAAGAAGGATACTATATAATCAGAAAGGGAACAATCCAACAAGAAGATATAATAGTTGTAAGTATTTATGCACTCAACCTGGGAGCACCTAAATACATAAAGCAGCTAATAACAAACATAAAGGGAGTAATTGAGAGTAATATAGTAAGAGAAGGGGATTTTAACACCCCACTTACATCAATGGATAAATCATCCAAGCAGAAAATCAATAAGGGAACAGTGGCTTTGAATGACATACTGGACCAGATGGAGCTAACAGATATATTCAGGACATTCCATCTTAAAACAGTAGGATATGGGCGCCTGGGTGGCTCAGTTGGTTGAGCGACTGCCTTCGGCTCAGGTCATGATCCTGGAGTCCCGGGATCGAGTCCCACATCGGGCTCCCTGCTCAGCGAGGAGTCTGCTTCTCCCTCTGACCCTCCCCCCTCTCATGTGCTCTCTCTCTCTCTCATTCTCTCTCTCAAATAAATAAGTAAAATCTTTAAAAAAAAAAAAAAACAGCAGGATACACATTCTTTTCAAGTGCATATGGAACATATTCCAGAATAGATCACATATTAGGTCACAAAACAAGTCTCAACAAATTTAAAAGCACTGAAGTCATACCATGCATCTTTTCCAACCATAATACTATGAAACTAGAAATAGACCACAAGAAAAAGTCTGAGAAGAACACAAATAAATGGAGGTTAAATAACATGCTACTAAACAATGAATGGGTCAAAGAGGAAATTTAAAAGACATGGAGACAAATGAAAATGAAAATACAATAGTCCAAAATCTTTGGAATACAGCAAAAGCTGTTCTAAGAGGGACATTTATAGCAATACAGGCCTACCTCAAGAAGCAAGAAAAGTCTCAAACAACCCATTCTTATACCTAAAGGAGTCAGAAAAAGAACAAACAAAACCCAAACCGAGTAGGAGGTAGGAAATAATAAGATTAGAGCAGAAATAAACAAAACAGAAACTAAAAAAACAATAGAACAGATCAATAAAACCAGGAACTGGTTCTTTGAAATGATCAATTAATATTAATAAACCTTTAGCCAGAGTCATCAAAGAGGAAGAAAGAGAGAGAGAGAGAGAGAGAGAAGGGACTCAAACAAAATCAGAAATGAAAGAGGGGAGATGAGTAACCGACACACAGAAATACAAAGAGCGTATTATGAAAAATATGCCAACAAACTGGAAAACCTAGAAGAAATGGATAAATTCCTAGGAGCATATAACCTCCAAAAATTGAATCAGGAATAAATAGAAAATTTGAACAGACTGATCACCAGCAATGAAATTGAATCAGTAATCAAAAAAACTCCCAAGAACAACAAAACAAAACTCCCAACAAACAAAAGTCCAGGACCAGATGGTTTCACAGGTAAAATCTACCAAACACTTAAAGAAGAGTTAATACCTAGTCTTCTCAAACTATTCCAAAAAAATAGAAGAGGAAGGAAAGCTTCCAAATTCATTCTATGAGGTCAGCATTACCCTGATACCAAAACCAGATAAAGACACTACAAAAAAAGAGAACTACAGGCCAATATCTCTGATGAACACAGATACAAAAATCCTCAAAAAAATATTAGGAAACCAAATCCAACAATATATCTAAAAAATCATTCACCACAATCAAGTGGGATTTATTCCTAGGAGGCAAGGGTGGCTCAATGTTCACAAATTAATCAACATGACACATCACATCAATAAGAGAAAGGATGAAAACCGTATGATCATCTCAGTGATCTACAGATTTAATGTAATCCCTATCAAAATACCAACAGCATTTTTCACAAAACTAAAATAATCCTAAAATTTGTATGGAACCACAAAAGACCTCGAATAGCCAAAGTGATCTTGAAAAAGAACAAAACTGGAAGCATCACAATCCCAGATTTCCAAGTTATACTACAAAGCTGTAGTAATCAAAACAGGATGGTACTGACACTAAAACAGACACATAGACCAATAGGACAGAATAGAGAGCCCAGAAATAAACCCATGATTATACGGCCAATTAGTCTTTGACAAAGGAGACAAGAATATACAATGGGAAAAAGACAGTCTCTTCAACAAATGGTGCTGGGAAAACTGGACAGCTACATGTAGAAGAATGAAACTGGATCTTACACCATACACAAAAATAAACTCAAAATGGATTAAGGACCTAAATGTGAGACCTGAAACCATAAAAATCCTAGAGAACACAGGCAGTAATCTCTTTGACATTGGCCATAGCAACAGTTTTCTAGATATGTCTTCTGAGGCAAGGGAAACAAAGGCAAAAATAAACGACTGGGACTACATCAAAATAAAAAGCTTCAACAAAACTAAAAGACAACCTACTGAATGGAAGAAGATATTTGCAAATGACCTACCTGATAAAGGGTTAGTATCCACATATATAAAGAACAACTTAGCACCAAAAATCCCAAATAATCCAATTAAAAAATGGGCAGAAGACATCAACAGACATTTCTCCAAAGACATCCAGATGGCCAACAGACACAGGAAAAGATGTTCAACAACACTCATCAGGGAAATGTAAACCAAACCCACAATGAGATGACACCTCACACTGGCCAAAATGGCTGAAATGAAAAACACAAGAACCAACAAGTATTGGCAAGGACGTGGAGAGAAAGGAACCCTTGTGCACTGTTGGTGGGATTGCGAACTGGTGCAGCCGCTATGGAAAACAGTATGGAGGCTCTTCAAAAATTAAAAATAGAATTACCATATGAACCAGTAATTCCACTACTGGGTATTTATCCAAAGACTGAAAACACTAATTCAAAAAAAGAAAAGCATCCTTATGTTTTTTGCAGAATTATTTGCAATAACCAAATTATGGAAGCAGCCCAAGTGTCCATCAACAGATGACTGAATAAGGAAAACATGATATAAAATGGAATATTACTCAGCCATAAAAAATGAAATCTTGCCATTTGCAACAACACAGATGTATCTAAAGAGTATAATGCTAAGTAAAATAAGTCATTCAGAGAAAGACCAATACCAAATAATATCTCTCATATGTGGAATTTAAGAAAGAAAAGAAGAGACAAACCAAAAAAAATAGACTCCTAGCTACAGAGAACAAACCAGTGGTTACCGGGGGGTGGGGGGGTGGGGGTGGGGGTATGGGTAAAACAGGTGATGGGGATTAAGAGTACTTATGATAAGCACCAGGTAATGTATGGAAGTGTTGAATCACTATATTGTACACTTGAAACTAATATAACACTATTAACTATACTGGAATTAAAATTGTTCTAAATGATATCTAATCATTTAGATGGGGGTTCTTGGGCATGAGATGAAATATCTTATGATAGTATCATATGTGAATTTTAAAAGTGCTGTATTTAAAACAACTTAAAAATAATGTTTTCTAAGACTTCACCACAGGGCGCCTGGGTGGCTCAGTTGGTTAAGCGACTGCCTTCATCTCAGGTCATGATCCTGGAGTCCCGGGATCGAGTCCCGCATCGGGCTCCCTGCTCATCGGGGAGTCTGCTTCTCTCTCTGACTCTCCCCCCTCTCATGCTATCATTATCTCTCTCAATAAATAAATTAAAAAAAAAAAAAAGACTTCGCCACAATAGCCGCATTAGCATTACCCAGGAGCTCAGTGGAAATACAGACTCTCAGGTCCTATTTTGGCCCTATAAACATGGATCTACATTTTATCAACATCCCCAAATGCTCTACAACTTCTCTGGAACTATTCATAATGACAGAAACAGTATGTTAGAGATAAACGTAACACTTGAATAAAATTGTTAAAAATGTGCCACCGTGGGGCGCCTGGGTGGCTCAGTCGTTAAGAGTCTGCCTTCGGCTCAGGTCATGGTCCCAGGGTCCTGGGATCGAGCCCCGCATCGGGCTCCCTGCTCGGCGGGGAGCCTGCTTCTCCCTCTCCCACTCCCCCTGCTTGTGTTCCCTTTCTCGCTGTATCTCTCTCTGTCAAATAAATAAAATCTTTAAAAAAAAAAAAAATGTGCCACCAAGACAAGAAATCCATAAATATATTATTTTACGTAAGTACTTATAAATACACGAGTCTAAACCAATCAATTAATATTATGAGTACATATTTGTGTATTCAGGAATGCTTGTCTATTGGGGCATATACAGTATGTTTTACATCATTAGAGGGGAAAAGGAAGAAACAGAAACCTTAATGAAAGAATAAGAAAGCATGAGAAAAGAAAAGGAAAATTTGAAAAAGAACCAAGTGGAAACCAAAACAAAGAATGCAATGCTTTAGTTTTAGGTGGACAGATTAAAGAACAGACAAGAGAATTATGGAAGTGGAAGGTGGGAGACAGCGTAGAGAATGAAGCAGAGGCAACAAAGAGAAAACCGTAGGGATTTCTCACAGTTGAAAACTTGAGTCCTCTCACTTTGAAGACACACACTGCATCCTCAAAAGGGTACATACCAAAACACACCCACCCTAGAAACCACACAGTGAAACTCAAGAACACCAAAGATAAAGAGGACATTTAAAAGCAACTAGAGAGAAAAGGCAGACAGTCTACAGTTACCTTGTCAACAGGCTTCTCATGGGCAATAAAGCCCAGTGACCACAAAATATCATCTCCAACCTGTAACCTGCACAAGATAAGCTGGCACTCAAGATCAAGAATAAAATAAGGACATTCTTCAGACGGTGACTCATGCAATTTATTCTTGATGGAATTTTTAAGGATCTCCTTCATGAAGAAGGAAACTGCACCAAGCAAGAAGGTGTGGGATGAAAGAAACAATTATGTCGGAGCAGTTGTTAACATTTTTTGTTAAGCAAAATAAACACTGTCAATTAAAAATCACAATAATTTGGAGGATATGAATCAAGATGATACTGGAATACTATACAAAAATAATGTGGACAATGGGGCAGTGGTAGAAATCAAAGCATTCTAAGAGTCAGGTATTAATGATGAAGAATTCCTCTTCTTTAAAGTTATTTATCTTCAGCTTTCATGGTCAGGAGACATGTTAAAAATATAAGTATATGAGCATTAGAAGACTAGAAATAGATACTTAACTTTCTGGCAGAGATTAAAAACAACACCAGAGGCCAGCAAGACAAAACCAAAAACAACTTAAAAAAAAAAAAGTTAAAATGAAATACATATAAATAAATATATTTACAAATAAATATAAATTAAAAAAATAAGCCTTAGCACACCTGTATACCAGTAAGTATAATAATTATAAATGCATTAAACTCACCTATTTAAACTAAAAAATTTAAATAGAAAGAAATCCAGTTCTTTGATGTTATTAAGAGAGGCATACAAGAGACACACAAAAAAATTATGACACTGAATGACTGAAATATAAAGTATTAAAAAAGATACAGCAAAGGACTCCATATATTAGAGCATTAGGTCAAACTATTAAAAACAGTCACACACACACACACATGCACGCACAAAATCACTGGATGAAATGATAAAACAAAGAAAAAAATCATCAGAATGGTCCTGTAAAAAATAAATTGTCACATGTTGAGCCATGTGAACCACAATTTAATTTTTTTTCCAAAGAAAGTATATCAGGCCAAATGTTTTTACAAGTCAGTTCTGTCAAACCTTCAAGAAGTGACTAATTCTACTCCATATTGTGTAAGTGGAGGAGGGGACTGCTCCCAGCATTCTCCATAAGGAGAACCCGCGAGCTCAGCCTGTAGGTGGGAACCATATAAGTCAGCAGCCCTGAGTGCCGCACAGGGAAATCCAGGCCTTCTCACTGATGCACCTGGACACACAGAACCTAAACACAAATTCTGAAAACCGAATCCATGGTAAAAAAGATAGCACATTGTAACCCTCAAACCTGGGAAATGACAGATCAAGCAGACCTAAATAGGAAATAACAAATAAAGTGGTAATCTATCAGAACAACAAAAGACAGAGACCTCTGCCCCCAACAGCTAGACGTGGCACGCTGTGTTTAAGCAAGTGCAAAGCATTTATGTCCAAACTGACCATAGACGAATTAGAGGGACTAAAATAAAAAAAGACAAAAAGTAACAGGTGTTGGTGAGGATGTGGAGAAAAAGGAACCCTCATACACTGTTGGTGGGAATATAAATTGCTGTAGTCACTGTGGAAAACAGTATGGCATTGCCTCCAAAAAATTGGAAATAGAAATGCTGTATGATCCAATAATTCCACTATTGGGTATTTACCCAAAGAAACAAGAACACTGATTAGAAAAGATATACACACCCCTGTGTTTATTTCAACATTATTTACAATAGCCAAGATCTGGAAGCAACCCAAGGGTCCATGGAGAGATGAATGGATAAGGAAAATGTGACACATTAATATCACATGCAGCCATAAAAAAGATGAGATCACACCATTTTGACAACACAATGGACCTAGAGGGTATTCTGCTAAGTGAAATAAATCAGACTGAGAAAGACAAATACCATACGATTTCACTCATATGTGGAATCTAAACACACACATACACAAATGAATAAACAAACAAAAAACAGAATCAGACCTATAAATACAAGGAACCAGCTGATGGTTGCCGGGGGGGGGGGGGGGGGGGGGGGGGGGGGGGGGGGGGAAAACGGGTGACGGGGAGGGGGAGATACAGGCTTCCCTTAATGAATGGGTAAGTCACCAGCATATTTAAAGGCACAGCATAAGGAATATAGTCAATGATGCTGTAACAGAGATGTATGGGGATAGGTGGTAGCTACACCCGCGGTGAACAAAGCATAATGTATAAACCTTTGAATCACTATGTCATACGGGTGAAACTAACGTCACATTGTGCGTCAGCTACATACATTCAAGTTAAAAAAAAAACAAAAGCAAAAAACAAACTGACCACAGACTAGGTCACACAGGAAGTCTCAACAAGACCCAAGAATCCTATTAGAGGGATCTATTCCTGTCTCTTTATTTCTGTGGGAAGGGAGGGCGGCTGCCACTAAGGCTGTATTTGTGGCCTTGTGCCTGCCTCCCCTCACTCAACTTTTCCTCAAAGGATGAACACGTCTTCTGATGGGGGAGCTGATGGAAGGGCCTCTCCCGAGAGTCGCTCATCCCTGGATGCAAGCGCTGTCCTCGGGGGAGGCTTTCTGAGACGAGCTCTGCCTCCACAAGGTGGAGGTCTGTCGTTTGGGATTCAGTTCAATTTCCCGTGTAAGTGTGTGTGTAGGATGTCTGCTTTTCAAGATCCTGATGGTGGCTTCTGGTCAAGCTAACTTTCCTAATCAGTAAAACCACTATTTTGTTTCTCTTTTTTCTGACCCCTTTGTCTATTCCTTAACTGGTTTAAAACTAAGGAAGGGACTAACCGGATGTAATTTAATGATTATTGTGGTAGACGGAATGATGACACCCCCCTCCCTGAAAGATGTCCATGTCCTAAACCATGGAATCTATGAATGTGTTACCTCGTATATCACAGATGTGATAAAGGTGAAGAATTTTGAGATGAGGCAGTTTCCTGTATTGTTAATCACAGGCGCTCTTAAGTAAGAAGAGGGAGGCAGAAGATCGGGTGAGAGGGACAGGACCTGAGGACTCAACCTGCCACTGCAGGCTCTGAAGACGAAGGAAGGGGACAGCGGGTGGAGGAAGGGGACAGCGGACAGCAGGCGGAGGAAGGGGACAGCAGGCAGAGGAAGGGGATAGAGAGTGGAGGAAGGGGACAGCGAGTGGAGGAAAGGGACAGCGGGCAGAGGAAGGGGACAGTGGGCGGAGGAAGGGGACAGCGGACAGTGGACGGAGGAAGGGGAGAGCGGGCAGAGGAAGAGGACAGCAAGTGGAGGAAGGGGACAGCAGGCGGAGGAAGGGGACAGCGGACAGTGAGCAGAGGAAGAGGACAGCGGGCGGAGGAAGGGGACAGCGGGCGGAGGAAGGGGACAGTGGGCGGAGGAAGGGGACAGCGGACAGCGAGTGGAGGAAGGGGACAGCGGGCGGAGGAAGGGGACAGTGTTATAGCATCAACAGGGCAGGCAGGGGCAGACTAGCCGTACAGAGAAAGCCCTCCAAGAACACCCCAAAATTAAAAAAACCCATGTACACACACTTTTTACACAACTGAACTGACGGCAATCTTCAGAGCTCAGAAGCTCGGGGTTAAGAGAGCATCTGAGCTGGTGTTTGTCCTGTGCACCACCCCCAGCTCCCCGATGGCCAGTCACCTGGGCCACAGGCCACTCAGGGGGGACGGGGACGAAGCTTAGGCCTGAGCCCGGGGAGAGGTCAGATGGGAGAGCTCTGCACTGAGCCGGGATACAAAAGGGCACTACCCTCAGTCAGCTAGAGAAGCCCACCCCCAAAGGAGGACACTGGGCCTTGACTCTGGAATAAGAGCACATACAAATAATTCAATGTTTTAAAACAATAGGAAAGGGACGCCTGAGTGGCTCAGTCGGTTAAGCGTCTGCCTTTGGCTCAGGTCATGATCCCAGGGTCCTGGGATTGAGTCCCACATCGGGCTCCTTGCTCAGCAAGGAGCCTGCTTCTCCCTCTGCCTGCCTCTGTCTCTCTCTCTGATAAATAAATAAAATCTTAAAAAAAAAAAAAAAAGGAAAAAAAAGAGGGGGTGAAGGAAGCACAGAAAGTGTGAGACAAGTAGAAATCAGACAGTAAGCGGATAAATGGTCAGATGAATTGTCAAAATAAATGTATACAGACTAAACTGGCCAGTTAAAAGACAGATATTGTTAACTTGGTTAAAAAGTGAGAGTGCATCTATATCCCTCCGGCAAAACCACAGTGAAAGCTTGCGATTGAGAAAGGATGGAAGAAGGATAATACCAAGAAAATAATAACCAAAAGGAAGTTGGGGTAGACAGATTAACATGAGACAAAACACTCTTTAAGACCAGAAGCATTGGGGCGCCTGGGTGGCTCAGTTGGTTAAGCGTCTGCATTTGGCTCAGGTCCCGATCTCAGGGTCCTGGGATTGAGTCCCGAATTGGGCTCCCTGCTTAGCGGGGAGCCTGCTTCTCCCTCTGCCTCTGCCCTTCCCTGCCCGCTTGTGCTCTCTCTATCATGCTTTCTCTCTCTCTCTCAAATAAATTAATAAAATCTTAAAAAAAAAAAGACAAAAAAATCATTGCTAGAGATGAAGAGTGTAACTATATGTTGATGAAAGCCTTTACCAGGAAGTACTAATTCTAAACGTGTATTCATATAATACAAAACACAGCTTCAAAATATAAGGCAAAATATTCAGAATTATAAGGAGACAAAATCTACCATTTAGTAGAATTTTAATATGCATTTCTAAGAAAGTGATAAGATCAAGCAGACAAAAAAAAAAAAAAATCAGTAATGGTAGCAAAGATTTAAACAAAGTGCATGTACTGAACAGAGAACATTGCACCTGACAACTGGGAGAAGGCACACACCTTCCAAGCATGCATGGGACAGTAATGACAACAGACAGTGTTGTAGTCAAGGCCATAAAGCAAGTATCAATAAATTCCAAAGGATAAATATTAGAGACCACTTAACTACAACATAATGAAGTTAGCAGGCAGTTGAAAATATATATTACTGATTGGCTTTTTAATTTGGTTTTTAAAAGAGTACAGATACATTTAAGTTAGGAAATAAGAAAATGATAAAAACAAATAAGTTAAATATGAATATAGTAAGTATAGCTACAGAATGCATATTTATCTATAGATACTATAATGGTTAATTTTATGTGTCAACTTGGCTAGGCCACAGTACCCGGATATTTGATCAAATGTTATTCTAGATGCTTTTGTGAAGGTATTTTTTAGACAAAATTAACACTGAAATCATTACATTGTGACTAACGCAGCTGTTTCTCCATAATGTGGGGGGCCTCGTCAAATCAGTGAAAGGCTGTAATAGAAAAGGACTGATCTCCCTGGAAGAAGGACGAATTCTGCCAGCAGATGGCCTACCCATTGGAGCTGCAACATTGGCTCTTCCCTGGATCTCCAGCCTGCTGGCCTGTCCTGATTGATTTTGGACTTGCTGACTTCCATAATCACACAAGCCAATTCTTTAAAATCAATCAATCAACCAATCTCTCAGAAATCTCTCTCTCCCGACACCTGGGTGGCTCAGTTGGTTAAGCATCTGCCTTTGGCTCAGGTCATGATCCCAGGCTCCTGGGATCAAGTCCCGCATCGGGCTCCTTGCTCAGTGGGGAGCCTGCTTCTCCCTCTGCCTGCCACTCTGCCTACTTGTGCTCTCTCTCTCTGTCAAATAAATAAACTCTTTAAAAAAAATAAAAGAAATCTCTCTCTACACACAGACACACACACACACACACATAATATTGGATACATATTTATCTATTTACAAAATAAATAATATACACAAACATACTACTCATGTGTAATGGAGACTGATCAGCAAAGGCAAAAGTCAGTTCTTTGAAAATAATAATACAAAAGATAACTCTGGCAAGTGGCACCTGGGTGGCTCAGTTGGTTAAGTGTCCAACTCTTGATTTTGGCTCAGGTCATGATCTCAAGAGTTTTAAGATTGAGCCCTGCGCTGGTCCCGTACTGGGCATGGAGCCTGCTTAAGATTCTCTCTCTCCCCCTCACATTCTCTCTCTCAAAAAAAAAAAAAAAAGGAAAAGAGATAACTCTGGCAAGATAAAAAAAATAGAGGGTAAAATTAGGCAGTATTAGGAATATAAACAGAGACATAACAAGTGTAGCAGATCTTTAAAAAATATGATAGCTATAGGCGCCTGGGTGCCTCAGGTTAAGCGACCGGCTCTTGATTTCAGCTCAGGTCATGATCTCAGGGTCCTGAGATCAAGCCCCAAGAGGGCTCTGCACTCAGCATAGAATCTGCTTGAGATTCTCTCGCTCCCTCTGCCCCTACCCCCACTCAGCAGCATGCACATGCGCGTGCTCTCTCTCTCAAATAAATAAATCTTTAAAAAATATATATGATAGCATGTTTATGTTAACAAAACTATAAAGACCTGGGGGCACCTGGTTGGCTCAGTGGGTTAAGCATCCGACTCTTGGTTTCGGCTCAGGTCATGATCTCAGGGTTGTGAGACCGAGCCCTTATTGCGCTCCTGCTGGGGCATGGAGTCCGCTTCGGATTCTTTCCTTCTTCCTCTCCCTCCCCCTCTGCTCCTGCCCCCACTTGCACATGCACCAGTGTGATCTCTCTCTCTCAAATAAATAAATAAAATCCATAATAATATAAATATAATAAAATCTATAAAAAACCCCAAGAAACAAAATTAAAGATCTCAGTAAAATTAGACGGTTAGATAGGTATAAACTGCCAAAACTCAACTGAGAATTGAACCACTGTTTATAACCATGAAGAAAATAAAATCTTTCACTTGGTTTTGTAGGTTGGTTCCTATACCTACAACCATAGCAAGTATGTAAGGAAGAAGTGGTAATTCCAGTTTTACTCAAACTCTCTCAGAGAATAGAAAATGAGGCCGTGCAGGGCGCCTGGGTGGCTCAGTTGGTTAAGCGACTGCCTTCGGCTCAGGTCATGATCCTGGAGTCCCGGGATCGAGTCCCGCATCGGGCTCCCTGCTCGGCGGGGAGTCTGCTTCTCCCTCTGACCTTCCTCCCTCTCATGTGCTCTCTCTCTCACTCTCTCAAATAAATGAATAAATAAAATCTTTAAAAAAAAAAAGAAAATGAGGCCGTGCAGCCCTGAAGATGTGGAGGAGGGTTCTGCCAGTAAGAGGAAAAATCAGAATGATGGCTGTCGAACAGGGCTTGCCACCAAGGGCCATTTTGATCTCTTTACATAAAGATTAGTCTTTGCTACCTCAGCCCACTGGACACCTCCAAACTTCCACTCTGCCTGTCTCTGGGTCAGAATCAGAGCCAAGCGCTCTCAACCTGAATCCTGAATGGGAAACAGGCAGGTTTTGGTTCTGCCTCTCCCTTACTGATGACTGCTACGTGCTGACCCACCTCAGAGAGGGCCCGGACAAGGCCAGTTAATGGAGCATGTTCAGAGCATGGACTCCTGAACAGCCTTTACTGCCACAGCTGAAGTCATTCAGCAGTCAAGGTAGAATAATCTCAGTCTTGACCAGAACTTTCTCTGCCCCCAATCTAAATCTTAAAAAACAAAACAAAACAAAACAAAACCCCCCCAGACACGAATCAGAGTTAGCAGAAAGGCCCAGAGCAACCTCTTTTTTTAACTGTCATAAAACAGGCTCCTTTTACCCAGTCCTCATTGGTGGGTACAGCTTGCAGAGGACTGCCTGAGTGACCCCTTGCTATGGTGAAGAGGAATGCGTGGTCCTCTGTGTCCTGACCACGGGGTTCTCTGGTACTATTACAGAAATGGCCTCGCAGGGCAGCCACTGAACCTGTCAGCCCACAAATTAAGCCTTATGTAAAATGAGAATATGTGGCAGTTGCTCTGGGTCACCCAGAGGGATGTACTTCAGCATTATATAGTTCAGCTGCAATTGTCAAGAGTATAATTCAATTAGGGTATTATTTGCAGGCCAAATCACAGGGATTAATCAGGAACAAGAGCAAAGGTTAACATTGTACTGGAAGCTAACAACAGTGGTCTTTTGTACTAGAAACAAATCATTTTGACAAGGGGCTGGGGTCTTTAAGTCACCACTTTCCAACTTCCTGGCACAGAATTTTGGGGTTCCAGTCAAGTACCATCACACCCAGGAAACTCCATTCAGGTTTCAAGAATTCAACCTTATAAGGAATTTCATTTATTAGTCCTGTTTCTGCTTGCAAGGCATTTCTTTTCCTCACACCTCCAGAACCACTGGGTGCTTAGAGATAAGGACCACCATGACACCTTTTTTTTTTTTTTTTTGCCTTAAAGATTTAATTACACGAATCCTGATATCCCATGCCCTAAGTGTGCTCTTTTTGGAAAGAGTTTCAGAAAGTGAACCTGAGCCTATCATAGTACACAGAGTAATTAATTAAGGAAATCCCTTGTTCCGTAGTGTTATAACTATGAACCATCATTATTGAATGAACTGTGTCCATTTTAGGAGGAATCCGTGTTGTTTTTGCATAAATGATTGCTATGTGGGGCACACAGGAAGCCTATAAAAATTTCTTCCATTTGAAGTAAGTGGTAATTGTGTCTTCAGAAAAGGGGAGAATACAGCCCTTGGGTACTCATCCGAGCACTCAACAGATTCAAAAGCAACCGTGTTTGGTCCTGTTGGCATCACTTGACGTCACTCAAATTACTATGAGATAGAAACGCAGAAAGGACGAGCTAAATGTTCACATAAAAATGTCATTTCTGTGGGATTTGTGGCATCATGATGTGGTAATGCAAGATTCAAACCTTCCCTTGGCTGTCACCCTTGCAGCAAAGGAACCCTTACTTGGAAGTCTGATGTGTACGAGAGACGAGAGCAGAGACACTCTGGCTAGGGGACTGGGAGCAAGAACAGAACTTGACCCCGCTCCCAGTTAACTCTTCTCTACAGATGGCCCCACAGAGCCCCCGGGGCTCTATTACACATCATCATAAAACTGATGCAGGCATAAAAGCAGCCCGGAAGAGGCTCAGATGGCCCTGGACTCAAAATCTGTGACCTTGGGTGGTAAAAATCGTAATGTCAGTACTAATCTCAACAAAGTAACTTATACCAACTGAGTACTTCCTATGTGCCTTATCTGCATTAACTTAATCCCCCCAATAATATGAGATAGGTACGAATACCACTATTTTATATATGAGGAAACTGAGCTCAGATAGGGATTAAACAGTTTGTCTAAAGATCCCACAGCCAGTCCTAAGTGATGGAGCTGGGATTCAAACCCCAAAAGTCTAACTCCCTAGTCCACATTAACAACCAGAAAAACTCTTAAGCTCTTTGGTCCAGTTTGGCCCAACCACCTTGAATATGAGGAGGGTGTTAATAATCTTGCAGAAGAGTATCCTGCACGAAGACATTCAATAATTATCATTCTTGGGACGCCTGAGTGGCTCAGTCGGTTAAGCATCTGCCTTCACCTCTGGTCATGATCCCAGCGCCCCGGGATCGAGTCCCGCATTGGGCTCCCTGCTCAGCGGGGAGTCTGCTTCTCCCTCTACCCCTACCCCCTGCTCATGCTCTCTCTCTCAAATAAATAAATAAAATCTTTTTAAAAAATTAAAAAAAAAATAGGGGTGCCTGGGTGGCTCAGTCATTAAGCGTCTGCCTTCGGCTCAGGTCATGGTCCCGGGGTCCTGGGATCGAGCCCCGCATCGGGCTTCCTCCTCCGCGGGAAGCCTGCTTCTCCCTCTCCCACTCCCCCTGCTTGTGTTCCCTCTCTCACTGTGTCTCTCTCTGTCAAACAAATAAAATCTTTAAAATAAATAAATAAATAAAAAATTAAAAAAAATAATTATCATTCTTGTCATCACAAGATGTAGAATGTATACCCTCCAGACACTCACTAATTACCTCAATGTTCAATCATCTGCCAAATAGCTCCTGTCCAATGTCTGTGTGAGACAATTAGTACTTGAGAGATGGTTCACAGGACATGCCAATCACAGAATCTTCAAAAAAAATGAGTGATTTGTGGGCCCAAAAGAATCAGTGAAAGGCACCAGAGAAAACAATAAATGAAGTTCAGTGCACAGAAAAGAAGGTACGTATAGAAACAAACAACTGGCTCCTATTCACAAAAGTAAATAAGAGGTGTATGTGACAAGTACTTATTAAACACCTAATATGTACTGCAGACCAATTGAGGTGCTGGAGACGGAGCAGCAAAGCCTCAGTCCTCATGGAACTTACAATTTGGTTCAGGAAGCTGTCGACACACAAAGAGACAAATGTGAATGTAATAGGTCAGGTGGTGATCAGTGCTGTGAAGAAATATAAACAGGATTATCAGGAGAGAGTGATAGGAGGGGGTGATGCTAATTAGAGAGGATCAGAGAAGACTTCTCTGATGTGGTAACATTGTGGCAGAGATCAGACTGGAGGGTATCTGGAGGACAGCATTCCAGCAAAGAGGGCAGCAAGCACAAAGGTCCTGAGACAGCTAGCGTGCAGGCTAAAGCAAGGTTAAGCCAGAAGGAAAGTGGTAGGAGGTGTGGCCATAAAGGCGGCCAAAGGCCAGATCGCGTCTAGAAGTGCTGGCTCGGTTGAGGACTTCAGATTTAATCCTGAGATGGGCAGCCCCTGATGAGCTTTGGAGAGAGGAATGCTGTGATTTGATGTATGTTTCAAGGATCGTTCTGCTGCTCTGTGGAAGACAGCCTGGAGAGGGCCAGGAACAGGGCAGAGACTACTCAGAAGACTATGCATGAATCTTGCAGACCCCAGGCGAGTCTAGCAAGGCACGCACAAGCCTTATTCAATGAAAGACACAAAACTCAAATGGGTGAGATGAGGTCCTGAATAAGTAAGAACTCTACTGTGTCCCTAGAGAAGATGTAACATAATAAAGATTTTTTATCCCTCATTAATATACTGAAAGCTAACATTTTATAGTGCTTAGGACTGTTCTTGGCACCTTATGTGGGTAAACATAGCAACCCTCTAAGGTTGGTACTATTATTATTCCCATTCTGAGTATGAGGAAACTGAGGCCTGGGTCAGGTAAATAGCTTGTTGTAGAGCTAGGATTTGAGCCAAGCAGCCTGGCTGCAGGGGTTCCTCCTGACCAATCTGCAAAGAATGCCTTGGGATGTCTTAGAATCGCCTCTCTACAAGCTCTCACACCTGTTCCAGGCACAGCAGCCCGAGGAGCCCTCCTAGGAGGAATCAGCCAAGGTGGAGGATGAAGGAAAGGGAAGAAGGAGGGAGAACTTTGTGCTAGGAAGGCAGAAGGATGGGCCTCCTGGGTTCTGCACAACCCATGCCAAGAGCCTTTCCTCCTTGTCCATCCCAGATCCTCACCTGCAGATCCTGTGTTAAGGCAAAGCCCCAAGGGTCACATACAGTTCTCTGAGACAGGGCATTTTGCCAGAGGCTTCATCATTTTCGGAATGCCAATGTGGAGAAATTGGGAGGCAGGGAGAGGAATGACCCCATACCAGCTGCCTTCTTTAGGAGGTGTCCATTCATTCCTCACAGCCATCCAAGAGCTCTAAGGTGTGAGGGTCTGACCCTGTGGCTCCGATCTCAATTCACATGAGCCCCTGGCAGCTTCCAGGTTTGACTCTATGAAAGTACGGCTAGGAAATCCGCGCTCTTGACTGTTTCCTCTTGGTGGGGCTTCGGAGGCCCTAACCTAGACAGGACATCCCAATCTATGGAGCCTCTGGAAAGCATTAGTCAGGGCTCTCAAGAGCCCTTCTGTTCACTGAGAAACTAAGAGCCTGACAGATGACAGCTAGAACATGTTATAGTGTCACCAAGAACATGAAGACTCTTCAACCCACAACCCCCCCCACCCCAGGCACCAACACCCAGAACCCTCCATGAGTCCGATTCTCTCTGCAGGGTGGAAGAAGCAGCAAATGCCTGGCAAGGGGCAATGGGGCAATATCAGGTACCCACACACATCCTGGACTTTAGCCACACTCAGCCCAAACCCCCCTCCCCGGCCTCCTCCAGCTGAAGCTCCACACGACGAGGAGCCAAGTCCCAAAGAAGCATGCCCGGCATGGCAAATAAGGTCATGGACTTGTTATCAGGTCAGGACGGAAAGAGGACCTGGGATCTTCGGGAAAGATTTACAATGACAGGTTTATTCTAATCAATACGGGCATGGGTTCCCCCTGTCGCAGAGTTAATTAGCCCAAACAGCCCACTGGCAGCCTTTTCCAATTAACCAGTTTTGCTGGATCTTTTCTAGGGAATATCCCTAACTGGCGAATGTGGATAAGTCAGTTATATACATAACATACAACATGGCATAAAGAACATAAAGAACATTCTCTCTCTTTTTTTTTTAAGATTTATTTATTTGAGAGAGAGAGAGAGAGAGAGTACGAGCAGGATGGGCAGAGGGAGAGGGAGAGAGAGAATCCTCAGGCAGACTCCCTGCTGAGCACGGAGCTTGACGTGGAGCTGGATCGATCCCAGAACCCTGAGATCATGACCTGAGCCAAAACCAAGAGTCAGATGCCAGGGCACCTGGGTGGCTCAGTCAGTTAAGCATCTGCCTTCATCTCTGGTCATGATCCCAGTGTCCTGGGATAAAGCCCCATGTCAGGCTCCCTGTTCAGAGGGGAGTCTGCTTCTCCCTCTCCCTCTACCCCTCCCCCCTGCTCATGCTCTCACTTTCTCCCAAATAAATAAAATCTTTAAAAAAAAAAAAAAAAGAAAAAGAGTCAAATGCTTAACCGACTGAGCCACCCAGGTGCCCCAAGAACAATCTTTAGGGAATGAGGTGAATCGATACCAAACTGCCTCCGGATTCCCAAACACACTGGAGACCAGCTGGGGAAGGGAGCTGACATGGGCATTACGGTGGCAAAGTCGCCAGACTTGGAGTTTCCTTTCGGCTCGACTGTGATAAGCCATGATGTGCTCTGGCCAGTTTTCAGTAAAAGTGATCTTATTGCAGCCAAACTGCCTCCGAGCCAGGACCCACGCCATGCTGCAGTCGGAGACCTGCCACCGTGCGGTGTGCCCACACCATCTTGGCAGCCCTAACCTCACACCAGGTATCAAAGAATCCTACGAGTCTGAACTCCTACACCAAGAGATGGCATGCACAGTGAAAGACAATACATCTACCAAGGGGCTTCTCGCTGTGCCAGAAAGAAAGGTCAGGAGGGAAAAGGGTTCCTCAAGTGTGGAGGGCAAGCCGTGAGTGGTGAGGGCTCCCTGCCCGTACCTGCGATGATCCCGTCCATTTGCTCCAGAGCAGCTTCCAGAGCGTGACTGGCATCCGAAGCCATGACTCCTTTCCCCTCGGTCTCCTCCTTCTCCTACCGAAAATGCAAGCACAGAACAAAGGAAAAGTCACAGAGAGGTCCACGTGCTGCGCGCAAGCCCACCAGCCCTCCTTCATCGTGGCACAGCACGCTCCCACAGGATCCTGGCGGGCGAGCCCCCGATTCTGTCACCTCTCGAGCCTTGCCCTCCTGGCACGAGCGCGCCGTCTCCATGAACCTTTAGCATGCGATCCAGCTCACTCCTGAAATGAAGAGCCGCGGTTAGAGTCCCAGGTTCCAGAAGCTGCCTCCAGCATGGAGGAAGCGCCTCTGCGAGTCAGGGACAGAGGATGTGCCCTGCAGGGGGGGGTCGCGATGGTCTCAGCAGGCACGCAGCTGTCTCCCGGCTGCATCCTCCTGCACCTGCAATGCTTTCGTTGGGTAAGTGTGACCTAGGCTGAGACCCCCACGACCACTTTCACTTCTCGGATGGTCCAAAGGGCCTTGGAAAGCTGCAGGCACGCTGTCGTGGGGAGAGTTCTGTCCCAGGAACTTGGAGCCCTTCCTCTTACCATGTGAGTTCTACTCTACCCAACACCATGCAAGGTGCAGCATCCCATCTCCTCAGGCCTGAAGGGCGTTTCCAAGGACACACAGTGCAGCCACTCCCCCCGTGCTGAGTCTCCCGTCTAAGGGGGAAGATGGCGGTTGGTGCCATCTCTGGACAACCCTGCCTCTACAAAAGGTCTTTCAGCTAAACTGTCTTCCTGCAGCCTCTTCTCATTTTTCTTGCTTCCCACCTGCTCCCTGGCTGGCAGGGAGAGACTGACAACAGTATTTGCAATCCCTAGTTCACATCCATAAACTGGAGGCAGGAACTGTTGTTTGCTCCTTCAGCAAAAGCCCCACGTGTACCCAATGGGCATAAGTGCTATGGAGAACAGAGGCCTGGCTCCTCTACCCCAGGATGGCACGGGTCAGGAAACAGGGGGTCCTGAGGGTCTTGGCCCATGTTCCCTGTGGAGTTGGACTTTCAAAGAGAAGAAAGCAAAGTGAGCAGCCATAGAGAAGTGGCTTTGGAGATGGTGTGGATAAAGATTTTAGGACTACAAAGAACCACAGGGGACTGTACCAGGCAGTAGCAGTTCAAATAGTCTGGGTTCAAACACTGCTCTGCCATTTACTACGTGATCTCTGAGCCTCAGTATCCTCATCTGTAAAATGGGGATAATACCAGCACTTGATTCACCATGTTGACGACATGATTAAATGAAGAATTAATATTTCATAGAAAATACTTAGTACATTCCCTTACAGACAGTAAGTGCTCAACATAAGCTAGCTGTTTTTCTTTTTGTTTTTGAAGTGAGGCAATAATCTCAGGATGTATTTGTGCCAGGACAGCTCATTGGAGGAGAGACTTTAAACTCAATAGGGTAGGCTCCGGGAGGGAGAACCCAGGTAAGTCCAAGAGGCTGGTTCCCCTGGGCATGGCAAAGAGAGATAAGCAACAATGTGTGTGGAGGGGGAAGGCGGTGATTCATAGGCGCAAAGGCCAAGGAGGGTTTGGGAATAGGCACTGGGCTTCAGCAGGCCAAGAACCATTGCACAATCAACTTGGGAATGAGAATGGGAGCTTGTGGAGGGGGTGGGAGCCTCGTCGGAACCTCAGGGCTGTGGCAGGAGCCAGGCAAGGCTGCACAAGGAACGGAGCTGCCCCTGCTGAGAAGAGCAGCCAGACAGCTGGGGACCCCAAACGCCCGTGTGCAGATCTCAGGGCCTAAATGGAAGCAAGCTTGGGGGCGGGGCGGGAGTGGGGGAGGAAGGAGAGGTAGCAGGAAAGTGGGGCGAAGCAGAAGCAGGGCAATAATCGGCACATTCCCACCTGTTCAGAGACATTGAAAGTCTGAAATACTTCCCTCTGAGGACTTTCCCCTACTCCTGAAAAAAATCCAAACTGCTCACTCACTGTGACCTCTAAAGAGGCAGTGTAGGATCTGGCCAGGCCAACCCCACGTTGCTCTCCGCATTGCTCATGTTCTAGCAGCATTGGTCTCCTGTCTTCCCCCCAACACTCCAAGACCTTCTACTCTGCAACTTTCCACCTGCCATCCCCTCAGCCCTGAGCGTGCTTTCCCAGCTCTCTGCATGGCTGGTTTCTCCTCATCTTCCAGGTTTCAGCTCCCATGTGTCCTCTGAGAGAGGCCTTCCTTGCACACCTCCATCTACAGCAGCCCTTAAAGCACAGCAATTCTAAAGTATCT
The DNA here is from genome assembly GCF_011800145.1 of Mirounga leonina. NCBI lineage: Eukaryota > Metazoa > Chordata > Mammalia > Carnivora > Phocidae > Mirounga > Mirounga leonina. The sequence goes on from NW_023270852.1 coordinate 9,277,538, forward strand.
CGTCCATATGCTTTCTTCCTTGCTAACTGGCCTTGCTTACCTCCCCATGGAGGCAGGGGGACCCTGTCTGCCTTGTTCACCCCTATATGCCCAGTGCCTAGCGGAGTGCCTGGCACTCAGAAATTTATGAGTAAATACTTGTGAATAATGGGTAGGTCCATTCCACCAACATTCCCTGAACCCTGTAATGCTGCATACTAGGGAGATACTGATAAATCAGACCTAGTCCCCGCCCCCATGGACCAGGCAGTCTAGTGAAGACAACAGTAAAAACAAATAATTATGGGGGCGCCTGGGTGGCTCAGTCGTTGGGCGTCTGCCTTCGGCTTGGGTCGTGATCCCAGGGTCCTGGGATGGAGCCCCGCATCGGGCTCCCTGCTTGGCGGGAGGCCTGCTTCTCCCTCTCCCACTCCCCCTGCTTGTGTTCCCTCTCTCACTGTGTCTCTCTCTGTCAAATAAATAAAATCTTAAAACAAAAACAAAAACAAAACAAAACAAAACACCAAATAATTATGACACAATATGGGGTATATGCTGATTGAGGCAGGTATGCTGCTTCCCTGGGTCTTGAAGGATGAGTAGAAGCTTTCTCAGAAGATAAGGAGGAGAATGCTATTGTAGGCAGAGGGGGTGGAAAAGCAGAGAAGCATGTAAGGGCAGGAGGGAGTTGGCAAATATCACCATGGTTGGTGAGATTCTACCGGAGCATCCAGCTGCTCATGATGAGTCAAAACCTTCCACGGAATTCACATAAGTGTGACAAGGGCAGGTAATGAGAGGAGCTTGGAGTCACACCCACCACTTCAGGGGTCTGGATGTCGGTACACAACACACCAAGTGGCCTCAGATGTAAACAGGACAGGTTTTTGAGAAGGAGGTTCTCCTATTTCAACAGACAGGCCCCACATGGGGCCCTCTTAGCAGGGTAGAAGGGGAGAGGACAGTTGGAAGGTGCCCAGCCCGGAGGGCCCAGGCCACGTCCCCCTGCAGTAGAAGCGCCATAAAAGGAGCCCCATGGGCCTTCTGCCCAGTGATGAGTTTGTACTTGGCAAATAGCAAGTTGGGTGGACCCGTGGGAGGTGGTGTGAAGTGAAACGTGAGTCAAAGGTGTATCATATGTACACCCTGGGAGCCTGGGCCGGTAGTTGGGAGCACTCAGAAGCCAGAACCTGTTTCCGGCAGCGGATGAGCTCAGTTCCAGACCTGCTAGGTCTGGGGCGATGGCAGGACACCTGGGTAAGAAGGGGCCTCGCCAGCTGCCATCACAGGGCAGCTGTGAGGTGTCAGCGGTGTGGGGGACAGACAGACCTTAGAAGGGCCAAACATGCCATCGATGTAAGGCCTCCAGCTCCCTCCGTGAGCACAGACACTCTCATCAGAACAGGGAAGCCACAAGGCTGCCAATCATTCCTGGTCTGGCAGCTAGCAGGCGTTTTCTCCTCTGACCCCCATCAAGGTTAGAGCTCCTGTTGGTAACACAGGATGGGACAATCACGGCCCTCAAGGAACTTGGGGCCTCAGAGGCAAACACGCCAGATGGCAGCATTCAGTGTCTGTTCATCCCTGCAGGGACACAGCACCCCCCTTGGGAGCCTAGGTTCATCAGGGATGTGGGGCTTAAGTGCACAAATCTCCAGAAGGAGGGTGCTTGGACACCTCCTAGAGAGAAGCGAGGTGAGAGGCGACGACCCAAAGCGGCTGGGAGAGAGCCACATCCCGGGGAAGACTCTAAAGGCCTAAGTGAAAAGCAGGGCAAGCTCTAAGCAGGTGGTGGGGAGTGGAAGTGAAATCACATTCTCTACCAATGACAGGAGACCCAACCAGGGGCCTGACACAGCATGGACGCCAGAGGAAGAGACAGCGTGCCCAGGGGACTCCCTCGCGGGGGCTGCCCCCAGCCCAGGAAGGAGAGGGGCAGGCAGAGGATAACGGTGCTTTTAACGAGCTCAGTACAGTGACAGTTGTTCTAGTGGCCAAAACCAGCTTTCATTCTCTCTGGACACCTGGACAATTCATGGAGCCCTGCACTGGATGGTGGAGGAGCAGGCAGACGTCTCTTACTGAGAGACTAGCTCATCCCTAGCTACAAAGAAGAGGCCAGGATGGTAAGAAAGGGTGTAGCCCACGTACCATTCACCCTTCCCTTCACCCACAGGCCTCTCTAGACACTGTCTTCCTCCTATCTGTGACGATGTCCCACTAACGCAGAACTTGACCCTCTTTGCTACCAGCCAGAGAGAAAATGACCCTGTAGCTATAAAGCCAGCCAACATGGGACAGCCATGTTTTTAGAATGACAGTGTCTGGTGACAGATGTCAATAGCCACCTGAACTGCACCACACAAAGGCCAGTTGGGCACCTGGACGTTGATCAGGGTGCAGTATTAAGGGTTCTGAAGTTTGGAAAGTGAGCCACAATTAGCCGCCCATTATCTGATGCACTCTCAGGCAGGCAGTAATTTAGATATTGCATTAGCAGGAACTGTTGATTAAGATAAATCTTGGGCAAGCAACCTTGCCTTATCCCACCCATACTGAAGTGCAAGTTTCCATTCCATTTTATAAAGTACTTTCCTGTCAGTAAAAGTGGTTAGAGCTGCAAGTGTCTTGGGCAGGCTGCCAATGGCCCGGACGAAGGAAGGAATCAGAAACAGATCCAGAGTCCCTGGTACCCTTACTCCTCCAAGGTCTCTATGCCATGGACACAGCTGAGCCAGAGCTGGGACCTGACTCCTTGGCAGCTGCGTCCAGGCAGAGGGGTGGGGAAGGACGGTGTCCCCAAGTAGAAGGCAAGGCCTGGGGAAGGAACCCTCAACCAGGAACCTACCACTACCAAACTTGGACTCATCATACACCTCCTCCTCCCCCACATGGCCACCAAGTGGTAAAGAAGCGTCACCATATCACAACCAACCAAAGCCTTTTCCCCACAATTTACAGGTTGCCCAGAAACCAGAACTACTCTTAAATGGTCATTTTAAGAAATACCTCTTGCTATTCCTATGCTTGGGAGACAGCTTCTTAAGGTATAAGAAATTTATCAATTTGGGGTAAGAGAGCAAGAAACCATTTTCAGTATTTAAAAAAAACAGGAAGATGGAAGACATACAAGGGAAATTGATGGCAGGGCCAACATTCTCGATCACATCCTATCTCATCCAATAACACCTTTATTTTCAGAGCACAAAGAAGAAAGATCATAGGTTTCATAGCCAGACAGTCTTGAGTTAAAACATGCACTCTGTGACATAATGGCTGTGGGTCTTTAGACAAGTTATTTAACCCCTCTCAGACTAAACGGTCTCATCTATAAAACTGCATTGTTACCAGTGAAAGCAAACAAGATCGACCTCAGGGAAATACCGCAGACTGAGCCAAACATCTAATTTAGCTATCCACCACAACAACAGTAGAGGAATTTATTTTGAAAGACATAAACCCACAAGGACACAGAGAAGTGATAGGAGACGTAAGGGCAACATCTCTGCAGCAAACGTAAAAGGGCAGCCGGTCCATGTTGGAGAGCTTCCCAAAGCTTGGGGAGAGATTTCTCCACTAACACGAAATTCACAGGACACCTCATGCATCAGAACACCCAAAGAGATTTATGTCGCTGATGAGGAAGTTGTTTAATTCAATGATAAGAAAATAGAAAACCAAGCAAGTGACAAAAGAATTGCATGGAAACCAAAAAGTAAAAGTAACCCCAGACCTTATCTAACCGGAAGTGTGTGGGCAGCCTGGTGGGGATGGACCATGCTTGTGGGCAGTGGGGGTGGGTCTGGAAAGGCAGCGGAGGATTCCTCACTGCATGGAGTGCTGACTCAGAAGTCACTAGATAATGACAACTGAAAAAAATAACAAAGCAACAGAACAAGCCTTTCTTCAGCGATAGGGATAAAAATACTCAAAAATGTAAAGAGGCTGCATCTGAGGAAGAGCAATGGGGATGGGTAGGCGGGAAGACAACAGCTGTTTTAACAAACCATGCACAATTATTTGACTGTTTAAACTGTGTAGATATATGCTAGTGATCAAAATAAAAACAACCAAAATGACTTAAAAAGGTAGTATGTGTGGTGTGCCGGGCACAGAGTAGAGACTCCGTGTGTGTTCCTTCCTCCTCTTCCGCAGGTATCTGTTAGCTACTCGCTGGTTTATCCCATGCTGTCTCACGTAATCCCCACACACCACTTAACGAATTGTCCCACTTTGCCGATGAGCAAAAAATCAGGCAGCTTGCCTGAGGATGCACACCGTCCTTCCACTTTGCCTCTGAAACGGAAACCCTGTAGAGGGTTAGGAGCACAGGAGGATCTAATACACCTTCTCAAAAAGGAACACTTTGGCTGAAAATGGACAGGGTTGGTGGGGGAGCAGTGCACTGGTGAACACAGGAAAACCAGGTGAGAGATGAAGGTAGCTTGGGCCAGAATGAAGGTGGTAAATGTTCTAATTCTTGATATATATTGAAGGCAAAGCCAGCAAGCTATACTGATGGAGTGGACATGGGAGAGAGGAGTCAGAATGACTATGAGGTTTTTGCCCTGAGTCTCTGGGAGACTGGGAGGGCTGCAGGAGCAACTGGAGGGAAGAGGGATCAGGAGATTGGTTTTGGGAACGTTCAGTTTAAGGTGCCTAAGGTGGAGGGGCGGGCCGGAGGGGGGGCGGGCGGCACGCCTGGGTTAAGTGTCTGCTTTCGGCTCAGGTCATGATCCCAGGGTCCTGGGATTGAGCCCCACATTAGGCTCCTTGCTCAGTGAGGAATCTGCTTCTCCCTCTCCCTCTGCCCCTCCCCGCTCATGCTCTCTCTCTTTCTCTCAAATAAATAAAATCCTTAAAAAAAAAAAAAAAAAGATGCCAAAGGGGACAACTAGGAAGATATGCTGATGGGGCGCCCGGGTGGCTCAGTCAGTTAAGTGACTGCCTTCGGCTCAGGTCATGATCCCAGGGTCCTGGGATTGAGCCCCGCATGGGGTTCCCTTCTCGGCAGGAAGCCTGCTTCTCCCTCTCCCACTCCCCCTGCTTGTGTTCCCTCTCTCGCTGTCTCTCTTTCTCTCTGTCAATTAAATAAATAAATAAAATCTTAAAAAAAAAAAAGGGAAGATATGCTGAGTAAGGCATTTGGAAATATGAGTCTGATGTTTGGAGGTAAGTCTGGCTGCAGAGAATCTGGGAGCTATCTCACCAAGATGGAATTTAAAACAACTGCATGAAGTAACCTAAGTAGTGTAGAGGGAGAGAGAGCGGAAGGAAGGAGGAAATGGAAGGAAAGGGAAGGGAAGGGCAAAGAAAAGAAAAAAGCAAAGCAAAGCAAGAGGCCCCAGAAGTCTCTGGAACACTTCAACACAGCCATCAGGGAGAAGAACCAACAAAGGGGACTGAGGAGGAACAGCCAGGCAAATTGAGAAAGTGCTGCCCTAGAAATCACAGAGGGTTCAGGATGGAGAAGGATGTAATCAGGAGAGCCAAGTCCGCTGAGTCAGACCAGAGACGGTCTTCTCTCCCAGTGCTCACTGCTGGTGATCTCATCTGCTCCCACAGCCTCACCTGTCCCTGCATTAGCTCACCCTAGACTCCTGCAAGCACCTCCTAACTGGCTGCCTGCCTCCAGGCAGCCCCATCCACCCACCCTGAACTGAAGATTCGCCTGACTCAGTGGTCCTCAAACACTGGTGTTCATCAGTCACCCGGACAACAACACAAGCACAGAGGTCTGGTCTCAGGGGCTCATCAGCCCCTAGAATTCATGCCTTTTACCACATGGACTCAGCCTACCGGGTTGCAACTTTGAACTTCCATCACACCCCTCGGACCAACCTCTGCCCCATCCCAAGCAAGTGTCTTTTCATCTGTGGACAGACATTAGTTGACTGCACCAGTTGCTTTCCTGCTTTATGCCCAAGCCAGTAGCTTTCCTTGCTAAATTCCCCATCTTCTCTTCTAGCCAGTTCTTCCAGGAAACCAAACTTGATCCTGCCTACCTAAATATGATCTCCCCATCTCTTATTTTTTGGGGAAAGGAAGGAAAGCGGCAGTGCACAGCCATCTCCCCTGTAACTCTTCTGTGTGTCTTGGCCCCTGAGGTCACCCCCATTCCGTAAGCCCTGGGGACACTTTCACAGATTCACTGATAAAACTATTCATCGTCAGTGGGAAACCAGAGCCTGAGAGATAGGTGTGCCCCTGACCCACACCTGACACCCACTTCCCTCTCCATGCCCTCACACCTGGCAGGCCCCAAAAGATGGCCTTCTCCAATATGCTCCCCACCCACCATGGTGATGTCACCACGGTCATCAAGCCAGAAACCTGGGAGTCATCCCGGGCCTTCCCGCCTCTCATCCACATCCAGGGGGCCTCCACATTCAGCAAAGTCTCCCTCTCATATCCGTCCCCTCCTCTTCTCCTGCCCCACTTCAGGTCACATCATCTCCCATCAGAAGGCCCACGATGGCTTCCTGCCTACAGCCTCACTCCCACACACCCCTCCTGCTCCACCCTGCTGCCAAGAGCACGGGGCTATTCCACAAGCCTAACCGAGGCACTCCAGCACTTGTACGACCGCTCACCAGCCTCTACCCCAGACAGAACGGGAAGGGCCCATGAGATAGTCAAGAGCATGCACTCTAGCCAGGCTGCATTTGGGCCCACATTCTTCCGTCATGGGCTCTGTCCTTGCACAAGTTCCTTAACCTCACTGAGCTTCATTTCCCCTATTTATAAAGTGCAGGTGAAAATATACACATAGTGGGATTATGGGGATGCAGTGAGATACCGTAAGCCGAAGTCCTCTGCATACAGCAGCCTGGGAGTTCACAACCACAGCAGTGATAATCCTCTCAGCCACACTTGGCCCCCTCCCGAGCACTAACCATTTCACCCCTCCTGATTTTGCTGTAAGGCCCCTTCAACGTGCGAGACTTTAGCCCATGACGCCCCATTCCACCTGCTCAATTCCCGCTCCTCATCCAAGGCGCAATTCCAGCGTCATGATTCTAGGGATTCCCCCCCACATGGAAGTGACCACTCCGACCCAGTCCCCCTCTCCATGCCTATGACAGACTTCCCTCACAGCACCTGGAACTCTCTAGAGCACCGGCCACTTGTGTGTGTGACTCCTTTGTCTGCGTGGTAAGCTCTTAGTGGGCAGGGCAGTGTCTCTGAAGCCCAGAGCTCGGCCCCGGACCTGGCTCAGAGCAGGCCAGCTCATGTGTGTTGAATGGACAGACAGAACCACACCGCTGCCTGAGGGAGGCAGCGGGAAGCTGACCAGGGGCAAAATTCCTCTCCATCTGTGGTTCTTAAAACAAGTTACCCACTTCCAAAATACAATGGGACAGGTATAGGACAGACAGTCCCCTTCCATGAAGGAGAAGAGGTCACTGGTCTAAACGGGAAATTGAGAGGCTCCCGTGGGTGGCAGGGGCCTGAGCAGCCCTCGGAGGCCCTGTCCAGTCTGGAGGCCTCTGTCCCCAAAGGGAAGGGCCTGATGGGGAGGAAAAGCAGCCCATGTGGCCTCAGGGCAACGGCCGGGCCCGCAGACCCCGTCTCTGTGGCAGGACTGAAGGACAGGCCACAGACGCTGGCTTTCTGTCGGGACACAGGAGGGGATGTCAGAACATGGAGCAGTGGGAGCAGGACAGGGGGCCAGGGGGCTGAGAAAGCGGCCTTTAGTGACTATCCGAGTCTGATCAAAGCGAAGAGGTGGAGCCTGGATTTCTTCTTCTCCCGAACAGAAGCTTACGTAGCCTCAGAAAAACCGCACAGGAGACAAGAAAGCCTCCGAAGGTGAAAAAGCCACTGACCTTGGGGTCACTTATGATAACAAACATCCGTTTGACGCTTTCGGCTATAAAGGTATTGTCCACACACAGGCTTCTCATTCCCACCGAGACACCCCAGGTCAGGCTGCTCGGTTTGGTCGGCCAGTGAAGCTGAGGCTGGGGGGCTGCGACGGGCCGGAACTGCCCAAAGGGCCCGAAGCCTAGACATGGTGCCGGGCCCAGCGGGGGACGAAGGCAGGATTTCTTGCTTAGCGTCTTTCTTCCCCGCGGTGCCAGTTTAGTGAGCCGTGTGCGCTGGGCATTCCCCGCCCCTCCCTGCTGGGCGAGTCCCTAAAGAGCCCTAAGAATGTTTGTGCTGGAGCCCAGCTCCATGCAACCCGCTGGAAGGAGTCCTTTTTCTTTCTGGCCCTTCCATTGAAACCCTAGCCCAAGTCCTGTCACATGTCACCCCTCCATCACCGGGCTCCTCTGGCACATCCAAACCCAGATGCTTCCACTTAAGCTCTTACCCAAAGGGCTCAAGCCCTTCTCCCCAAACCGCAGCCCTGCAGACAAGGCTCCACGACCCCAAATAGTTCTCCCACCAACACGCAGCCATAGCAGGGGACTCGGTCACACAGCTCAACACCCTCCTCAGAGGAATGCAACGGAGAGCATCAGGCGCAGCCACCTCACCTCTGGGTGCCATGAGGCCGGACTTCCTCCCAGCTCAGCTGTCTCCCAGACTCAGGAGCAGGGCCAACATCCTCCCTCCTGCTCGGAATGGCAAGCTTCTTAAGAGAAACACCACCCCCAAAGACATGAGCATGAGACACCACAGGTCCAGCCCACAAGGAGGACCACGGGGTCTGGCCAGGAAATGGGTGTGAGCAAGCGTGAGGTTGTCATGGCTCACACCCAAACAGCACATCGGACCTTCTGGGCTTCAGGACACCGAGGAGTTGATGTTGGGTTCCCATCCAGGTCTTTGCTTAATATTTTTAAACACTTGCTTCCCCTTCCTCTGACTGTTCTCACCTCCCATTTCTGCTCTTGACATTCTGCCTCCCAGCTCGTCCTTTTCCCCAGTTCAAGGGCTTACTGTAGTGAAGAGGCCATGGCAATCTCAGTGACCAGGGCCACGGGCCTCAACTCAGGCCTGCCGAGGAAAGGTTGGGGCAGATCTCAGAAGACAAGCAAGGCAAGTACTCCAGTGAGGAGAGGGATCAAGGGGTGGGGCAGGCAGGCCAGAATCTGTGCCTTTGGGAAGAGGGAGCTGGTGAGCCAGACAGTGTCCAGCGGACAGAGCATCACCACGCCCCCCATCAAGGTGCCTCTTACCATGTGCTTACAACAAGTCCATCTGTGTCTTCACTGCGGTGGGGGCTCACTGCAGCCACTTAGAGAACTTGGGATGGAAGGTTCTTTCCCTTCCCTCTGAGAGTCTCAGAAATTGCAAGTCTGAGGAGTAGACATAAATGAGTGTCCCCTTCCAGGTGGGATGTGAAGGACCGCGCCTCAGCCACAACACCTCACTCGCTCGAAGACCTCGCTGCCTGCCCCATGGCCCCCACTATCCACGAGCCAGCAAATGATGGCATGCCACCTGGCGCCCTGCAGTCTCCGCCTGTGTGCAAAAGCTGCCTGCTCCAGAGGTTCACAGGGAGTTTCCCCGGGCCTACAGAAGCAGCAGCTCCTGCAAAAATGCTTTGTCCTCATTCCCTCATTTAAGCTTCCTGGCCACCCTGCGATGGATAGATTATCATTATCAGCCCCATTTTACAAAAGAGGCAACCAAGATACAAAGATGTTAAGACACTGCCTGAGGTCACATGGTTGCTGACAGTCCTTCCATGGAGGTCTTCCAGACAGTCTGTCTGTCACCTAAGTCCCTGCTTGCTCTCCCCACCACACTGCCTTCCCCTGCAGATTTGCTCAGAGGAGTGAAGGCTGGGATACGGGACGCTGGTCTCCATGTCCGAACAGGGCTCAGAACACTGGGGACAAGGGACGACAACCTTCTGCCCTTCATACAGTATCCTCATGGGGACTCTGTGCACTGCCCTGAGCCCCCTCAACTCTGTTACAAGATCGTATTTTACTCAAAAAAAAGACAACACAGAAGAGAAAACAACTGTCATAAAAAATGCAGGACCCATAAAAATCAATATATATACTTTTAGATTTGTTTATCCATTTAACAAATACTACTTGCTCCCCATTATCTGTAAAACCCTGTAGTAGATGTTAAGAGGAAATTAATGAATGTTACTGATCTACCAAGGCCCCAAACTCCTCCATCTCTCAACCATGTCAATTAGAATGTGAAGGTTGCTTGTAGAACGGGGCCTCTATATGGGATCCATAAGGCAGAGCCAACAAACTTTGGCTTTTACCAACTTCGACTTCAGAAATGCGTAAATTAATGGTTTAATTTTAAAGTCATCGTGGTACTCCTTTGTGAGAAGAAAGTTTCTTCTTCATCATTTCCCTGAAATTCTCATTGTCTCTAAAATTAAGTTCAGATGGCAATTCAGTGCTCATGTCAACTTGACAACGTCACTAGCTCAACAGGCAAGTCACATGTAAAACCTCACATGGAGGTTACTTGCAAAGAGAAGCTGAGCTTCACAAATCGACCATTTGCCAGTCATGTTATGGACAGTAAGGCTCGGTCTGACGCCCACTCACTCAAGCGGATGAATGGTCAAAGGGTAGCTGGTGGACGCCTGGTGCCACAGAGGTCCCGGTGATCCCAGAAAGACACGCGCCCAACAACACAGCACCCAGTGCACTCCCGGGAGAGGGCAAGGCAGTGGGAGGAAGGAGTGACCAGTGTGGTGTGGGCGACCCCAGAAAGCTTCAGAGAGGCAGCATGCAGAAATGCAAAAGGAGTAAGGAGTATACATATCCTAAGGTATGCTGGGGGGCAGGTGTGTGTGTGCGTGCATGCACTCATGTATGCGTATAGCTAGGCGTGACCAGAGAACCGGGAAAGAGTGAGAGCAAATGAGGCTAGGACCAGTTTATGAGGGGTCTCTCTGCTCACCTCACCCCTCCTAGAACTTGGCCTTTACCCATCAGGCAATGGGAGTCACCACCTGGAAACCTCCCATCCTTTTCCAGCAATAATGCAGCAGGATGCAAGGACCTTCTCCCTGAGAAGAACCAGGCCATGGCAGCCCGTCCCCTCCACTGCCCCCCTCAGGAACCCTCCCACACCCTGCTCTGACTCCATTTCCCCTTCCAGCACCCCCTCATTCTGGACAGCAGGATGGGGCCCCTTTACAGCAGGCCCTGTCAGCCCTGCTGCATGTCAGCAGTCAGCACACAGGACCATCCCCTGATACCCACCGACCTCCCTCCAGCCACCTCCCCAGGTCACAGGCACTTCTGGATCACGACTCGCCCCAACTCCCCCTGCCTGGGGAGGCAAGTTCACGTACCTCCACTTCTCCAGACCCTCGTGCACCCAGATCTTTAATCTGGTGCGTCCTTCCTACCTGACTCTCCTCAGCGCACTACCACATCTTTCACTGGTGAGAAACAGAATCCCTCACTTCCCCTTCTCTCCTCCTCAGACTTCCCCTAATCTATCCCCACCGAGGCCCAGCCTCTGCGTGGTTCCCTCTCAAAGCTGAATCGGCCTCTCTCCCCCTTCCACTCCTTCCTCCTGACCCACACAAATATTAAAGCCTCTGCTCTCTGAAAACACTTCCTTTGGCTACCATCTCGTGCTTCTCCTCGGCTTCACTGCCAAAGCCCTCACCTCCGGCTCTCTCTGGTACCTGCTGCCACGAGATCACCTCTGGGCCCTGCTGTGCTCCTCCCCCTGAAGGTATGCACGTTTTTACTCCTGTGAGAGGCAGCAGAGGATTGCTTTCCTTGGCGTCTCATCCACACCCAAACTCCTCCAGTACTCTCCTCCTTGGGCATTAGGGACAAAACGCTCTCTGGGTTCCTCCAGGTCCTCCCCCTTCACTAAATATCCTATGTCTCAGCCTCCACTCACTGCCTCCGGGCAGATTCTGTGCTCAGCTCTCTTCCTGTTTTTCTGCTCCCTGGACAATCCATATTTCATCTCCATGTTCACCACTCATAACACTAGCCTACTTTTGTAAGCTCCAGACCAAAGTATCCAAATGCCCATCAGCTTTCTGGCCATTTTTGAGCAGCCTCCGAGGCCCAGCATGATCTGAAACTCTCAGCATGGTCCTGGTCTCTATGAGCAGCTCCTGGCCTGCTTGACCTGCACGCCCTGCATTCCCCCGTGACCCTCCCCAGCCCTCCCATAGCAGACAGGTGCCTGTGGATTGCCCCGGGCAGGCAGGTCCGTCTGCCCCCTCCCCCTGCAGCCACACAACCTGTACCCAGGTATCAGAATCTTGGCCTTGGAAGGCCTCCTCTTATCTGAGCCATAGCTGGCCTCTCCCACAGCAATCCAAACCCATGAGTCAGGCATCTAAGGCTATCCGTTAGCTGACCCCAAACTCTCCTGGACACACGATGGTAATAATAATGGCTGCCATTTTTTAAACATTCATTCTGCCCTGAGCTAAGCATTTCTAGGTGTCTCATACCTCAATATTCATAACTGCTGTTATCCAAATTTTACAGACAAGGAACCTGAAGCTTGCAGAGGTTAAATGATTGGTCAAATCCCATGTCCTGGAAGCAGTGGAGATGGGTTTGACCCCAGGCAGTTGACTCCAAGGTCAAGTTCTTACCACTCTGCAGCCCTTCCTCACTGAGTCTGGCCACTTCCAACTGCATTCTTCTGACTTCTTGATACTCCAGCCATAGGAGAGCATTCCCCTTTTGCTGTGCCTTTTTCATGCTGTCCCTCAAGCTAAATTCCCTTCTCCAGTCTCTGTCCATCAAAACTCATTCTTCAAGGCGACTCTCCTTTCTCCAAGACAGCATCCCCACCCCTACCTGTCCAAGAGCACCTCTGTTGGCCCAAAACCCATGCTTACACCTCCATTTGAGTTGTTCCATGTTGCCATGGAGACATCCAATAGGGGCTGACATTCTCTTTCTTGGACCTCACCTCCTGGGGGGCAGCTAAGTATCTGACTGAGGGAATGGGGGAAGGAACAGCACCTGTGGCTCAGCCCCACCCTTCCCACTCTTTTTCCAGAGCTGCCTCGCCACAGGGAAGTGGCCTGTCCCCAGCAAGAGGCAGTCATCTAGGTCTCTGACCCAGGTGGATATGCTAACTGGGGAAAGGGAAACACTGGGAATTCTACTGGCCATACTCTCTCAACACCTTTATGAGCCCCAGAGCTGGTATCTAAGTCTCCGTCCGTCTGACTCCTGGTCTTATTTTTCAATTGGTGCCAAACCCAGAGGGCATTTACGTAGTACAAACAATTACCAAATGCCCACCAACCTGGGCCACTCTCAGTGAAGGACGAAGTGGCAGTGGCCGTAGGACTGGTCAGTGTTGGTCTGTAGGGCACACTGGTGACTGGCACACCATCTGAAGCCCTGCAGCAGCTTGGGGGGACACCCCTAGCATCCACCTGGTGCCCTCTCTCTGGGAGCCCGGCTCCCCAGCAACCTGCAAGAGACCCCGTAATCCATCTTCGGGAAACTCCAGGAGGGCGGTCTGGGAGGACAGGTATTTGTGCTGTGGCCAGTGGACTATGCCCGCCAAAGTAAATGAGTCCATTGGTTTCTGGTGTACAGACTAGCCTTGTCAGTTTGGTCAGCACAAATCAGGCCCTCAGGCCACAGGCATCCTTCAGTGAGTGGATAACGAGGGTGTCCAACCCTGCCGACTGCCCTCCCCAGATGTCCACACCTCCATTCTCTCCCATGTCCACACCTCCCCTGCCCCCTGGCAGACAGAAGCTTACCCACTGATAGGAACTGCTGGCCGTGTGCTTCCTCAGCCCAGAACACAAAGAAAGCAGCCCTCACTGCCCTTCTCACAACAGAGAACACGCATGCGTGCGCACACAATTTCACCTCCACGGAGGAACAAATGGACATCAAGTCATTTCAGTGCCTCAACCTGACGATAGACTCAGAGAAATGATTCCAATGTAGTCTCAACTTGAATACTTTCAAAAAGCTTCACTGCAAAAATTATCTCCTACAAGGGCACCTGGGTGGCACAGTCGGTTAAATGTCTGACTCTTGGTTTTGGCTCAGGTCGTGATCTCAGGGTGGTGAGATCGAGCCCCGACGCAAGCTCTGTGCTCAGCACGGAGTCTGAGATTCTCTCTCTCTCCTTCTGCCCCTCCCACTCGTGTGCACTCGCTCGCTCACTCTCACTCTCAAATAAATAAATAAATAAATCTTTAAAAGAAAGTATCCCCTAGAAATATAACCAGCAAGGGTTTATTGTTGAAGCTGGTTGATGAGTAAGCTGATTCATTACACGGTTCCTTCTACTTTTTTTGTTGTTGTTAAAGATTTTATCCATTTATTTGAGAGAGAGAGAGAGAGAGAGAGAGAGCACAGAGGGAGAATGAGAGGGAGAAGTGGACTCCCCGCTGAGCAGGGAGCCCAATGCGGGACTCGATCCCAGGACCCTGGGACCATGACCTGAGCCAAAGGCAGCCGCTTAACTGACTGAGCCACCCAGGCGCCCCCTTTCTACTTTTATGTATGTTTGAATTTTTTTATAATAAAGGGGCTTTTTGTTGCTGTTTGTTTCTTTTAAATCTAGCAGGGATCTGAGCTTTTCCAGAGGGGGGCACGGGATTCCACCTTACCTTGCTGGGGACCAACAGAACCAGAACTGAGGTTCGAACCTAAATTCCTGGCGACACAGACTACGCCCTTTCCACAGTGCAGTTCAGGCTCTCTGAAGGTCCTACCACGTGACCAAATGCTCAGCCCACCCTCGTTCAGACCCTCATCATCTCTCCCTCTGATTGCCAAAGCTGCCTCCCCTAGGCTTCGTACTTCTGGCTGACTCTCCTTCAACCCATCTTTCCCAGAGCAGGCAGGATATGTTTCGTAAAGCCGATGGCATTACTCCTCTGCTCCCAAACTCTCCATGGCTCCCCACTATTTCAGGAACAAAGCTGTACTCCACAGCTTGGCCATCCAAGTCCTCTTCCCAGCTGCACTTCTCACCATGTTCTTAGTTCAGCCCCCCTGAGCCACTTTCTACTCCCTAAATACAGAAGGATTTCCCTGTGCTCTCTCTTTCCTGTTTGGGATGCTTTTCTCCAGCTATACTTTCAAATCTCACAAATTCTAAGACCTTCTCCACATGCACCAACCCAAGGAAGCCTTTCCTGACACCCTTACCCCCCGGGCCTGAAGGCGTTGGGTGCTTCCCTTTGCTTCTGCCATACTTGGTACTCACCTTTATCATCTCGCTTATAGCTCTGGTTATACCATTCCTCGATATGTCTGTCTCTGCTTCTAAATTAAGATGCCTGAGAGCAAGGAGTATGTGCTATTCACCTTTCCATCCTCAGAGCCCAGCAATGAGCCCGACCCAGGCAGACACTCAGGAAACATTGGCAGACACAAAATGTTAAGTGTGCTCGCTGAGTGGAGAGCAAAGGGAGAAGGAGCATGCAAGACAAAGAGAGAGACCTTGGCCCATTTTCTGAATAAGGGTGGGGGACTGTCCACGGCAGCCTCTCCCCCCTCTCTCTCTCCACATGGGGACCCTCTCTTTGCAGCCTGATAATCAGAGCTGAAGGAGGACCAGCCATGGTCGGCCCTGGCATGAGCAAGACACAATTGACGAATGCAAGTTTATTTCCACAGGAACAACAGGAGGATGTAACTTCCCCTAACAGATGATAAAACCAGGCATTTCTCCTTATTCTATTATTTTCAAATGCTAAGCAACAAGAAAAAAAAAAAAACAACAACCCACATCTGAATTGGCGAGCTTTCTCTATCATCTAGAATGTTCAGAGGCCTCATACATAACTTGAGCCTGTAGCCAGCTACCTCCTATGATCTCCCAAACTGCCTGGGGAGGAACACAGACCCCAGAATTTGGCAGTCTCTGGATAAATACTCTTTGGATTAATGAGAATTTATTCTGTGTTTTGAACCCTCATTTCAACACTTGTTAAGAAGCTAAACAGTTTAATTTTGAGTCAATGCAATAGTTTTCCTTTTGCATTAAAAAAAAAAAAAAGTTTAGACCAGTAGGAGACCAAAGAACTTCCCTGAAGTCAGGCTGTGCGCGCTGGCAACAAGAGGCTGGCCCCTGCCTCTGTCAGAGGAGAAGGGGGCTTCCTCCGCACGCCTGGGCTGGAAGGTGTTAGCAGGGTACTAGCAGTTCTGTCTTCCCTGGAGGGCTGAGGCCATATGGGGGCCAGATGACAAGAGCACACAGAATCCACTGCTGCTAGAGAGCCCAGACGACCAGGGAACTGCTTGGTCTGGACTTTGTGGGGCTGAGCCTTTGGACAAGGCCAGCCAAGCTTCTCCACACTGGCTGGCTGGCGTCTACCTGCCTATCCTGGTTCCTCGGCAGGACCAGCAGTGAGCACCTCTCCATCCCTCACCAGGACATGGAGGTTTGTTCACTGAGGGTTCTGGGAAATATCCTGTTATAGGCCCAACTGTATGCCCCTCCCCAAATTTTATGTTGAAGTCAAACACCCAGGACCTTAGAATGTGACTGTATTTAGAAGTAATTTCTTAGCCTCCAGTTTGCTTCCCACTGTAAGAGACAGCTAAGTTAAAATGAGGTCACTGGGGTGGGCCCTAATCTAATCTGACTGGTATCCTTTAAGGACACAGACGGGTACAGAGGAAAGACCATGTGAGGACACAGGGAGGTGACCATTTACAAGCCAAAGACAGAGGCCTCAGAAGAAACCAACCCTGCTGACACCTTGATCTTGGACTTCTAGCCTCCAGAACTGTGAGAAAACAAATTTCTGTTGTTTCACCCAGCCAGTCTGTGGTGCTTTGTTACGGCAGGCCTAGCGGGCTAGTGCATGCCCCAGTCTGATCCCGGCCGCACTGGCCTGCTGCGATGGGGCGGCCTCCTGTCCAGAGATGTGGGACTCTGTTCTCATCCAGAGGTGTTCCCTTCCCTCTCCGTCTGAGGAAGACTTTGCTTTGCATCTTCAGACCTTAAACAACATCCAGGTAAGGACAGTCTCTAACAGTCCTTTACCTTTGTTAAGTCAGCTCTGCGTCGGGTCATGCCCAGGGAGCGAGGCCATTTAGCAAGGCCAGGCTGGTTGCTACAAGAAGGAAACCCTTCTTGGGCGCCTGGGTGGCTCAGATGGTTAAGCGTCTGCCTTTGGCTCAGGTCATGATCTCAGGGTCCTGGGATCGAGTCCCGCATTGGGCTCCCTGCTCAGTGCAGAGTCTGCTTCTCCCTCTCCCTCTGCCACTCCCTCTGCTTGTGCTCTTCTGTCTATCTCTCTGTCAAATAAATAAATAAAATCTTTAAAAAAAAAAAAAAAAAAAAAAAAAGAAGGAAACCCTTCTTGATGCTGTAACCTGACCAGCTAGCTGCCAAGCTACATTTTAGGAGCCAAGCGCCCGGGGTCCAGCCGTCTTCTCTTCCACCCAAGTCAACAACCCCAGCATGTGATGTGGTGGTGGGGGTGGGGAGCTCAGCTCACCCATCACAAGACACTTGCCACCAGGACTGCTTCCCTCCCCTGACAGCACTTCGGCCGGAGTGATTCAGGGACTTTCCCAAAAAAAGTGATCCAGGAATCCCCCGTTTGCACACAGAGTCCCTCAGACCAAAGACAAGTTGGCTAGAGAATTACATTGCATGTGGTCTCCCCTCTCTGGGGGCCCACGAGGTCTTGCTCCTAGACGTCTGTCAGTCTGATGCCAGGGGAGTGGGAGCGTCTACAATAGCTCCTGGGGGCCTCTCTCCATCTTCCGTACTTCTTGTCCACAAAGCAGGGCTATTCTCCCATGGGAGATACCTGAGCAGGGCCTCAGACTCTGGGTGAAAGGTGTAGAAAGGGGCCGCAGCAGGGGAAGGCAGCACCACCAGGAGTTCCCCCTCCCGACCCACCCCTGTTCTGAACCCTGAACTCCTGCACTCCTTTCCTTACCCCTGAGGAGAGGAGCAGGAGACAGTAGAAAGAGTCCAAGCTTTGCAGTCCTCCTGACTTGGGTTTAAATCCTGCCTCTGCTACTTACAGCTGGGTTAGTTTTTGACCTTGGGTAATATATATTAACCTCTCGGGTTACTATGTAACGAAGATAATTATGCCTGCCTCACACTGGGCTGGTCAGAGGGTTAGGAGAGAGGACAGAGTAAACCAGCCGGCTCAGTGCCCAGCCAGGTAAATATGCAACGCTCTGCCTCTCACCCTTAGAGAACACGGCCCTGACTGCACTATTCCAGAAGACAAATTTAGCCAAGGCCCCTGATCAGGCTCCAATTGCTGGGATGAGGGGAAAAATATATATATGTAACATTGACTCCCTTTGAGAAGTTACCAAATCCCTTGTGGCAGGCCCTGGGGCTCCACACACAGTGCACCTGCTCCGGGCCTTCGGTGTCTCTCTAGCAGTATCTGACAGGAAGGTCCAGGCCACTGGCTCCTCCCGAACAGAAAGTTTCCTACCGATCTTGTGCTTCCTCTTACAGCCCCTTGGCGCCTTCCTCAGCCATTCCAGCAGGGGTGCCCAGGCATCCCACTTAGGGACAATGAGCAGGCAGGGTTTATGTTGTTCATGCGCCATGTGGGGGCAGGCACCTGGCAGAGAGCTGGTGAGCTGGGAGACAATCTGGGAGACCCCAAACATGGAGGCTAAAGCTGAAGCCAGGCCCCAGGGGTTGGGGACAGGAAGGGCCATGCCTGACCACATTCGTGGAGCAGGAAGTCCCTGGCCCTGGGCACCGGCATTGGGAGGGCCCCTTCAGCTCAGAGGTGGCCTGGACAGAAGACAGTCAAGTTGTACTGGTGACCCAGAGAGGCCCCACAATTGCTCCCAGCGGACGTCCCACTCTTACACGACACATACAGCCAAGCAGGCAACTGCCCCCAGAGTTCCTTGTGATGCGGCGGGTCGCAGCGATGCAACAAGATGTGTGTCTCATGTAGCCTGCAGAAACCTTCTCATGAACGCCATCCCTCATTTGGCTGCCACTAGATTTATTTAAAATTCTCTTTCAAATACACATAACCATGATAGTTGAGGACAGGATTTGTGACCCTGGAGCAGCTCTTAACAGTTGTCAAAGGGCTCCTGATTCGCAGGCAGGATGCGGAGGGAGAGCTTTGTCCCACCTGCAGTCCCCTGTTAACACGTGAACCCAATTCACTGCAGCCCACATACTACCCGATCGGCACCCCAGCCTCCCTAAGGTGGTCTTCTCCGGCTCTGTCTCTGGTCCGAGGGGAAGCATCCCATTAGGCAGCCGAAAGGACCCCAGGTCCACCCTGAGGAAGCAGGGTGTAGCTGCCAGGGCCAGATCTGGGTTCTGAGCTCTGGGGGCGCAGCCACGCTGAACACGGGGTGGGGCTCTAGGCAGACCTGATCAGCGATAAGGACTGGCTGGCTCTACAGCACCCAAGATAAGGTAGAACCCCAACTTCAGTGGGCAGTCACCACCAGCACCCACCTGCTTAGAGCCTGAACATGCTTGGTGGAAACAATGCTCTCCTTTCACGCAGCACCCAGCCCCCACTCCCCACTCCTGCACGGGCAGGCTCCCAGCCCGCTTACTGAGCTATGCTGGCCCCTCCTCTCCACCCACACCCCCACCTGGGTTCCTGCAGAGGCTTTCCTGACTCCCATCCCTCACCCCACCCTTCTGACCCACTCCAGAGCACCATCTTGCTTAACATCCATTTACTGCCAACACTCTGGGGTCCCCAACAGATGAGGTGGGTTCTAAGCAACTTGTTACTAATGACAAAGTAACTAAAGCCAAGAAGCTTTTTGTGTAAATTAAGAGAAGATTCCAGGTTATCTTGCCCCATTCTAATATACTTTATTGAGTGGGTGGAATTCAGCCAGGGAATCAGCAATCGCCTATAGTGCTCGGGAATTAACAGTTTCTATGACATCATGAACAACTATGCAACCTCCTACTATTTTAGAGATTTACTTCCAAATATATCTCTCTGTGTGCATGTATATATTTTCTGGGGCTGACTTTGTGTCCTTAACAATCTGGCCACGTCCACCAAGTGCTTCTCACAGGTTAATGTCATTGGACACGCGCAGCCTGACCGGCTTCCTGCCTCAGCATGAAGGCTTGATCTTCGAGGTAAACTTGAGACTCTGAATAATCTGACCTTTCAACATGGTGGCAAGATAGAATGGAAAAAACATGGGTTTGAGGATCAGGTAAGTCTTATTTCAGGCTCTTGCCAGCTGGAAAACCTTGGGAAAAGTCACCTTTCTTGAGTCATTTTCCTCCTCGGTGGGGACTAATAAATGATGACTTCCAATCCCCGGTTCCCTATATAACCCCACTCCTCGGTTCTAGCCAAACCAAACCACTGGCTGTTGTCTGCATATGCCCTTTAACTTACCATCCCCATGCCTTTCTTTGTCCATCGCTGTCCCCTCTGCTAGAAATGCCCTGGACCCAGAGAAGGGGGTGTCTCTGATCCCTATGTTTCCTTCAAGACACATCTCAAATGCTACCTCCTCAGCAAGCCAAGTGCCCCAACCTCTTCCTTCTCTGAATGTTCACCGTGTTCTCTCTGTGGTTAGTACTGCCTATTTTGAGGAAGGGGTACAATCCTTATGTTGGATCCAAGCAGGGGACATGTCTTACTCATTTCAGGTTCCCGCCATCACAGTCCTCAGCACAGAGGATGGTCAAAAATCATTCAGTGACTGAAATAATAAATGAGGTCATGAGTCTCCTAGCTCCAGAGCACTTAGAATTATGCTCTACCACTGTTCCTAAAAGGGGGAGTTGCCCTAGATCCAGTGGGCCGGTTCTGACTTGAGGGCCTCCATGGCCTCCCTCCCTGCCACCCAGGCCAGGATAGCGTGCCCCTCAGGCATCCACGTTGCTTAACCACAGCACTCTCCATCCTCCATCCATGCACCCCACCCAAAACCTCAGCCTACTTGAGTAAGGCCCCGCTGCCCACAGCCCTTCCCGGGCAAATCTTGGGGCTGGAAGCTGGCTCTGTGGCCCAGGCTGAAGACAGACAGTCAGACTTCCCAGTGTCGTACCCACTGCCTTCCTGGATGGCTCTCTCCTATATCCACCATCCCCTCTTTGATGCTGCAAGCCCAGGGCCTTAGGCCACATGGCCCTGGTGCTTCAGATACCAGGATACTGTGTTCTTGAAATCTTCGAGGGATGGCCATGAGTCTGTAAGAGCCTTCAAGCCCCATTGAGGTGGCTGAGCCACGATAGGCCTCCACAGAGAATATACAGAGTATAATCACTTCTTTGGGATCCCAGGCCTCAGAGTTTCAGGCCACAAAGCCATTTCCTCAGAGCCCTTCCTCTCTCCCAGTCTGTTACCGAGCACGACTTCAGCCTGTGACTTGGGACAGAGAAGCTCCTGCACAGCTTTGGGACCACCCTTCCCAGCCTCCTGCCTTTATGCCACCTCAGAAGCCAACCTTCTCCACAATCCTGCCGCACTTTTAGTTAGACCTCTCAGCAAATCCTGCCTCTCCCGCAATTTCGCAAACTTCTCTCTAGTGAACACAGCTTGGACAACACCTTCTTCAGGTAGACTTCAGCACAAGCTCTGAGACAGCTGCCTTGCCCTTGAGATAAGCTTGAGTTATGCAGAACTTCTTATATTGAACTGAAGTCTGCCTCTTCTTTAATTCCCTCTCCCATCACCACCATGGACCCGCAACCCTACCCTCTGAGCAACACAGAACAAGATGGCTCCCTCCCCAACCTGAAAATTACAAGCACAGCCCCGGTGTCTTCCTGTCAGTCCTTAGGTCCTTTCAAAGTTTGCAGGGCACAGACTCCAGATTTGTAGCACTAAGCATCCCTCTTCCACCTGCTCCCAGAGTGCTGTGTGTCCAGTCTTGGCCAGTGCAGAAAAAAGAGGAATGATCTTCTAGCAAGGTCTAAAGCCAGGACTTCTATTAATGCAACGAGGCTGACTTATATGGGCTTTTCCACATGGTCAGGTAGGAAACCCACACCACTGATTTTTGGAGCCTACGGACAGGACTTTGCACTTCCCCCCGCCACATCTCATTGAGCTGGTTTGGGTTCTCAGCTTTCTCTGCTGCCTTTGTGCTGTACGTTGGTGACCAGCCATCTGAACCCAGGCTGTTTCCCACTGCCATGCACTTCTGCCTCTTGCACTTTACCTTCACCGTGGCTGTCCTTTCATGTCACACCTGGCCCAGAGAATGCTCCTTTCCCCTGAGATTTCAGAATAAGCCCTCTGGATGATGTAAGTCACTCTTTTTTTTTTTTTCTAGGCTTCCTGAGAAGAGGACATATGATAACAATCCCATTTGCTGACTACTTTGGATATGCCAAGCACCGCAATCAACAATCAACACCCTCTGTGCATCACCTCATTGAATCTTCACCAGAACCAAATGAAATAGGCTTATTATTGTTCCCATTGAACAGATGAGGAACTTAATGCTCAAAGTAGCAACAGCAAATCCTTGTAGAGTGGACTTGAAATGGAGGCCATCTGGTTCAAAGTCCATACGCTAGAGCAAGCCTCCCCATCTGAGCCATGTTGGGGGGGAGAGGGGAGAAGGTGCGGTGGCCAGGAGTCTGTTTCCTCATCTCCAGAAGCAGGACAATAATCCCTGCCTGAGGCATTGTGCAGCTCCAGTGAGTTGGCACGGCGAAAACCTAGACGGACACACAGGATGGCTGTTGTTGTTACCGGGTGAGCGCATTGCGTCGAAGAACCAGATGTCTTGGCTGGTCACAGAAGAGATTATGTAATAAAACTTTTTCATGACATCCCGTCAAGGTCAGGTGTCAGAGCCAAGAACAATTCTTTTGCTTTGGTAAAATGTTGAATTAATAGAATCTGCCTTTCCTGCCCAAATTCAAGTTCTAACTTCTCCCTTCCCCAGACTGCAGCCCTCTCTCCCACCCGGCCCCCCCCACCTGCTCTGGTTGCTTACTGAATCTGGAGTTCGATACCACACTTCTGGTACACCCACAACAGTCCTGTCACCCCAGGACCCCACCAAATCAGTATTTGTCTGCCTCCTTTCACTCTCAAAAGTATCCCAATTTGGACAATAAATTAAATCTAATACTTGGAGTCTTTAAAAAAAAAAAATCGAGTTCTCTGGCACCTATTTCCCTCCCATAAGATGGGAATAATATCACCCATCTCAGGACACAAGCCCTTTGTGAAACCCACCAAAGCGGGAAGCTCCCCCATCCTCCCTCTGGACACAGCCTTCTGGGGGCCCAGTCTACCCGCACCTCTGGTGCCTTCATGAAGCCGGGCAGTGTCCAGCTAGCTATTCATGCCCAAACCTGAGTCGGGGGAACGAGGCCTTGTGCTGGGGAAGGAAAGCGCTGCCCCTGAAGAGACAGCAGGTGTCACGTGTGCATGCAGCAAAGAAAGGTAGCTCATTACTGCTGTTCGGCCTGAGCTCTGCCCTTCTCTTTTCCCCAATTCCGACAACAGGCCTCTTGGCTCCTACACAAGTACCTCTCCCTCCCTCTCTCCCTCTCTCTCTCCCCCTGCCCCCCTCCCCGCGCGCACACGCACACACACACACAAGCACACATTCACGCATGGTCTGTCGGCCTCAGGAGCTCCTTTTGGCAGGGTCTTGTGGGCTTTTGTGCCAGAAGCAGGTTGCAGACATTTGCTAAGACCTCTCAGGATACAAGTGCAGTCACAGCAGTGACCCTCCCAGTCAGAGCGGTCCCTGCCCAGCAGAGCGGCCCAGCTACATGTGACTGGTCCGTTCCAACCAGGCACACAAGTCACTGTGGATTCATGTGCTCGCCCGACAGTCAGGGCAGGAGTTCTGACTCTGCGCACTGAGCACACTCCCAGCAACCAGCAAGCACTGACTAACCCTACGCAGGCAGACAGCGAGCCTGGGATTTGGAGCAAGCCTTCCCTCTGCCTCTCCTCATCACCAGGAGGAAACAGATGTACCCACAACAGAGCCACCTGGGACCGGCTCAGCAGCTACCGGCCGGGGGAGAGGCCAGGCTACAATCGATTCCCCGTAGCCTCACCTGGGTTAACAAGCTGTTCCTGGAGATTTGTCAGAAGGCCCTCCACCCACTCACCTCTACATTAGTCATTCCTGAGACATGGACACCCCAAATCTCAAGTCTGCAATCTCTAGCTGTCCTTGATTCTTTACCATGGATGAGCAGGCTCTGCACACATTTATGTATCAGTAAAAATAAATAAATAAATAAATAAAGAGCCACAAAAACAAAAACTCAAAACAAGATAAGGCAGACACTTCCCAGATCCAGCTACATAGTTCGAAAGAGCCATGAGGCTTGACAAGTTTTCCCTCAAAGTAGATTCCCAGCATTCCTTGTCTTCATTTTCCTTTGGCAATTACCACATGCCAGGCAATAATCTAAATGTTTCACATGCATTAACCCAGCTCTGCCTCAGCAAACGAAGGTGACCACTGTGCCAGGGCAAAGGTAGGACCTGCCCTGGGAGGCTGGAGGCGAAGGAGCGCGGCCAGGCAGAAAGGTGTGGAAGGGAGAGGTGAGGAGGAGAGGAAATCCAGCTTCAGGGCCACTGAGTCTCCAGGCAGCAGTGCAGATTCTAGATAAGGTCCTCTCTCCTTACCCGACAGCTAGGGCCCTCCCCCAACCATCTGGATCCCTGACACAGGCCTTAAACACAGGCCTCTGCTTAAAGCCCCCCACCAGCCCCCCACCACTCCGCCACTCCACAGGCAACTTCTGACTGACTGGATGGGTCCCTAAAGTTTGCCAGGGGGGAAAAGTGTTTGGGTCTTAGACTTCATCCTTCTGGAGAACTGAGAGATGGGTGGTTGTATGCCCAGAAAAGCCATTTAATATACATGTACCCACACTGAGCACTAACAAGTGTGAGTGTCCATAAAGCACTCCCTGCTTCCCATCAGCCCACACAGAGCTAGACCAGAGGACAGAAAGGACTCAGGAGCCTTCACACCCACATTGGCATTGGCTACCAGCAGGCACTTCCCTTCTGGGTCCTTGACCTGTAAGATTCCAGTCTTAGCTGCAGACTGAATTCACCCCAAACCTGGTCTCTTTCCCATTTTTCATTGCCTAATGGAATCTCCATCTGGACCTTCTGGCAGCTCTTCTCTGGCCAACTCACGGTGCTCCAAAGGATAGAGCCCCAGGCCAGAGGGCCAGGAGGCCTGCGTTCTGCCACCAGCAGCGGGTGACCCTAGATAGGTTCCTTTGGGTAGCTTCACCATCCGTGTGTGGGTGTGTGTGTGATATGTGTCTCTATATATGATGCAAGAAAGCACCCAAGGCTCTCTTCTGATTCCAAAAGGAACCAACCATCCTCACTTCCCTCCATGCTCCCATGCTATGACAATGCCTCATTCTTCTCCCAGCACACTAGCACAAAGTGTCAGTGTCCCATTTGTTGCCTTTCCCTCTCCCTCAAATCCAGTTAGTCACCCAATCCTGCAGGGGATCACTCCCTCTCCATCTCTACTGCCACTGCCTTGATTTACATCCTAAGCTACCTTGATGGGTTACTCCAATAGCATATTCTCACAGGAGGTTGCTCCCTGTCCCTCCAACCTGCCCTTCCCAGCCCTGGATCATCCTGAAAGCAGAGATTTCACCCCATGTCTCTTCCACACTGAAAGACCTTCAATGTCATGGGAATAAAATTTCAATTCCTTAGCTGCAGTGTTCAAGGCCTTCCACGGCCTCGCCCCAGCCTAAGACTCCAGTCTCACCTCTCCCCGTGTCCCCTCCCCACCCCACCCTCTGACTCTAGCCACGTGGGCCACTCCTCATTGGGCTTGTCCCAGTATTTCAGGTTCTGTTCTTGTTTCTTCCCTCATCTCTGGTGCAAAATAGCCTACCTCTTTCCCCCTTTACTGGGGCAAACACTGCAAAACCAGCCAGCTCAGGGCCCATGTTTACCACTAACTCTTTCCTGCACATCTGCTAAGTGTAGGGCTGTGCCCAAAGGCTGATGCAGGCCTGGAGCGGCTCAGGGTCTGGAGCAGGTGTGGACAGAGACATGCAAATAAAGTGCCTAAGTACCATAGCTGAGTTCTCTATTCGATGATATATATATATGCCAGAGAGAAGGGTCAAAGTGACTTAGAGGTAGGAGGAGAGGGTTTCAAGGGGTCTGATCTGCATCCTAATAAGAGTTCATTCATCTCGCAGAGCGGACGAAAGAGCTTTACAGGAAGAGCACGTTGTGCATGCAAAGACAGAGAAGCACATGAAGATAGAAACTGGTGAGCTACTCAGTCTGGGGAACAGTGGAGATGCAGCTGTGAGCTATGTTACTGCCAGGCTTTGCAAGGCCTTCAGTGCCAAAGAAGGATGCTACACTTTATCCTATCAAGGAGGCAATCTTATCCCATCTTATGTAGACCTTCCATCCACAGATCTATTACAGGGCCAAGATGTCTGCACCACATGGAACATGGTGATTAAGAGCATGGTGCAGAAGGAAGGGTCAGCTCTCTGTGTGCATAAATGTGGATGTGACAGACAGAGGAAATGAAAGCAAGAATTAGAGAGGAGTCCCAAAGTAAGAATTACCTAGGAGCACTAAGTAGAAGTCATACATTTCCTGAAGACAAAGCTGAGAGTTAGCAGCTCCCTGGAAAATCACAAGGCTGTGAGGAGATCTGGGTCTGAAGCTGAACACATTGCCCTAGGACAGCATCTCCTAGATTATTTACTGAGCATATCAGAGATAAGAATGGATGTCGTGAAGATCCCCAAGGGCGAATAAGACCTGGCTTTCAGAGTCTAGAAGGGATACAGCCCACCCTTCTGAGGCCACCTGTGGATTCTTGGAAAACAGAGACCCAGAGGTGCCATCAAGTACTGAAACCGATGATGCCAGGAAACATAAAGTGGAACTGCTCTAAGAAGCAGGAAAAACAGTGACTCAGGACCACACAAAGCTGCCAAAAGTTGCAGTCTAGTTGTGCCCACACCAAGTGGTAACAACGTCACCCCACCCCCCGAGGGTCTCTTCTTGAATGGGGGTGCAGTCTGGGAATTTAATAAATGTTTAGATGTCTCATTAGTTGCATTCATATTAGCTTTTCCTTCTCATATTTTACAAGAGGGGATCCACCAGAGCATTTACAGCAGGGAAGCATCATGAACAGATTTGTATTTCAGGAAAAAATTTTTTTTTCAATGGCTACGTCAAAACCAACTTCCAAATTTTACATCAGATGTTACAGCCTGAAGGGCATGCCATTCCTCTCCAAAGCTGAATTCTCTCAGAATCGTTTCCCCCTCCTCACTCTGGAAGCTATCCAGTCTAAAGACAGATACCAGCACTCCCTGAACCCCTGGCCCATAGATTCGATCTCTAGAGTCTCTCCTACCTGTCCCACTCTTTCAGGCCCAATATAAGGCAGCCCCACTTCTATCCTGATTGGCCTTCACTGTCCTAACGGGCCCCTCCGCCCCAGTGTCTGACCCCTCAGCTCCCTCCTTCCCATAGCACTGCCACAGTAGGCTTGAGCAGGTCCCACCTTGGCCTTCATCAGAATCACCTGGGGGAACCTGGAACACCATCCCAGACCCACTTCATTCCAAACAGTTTAAAAGCTCCCCAGGTTTGCAAACTATGGCCCTTAATCCTTGCCAGAGATAGTGAAGGGCACCACCCTAGAACTTGTTAGAAATCCAGGTCAGATCCCACCGCTGACCCAGGAATCAGAATCTGCATTTGAACAAGACCCACCTCATGATTCTTAAGCTTGTTAAAGGTTGAGAAGCTCAGCTCTACGGTGTTGCCTGATCATTCATTCCACAAATATTTACTGGATTTTCTCTGTATCAGGCCAGGGGTTGGGATGGTCAAGGGCCAAGGTCCCAGACTTTGAGAAGCTCATTGAACCATCAGTCAGTCCCTTGCTTAAAACCTGTCATTGGCTCCCATGCTTTCCAATTGGGGCCATGCTTCATCCTTGTCACCAACTTTACTGTCTAGCACCTGCCCTGGGAACCCAGTTGGACCACTTGCCGCTTCTCACGGTTAGCTGGTGCTTGCCTGCCTACACAGCTCTGAGCCCAGGCCACGCTCTACCCACCTCTGCCTGGAGACACCCAGGAGAAATCCTCTGAGATCCATCATGCAAGTCATCTGCTTGAAATTTTCCCAGATCTTCCCTGCTCAGATGAAAGACAGGAATTCCCCGGGCGCCTAATGGCTCAGTTGGTTAAGCATCTGCCTTTGGCTCAGGTCATGATTGGGATCGAATCCCATATTGGGCTCCATGCTCAGTGGGGAGCCTGCTTCTCCCTCTCCCTCTGCTGCCCCCCCATTCTCGTTCTCTCTCTCAAGTAAATAAAATCTTAAAAAAAAAAAAAAAAGGAATTCCCACAATTCTTTGTTCTTCCCTCTCTCGTAGCATTTATCCCATTCTGCTCAGTCTTAAAGCCAGCACACCTGCCGTCGCTACCCCAGTAGAGATCATGATTCTCAGTTTGTCGACTCAGTAGCAATAAGCTAATAGCTGGCACATCATCAAAACTCTAAGTAAGAATAATAATAATAAATGTATTGATAAAATCATGGATGAATGCAATAAGTGAGAAATTCATTAAACTCTCTTATTTCCCACTTCAAGGTCGTTTAAATATGAATTTAAGCAGAATACTAATGGGCTGCTCTCAAGCCCTAAAGAGAAACAATCTCTAAATTAAATAATATTTTGTGTTTTCTATATTCAAATAATAATCAAAGACTGAACATTTTGAAGATGAATTTTGTGCACAGCCAACTACCTTTCTTTAGTTGGGCATTTAACTTCACAAAATGCAACATAAACTTCGGAAACACTTCAGATTTGTATTATAATCAATTAAGGAACTGGGAAAGGAAAGGGACAGATGAAGAGAAAGATAGGAAGTAGACCTAGAAATATGGCAAGGGGGACGGATCTATACGACATAACCAGCGGCTCTAAAAGTAAAAATACAACACTCTGAGTCTGTTTTTTAAGAGGATTAAAGACTAGCTAGAATGCCTGTTTCGATCCCCTGCAAACTTTGGAAATTCTACCTTTTCAATATATAATCTTATCTTCATTTGAAGAAAAACTGCTGGTCTGGAGTTGGGATGTCATGAGGGAGAGGAGGAGCCCACTTTCAAGTAGAACCTTCCCCGTTTGGCAGTCTACTGGGACGCAGTGGCTTGAGATTTTGATAGGCATGTTGCGTTTTCGCAATTACAGAGTTGGTCTCAGTCAAGGCGTTGCATCTGAGCACACCCGAACAGAGATGTTTGGTCAAACAGACCCTAAACCTCCCGACCACCGTGGGCTCTCTAGACTACGCGGGTGCTTCGGTGACATACCGCACAGAACTGAGGTGACTGACCATCCTGCGCATCTCCAGGGCTATGCTGGCACCTGCAGGGGCGCGCGGATTGTCCGTCGGTCCCGGGCAGGGTTGGGTGGAAATTCGGCGCAAATCCCACGGGAGCTACACCCTTCTCCCAGTCTTCTGGCCAGAGAAGAGGAAGAGGGTCCCTGTCCTTGCGCCTGGGACACGCTCTGGGGCCCTTGCTGGCACTGACCCCCACTCCTCGGGTGGTTCTTGAATCTGGGGGCTTTCGGTTCCCCAGGCAATGCACCCGCGGGGGCTCCCGGTCCGGAACGCGCAGGGGACCTGGGGCGTGGGGAGAGCCCACTGACCTGGGTGCGGGGCTCCTCTCCGGGCGGCTCAGGTGCGCGGGACGCTCCCGTGTCCCTCCCACCTCCGAACATGAGAGCCGGGAAACGAGCTGCAGGCCACTGACCCACCGACCAACTGACCGACCAACCGGCTGACTGAGCGACAGCGGCCGGGTCTGGAGCCCACGTGACGGGGGCGGGACCCACGGGAGGCTCGTCCCGGAGCCCAAGCTTGCTCCCGCCCCCCTTCTCCTGGGACCGCCCCTCAACTCCCCTTCCCTCTCGGGCAGCGCGGCGACCCGCAGGGACCCGTCTGCCACCGGTTCCCTCTTCTCCGAGACCGGCCTCGTCAACCCCGCCCCTTCGAACCTGCCTTCGCCGCGTCCGCCCAGCCGCGGCCCCACCCCCTGGAACGCGTTCAGAGCCCACAAGCCGCGCCTCCCGGAGACCACGCCCCCAGGGAGCCCCGCCCCGCTCCTGTCACCTCCCCGCCCTGCACCCTTCCGGCCCCGGGGAGACCGACGGGCGGGTCCCGGCGCTAGTGCTGCCAGTCCCCTGGGCTTCTCCAGCCTTTCAGCATCATTCCCCGGCCGTAGGAAATGAAAACGAGGAAGCAGAAAAGCAATTTGTATCGAGAATTGCAAAGAGAGAGAAGCCACAGAAAGACCGATTAGAGGCACACTCAAGAGCAGCAACCCATTGGGTGTTCGGACTCCCCGGACCCGTGCGATGCAGTCCAAATTGAGGCTGGCTCGGTCTCTGAACAACCCGTTTGGAAGGCTCGGAGTCACCGTAGAGTCTGGCCGCGCTTGAACCCCGCGACCTGGGGTGGAGGTCCCCCTAGTGGTCAGCCTCAACCAAAGACACTTGCTCTGGGTCTTGTGAACAGCTAAGGACAAGAAGCACTTCCCTATGCTCAGCCCCAAGGCGGGGTTCCACAGACGGGAGAAAAGCTTTGGCACCTCAAACCACAGGAATGGATTCTAGAATCAGGGCAGGACTGGGCCCTGGAGACTCAGTCCAACACCTTCCCCCAGCGTGTGGCCTGAATCCCCTTTGGCTGTAGTGCTAGGTTGTTGCCTTGCCTGGGCCTCCCGGGACTGGTTGCTCAGTTCAGCTGATTAAAATCCCTGTGGGCCGCAGATGGCATCAACACCGCAGACTCTGGCACAGTCCCCAGCTCTGGCAGGAGTCGCGACAGCCCGGGCCTCAGTTTTAATGTACATTTCCACAGGCTGGACAAACTCCACAAGACACGTCTTTTTTTCAAATTACCTTGGTGGTCTGAAATTACCAGTGTGCCCGGAAGACTTTTACATGTGAACAGAACTTAAGCCACCCCGACAAATATGAGACTCTGGTCACTGCAGGAACGTGGCCAGAAGCAGACCAAAGGCAAAGCCAGCAGAGGAAGGCTGGGGCCCATGAGAGTTGTGTTACAGCAGGACACCCTGCAGTTCTCTTTCACTTCCTTAAAATAGCAGCAGAGGCTTTTGCAGACCTAGGCGCTACTCAGTTCACATGAGTTCATGGGTGTTTCCAAATCCCACATGTTACTGCCCCGGTGGACACAGTGTCCTAACCTCAGCCCCTAGAAAATGCAAATCTGTTCTTAGAACTATACAACTACTTTTTTTAAATTACCTTAAAAAATGGTGTAAGTCACTGGCTCTCAAGTTTATTCACACTTTGGAACCATTTTGGGGGAGGAGGTTTAAAATATCTGCTGTCTGGGTCCTGCCTCCCGAGGTTGTGATTTTTTTTTTTTTTAATGTTTTATATATTTATTCATGAGAGTCAGAGAGACAGAGAGGCAGAGGCAGAGAGAGAAGCAGGCTTCCCGCCGAGCAGGGAGCCCGATGCGGGACTCGATCCCAGGACCCCGGGATCACGACCTGAGCCGAAGGCAGACGCTTAACCATCTGAGCCACCCAGGCGCCCCCGAGGTTGTGATTTAAAGATCTGGGAGTATGGCCTGGTATTAAGATCTTTAAAAGCTCCTCAGGTGATTCTTCTGCACAGTCGAGTTTACAAACCACTGTCACAGGTCATAGGGACTTTCACCCTAAGATCGGACAAGAGACCCCAGAGCTGAACAGTTCCCCAGAAAGAAGCCGGAGACCATGTTTGTGGGCCCACATGCTGTCCTGCCCTGGCTCCCCGGAAACAAAGTGGCCCATTTAACAGGGAGACGATGTCTTGACCTAAAAGAGTGATTCTAGCTGCAGGAATTTAAAGCACCCGGGTGGGTTGTCAGTGGCAGGGGCACCCTTTGGAACTGTCAAATCCAAGTGTATCACAGATGAAAGGCAACCCTCCTCTTGGCCTCTAAAGGAACTCTGTGTGCAGGACCCACACACAATTCCACTCACCGATAATCCCACTCTACCCTCCTCCTGAGGCAGTCCCCTTATTCCTGCGAAATAGGTAATGGTATTTTCCCCCCGGGGGAGATGATGTCTGTAAACCCATGGAGTGGGGCCCATCACCAGGATTATGTACCCATACCTGCCTCCTTCCACGAAGATCGGGGCTGTGTAGCTATTAGAACTGTGGGTAATTGTGCTGTATACATGGGGTGAGTGATTCCATTCTGCCAAAGCTCTACTCAAATGCCCCGGGGCAAGAATGTCTCTTCATCGCCCGCGGTCCCACCCTGAGCTTGGCAGGGTTGGCAAAACAGCTGCAAGCCCGAAAAACAAACCCTCTCATGTGACTAACCTGGAAAGGCGGATTTTAATCAGCACATGACACAGACTGGCACCACAGCCTGTGCTGGTGACCCACACTGGGCTGAACTGGACAAACACATGGGAAAGAGTTGAAGAAGCCCCTCTGCACAAGCACAGCTGTCCCCTGTCACCTGTGCCACTTGGCAGGCCTGCGGTGACAGGGAGTCACTGGCCCGCTACCTGGCTTCCAGCCAGATTCCAGAAGCTTTCCCTCCCCAGGGCCTCAGTGTGCTGGGGAGCTTCACAGCGAGTCCAATCTCAGGCAACACTTCCTGCAAGCCTGTCTGCTGAGGGTGCGTACGCAAATCTAACCTGATGAGGCTTATTTGCTTAGTGTCAGTTTTATTGTGTTTCCAGCAAGGAAAGAGACACAGGGGAAGGTAAGGCAAGATGAGGCTGCAGGTGGGGTCCTCACCCTTAGGCTGTAGGCTGGTTTTCTGGAGGAAGTAGCTTTCGAAGGGCTTACGGGAAGGTCTTGTGCATACGTGAAAACCGGCTGCAGGGGACAGACCATGATTTTTTAGGATGAGATGCTGAACGTATTTTTTATAAAAGGCTGGGTGAACAAACATATGTATTTGATGCTCCCCTGGGCAATGGAAAGACTATGGGATTTGCGGTATTTTCTAGACCTATTTTCATTTTGAGGCTGTGTTCCTCTGAATGGCTCACCTAAACTTCTCTGAACTCTAAAATGGCAATTATAAAGATCTCTTCTGCATGTCTCACAGGGTGGCATGAGAATTAAATGATGTACATAGGAGCAAACACTTTGTAACAGCCAAGTGGTATTTAAATGTGAGTGGTTTTATTTTCCTCTTGTATCTCCTCAGCTTGGTGAAGGGGCAGAGCTGGGGGACACAGAGATTAAACATCAATAAGAAATTGTACTTTAGTTGGGCAGTGAAAAACAGGAGATTGGCATTTAAGAAAGAGGAAAGAGCATCAGGACAGGTCAGGACAGGAGCCAGGAGTATTAGGAGGTGGGCTACATTTCTAATTGTTGGCAGGGGAGGGGGATGGGGAGGTGGGGGTAAAGGAAAGGCAGGCCGTAAGCTGGATCAGCATGTGGAAGGCCTTGAGAGCCAGGAGGTTTGGATGGGTGATGGAAGTTGAAAATTTCCGAATGACAGACTCTCATCTACACTCTTGGAAGATAACTCAGGCCGTAACATCCAGGGGAAGGATGCATATGCAAGTCCAGTTCTAGTCCCTATCCCTGTATGTGATCAGAGGGATACTGTATTGCAAAGGGGCTGTGGCCTCAGTGTCCCGGGGAGCAGCATCCACAGCCTTAGTGCTCTCCCTCCTTGCTGTACGGCATTACTCCAGAGGCTGCTTTCTTTTTGTCTGGAGTTTGTAAATGATCTGGTTTCCATCATTCCAGGCATACAGCTGCTTATCTCTGGGGTTGTAATGGATCATGGAATGACTTCTTGGCCGCCTGGGCAAGAACAGTTTGGGCAGATCGTCCTCACTGGTATTGCCCAGCGGATCATAGACACAGGTGATGCGGTGAGGGCCATGGCCGCCAGAACTATAGACCACATAGAGAACCCCGCACAAAACAAAGGAGGCTTCAGCATCCTGGCTCCTGCATGGAGTGTCCCATGAGTATTCCACTCCCAGTGTGCCAGGTTCAATTTTTGTGAGAACCAAATGGCCATAGACGCCTGGCCCTGAGTGAATGGCCCAGAGCCCATGCTCATCCACAGCCAGGTCAATGTATGTCGACGGGGAGTGCTGGTAGACCAGTGCTCGGCCTGCCCCTCCTGGGAGCAGCATCCGATCTTCCACAGCCCTTTTCTGTAGATTATATTTGATGATCTCATTCAGAGTCCCTTGGTTGTGAAAAAACAGAAAACCTTTGTGGATCACTTGGCCTGTTCCCTGCCAGGAATGTGTTAGGATTAGCTTCCGCGGGGCTGGCTTGGTGCTATCCTCCATGAATGCCCGCATGTTTGCAAATTCCCAAACAGTTTTGTTTCTGGATCCAACTAGGAAATAAACCTTTTGGGAATTGCTGACAGCATCTTTCATCCAAGAGCCATGTGTGTCCACAGTCTTCTTCACTATTTTCAGAGACTTTACGCCCATCAACATGTTGTCACAGCCTGGCCAAACAGGAGAAAGCGGAGAGGTACTTTATAGACATGAGATGGCTGCTTTTCTTACAGATTACTTTTGTATTTTCTGTTCATTGAGGCACAATTGACATACAATGTTACATTAGTTTCACATGTACAACACAGTGATTCAACTTCTCTCTATGTTATACTTGCTCACAAGGGTAGCTATCGTCTGTCACCATACAATGTTATGACAATGCCATCGATTATATTCCCTATACTGTGCCTTTTACCCATGTTTATTCATTTTGTAACTGGAAGCCTGTACCTCCCACTCGCCTTCACCCATTTTGCTCCCCCAAAACAACGACTAGTTTGTTCTCTGTATTAATGAGTCTGTTTCTGCCTTTTTTTTTTTTTTTGGATTCCGCATATAAGCGAAATCATATGGCATCTTCCTCTGTCTCACTTATTTCACTTAGCATAATACCCTCTAGGTCTATCCATGTTGTCACAAATGGCAAGATTGCATTCTTTATGGCAGAGTAATATTCCATGTACACCACACCTTCCTTATCCACTCATCTACTGATGGACACTTAAGTTGCCTATATGTTTTGGCTGTTGTAAATAATGGTGCAATAAACAAAGGGATGCATGTATCGTTTCAAATTTAGTATTTTTGTTTTCTTTGGATTAAATACCCAGTAGTGGAACTACTGGATCATCAGGTAGTTCTATTTTTGATTTTTTGAGGAACCTCCTACTGTTTTCCACAGTGGCTACAACAATTTACATTCCCACTCATAGTAGACAGGGTTTCCTTTTTACTCCACATCCTTGCCAACAGTTGTTATTTCTTTCTTTTTGATACTAGCCATTCTGACAGGTATGAGGTGATATCTCTTTGTGGTTTTGATTTGCATTTCCCTGATAAGTGATGTTGAGCATCTTTTCCTGTGTCTGTTCTCACAGATTACTTTTTTTCCTTCAGTGTCTGGAATAAAGTTATCACACATAGATCAATCACAATTTATGGTATGGTTTAAAAAATCAAAGAATTAAATGAATAAATGGATTTCTGTTAAGGGAGCTGCTGTCCAATTATAAGAGTCAATGTTTTATTCAAGTCAGGATATAAACAGCTATTTGCTGGGTCAGAGACCCTGTTCACCTTCTTGGCGTTGACACAGTGAGAATCATTTAGGGGTGAAGCTGCCTGTTTCAATTCCATTTGCCAAGATTTTACCAAGTATCTACTGTGGACTTAGCTTACAATGCTCCCAGAACCACGCTAACTAAGTATTAAGGATAAAAAAGATAATATCAACCCTAACCTTGAGGAGATCACCTTCTAGTTAAGGATTCTGGCCCTTAATCCTATTAGAACATTATAAGAACTCCACTCATCCATTCATTTATTTATTCATGAATGCATGCATGTAGTCAGCAGACACTGGATACCTACAAAGGCGAGATACTGAGCTAGGTGTCATAAACTGGGGTGCAAAAGTTTTGAGGTGCAGTGATAAACTAGGAATGGTTCTTGCTTTATAGGTACCGGACTCACTACAATAGAAAGCTTAAAGTGGATTTTTTAGAAAAGGACAGAGAATGGTGATGTCATTTGAGGAAGGGGATAATCTACATTTGAATTGACCCTTAATGGGTACTATTCTGAGATGGTTGGGAATAACTTTCTTCACAATTCACAAAACCACATTCACGACTTGTGTTAGTAAAGTAGTGCAGAATTTAAACCAATATAAACTAAATATTTGCTGTTGCCTCAAACTAGATGCATAAAACAAAGCAGTGGATTGAAACCAGCTCTGTGCCTGGAGCACTGAGGGTGGGGTTAAGGATTATGGATTCTATTCTATAGGCAGGGAGGGAGCTACTGAAGTTTTTGAGCAAGAGTGAATCATGGTCGAGAGTAAGCTGGCAGTTGTGTGTATGATGGATACATGGGAGAGAAACCAAAATCAGGGAAACCAATTAGAGTATTTCTATAATCCAAACAGGATCATAAGGGTCTAAAACAGGTGGAGGAAGATGAAGTGGAAAAAAAAGGGATTTACAATTCTCCAGCTCTTTTACCTTCATGCAAAAGCCCTCCCTTCTTTGTATCTCATGCTATCAACTCCTTTAGTCTAAATCACTGATAGCTCTCTGGGCCACTGCCCCATATGCATCAAGAGCCTGAGCACCTCAACCTCTTCAACTCCACAGCACCTTGCTTTCAACCTCCTCTAGCTACCCCCTCCCATGACCATACTCTGGATCCCCGCCCCCTATTAGAAATGTAAAACTCTACTATCCTAGCCTCTGTGATAATTCCTTACCCTTCCATTTCTTGCTTCTTTGTTCTCACGGACTCAGCTCTTTCATTTCCTCGTGCCCTCCAGGCCCTTAACCTCTGCTTTCTCCCCGTCTCTGAACTTCCTTTCCTGTCTAGCCGACACCACTGTAATACCTCTCTCACCAAGACCCTCACCCACCAGCCCCTTGTTATTCCACAACACCCGCTCTACAAAAATCCCCAGTCCTGGATGAGTTCAAACATCCAGCTCTGTCCCAGAGAGTTGTGTGGAGAAAATCTCACAAACGTGCCATTACATATAAGGGGTCTCCAACATCAGCTGAGCCCTAAGTACCATCCTGCTCTCTCCATAGTTAGACCCCAATCTGCTCCCGCTCAACCATATACATACACACTACTCCATCAGCCCTTTCACCAACAGTAGATTAACTCCTTTGAAAAAATAAACACCACTAGACATGAAGTCCCTCCACTTCCTGTCCCTCATATAAATTTTCTTAAGGTGTTCCTACCTGGCTACCCTCCCACACATCTTAGAAGAGGCCACATCATTCCTCCTGTCCAAGACTAATACATTCACTTGTGCTCTGATCTCACCCCTTCCTGGCTTCTTCTTGACTTCCTAGATGAACTGCCACCTTTTTGTTATCTCTAATTTCTCTTTTGCTGCTAGTTCCTTAGCTTGTAAACACCTTGCCTACATTCAAAAATAATTCTCCCTCGATTAGGCACCACTCTCTAGTTACTTCACTCTATCATTTTATATAGGTTCTCCTCCAGAATAGTCTATGCTCTCTGGGTCTACTTCTTCACCTCTCATCTTTCACTTCACAATAACTTCACAGAAACTACCCTTCATCACATTATCAGGGACTTCCTAACTGAAAACTCAGAACTTTATATTCATATCTTACTTCATCTTCCCACAGCATGACAGTATTGACCAATTCCTCTTTCTTGGAGATTTCGTTCCCCTTGATCTTTGGTTCACTCCTGTCCCTGGGCGTGCCTCCTACTCGTTTCTTCTTGGCTTATGGCAGAGACAGTGTCTGTGTTCACCAAATGCCATTCCATTTTCCTCTTCCCTACTTATGTATTTGCAGCTTTCTTTGTAGTTAGGCTGCACCCACTGCACTGACCTGTCTTCTGTCCAATGGGATGTGGACAGAAGTGGTGGAAGCCATTTCCATCTGGCCCTTAAATATAAGCTATCTTCCAGATGACCTTAGTGTCTTGGAATTCTTGTGGCGTCCAAGTTAAAGAGGGATAGGGGCCGGGATGAAATTAGTTCTAATAGTCATTTCAGGAAAGGTGGGTCATCAGTTCTAATGGTGAACTTGTTGTGGGGACTGCCCCGTTGGACAGTCTGTTGTGAGGTGCAGTGTCATGGAGGTGGGGGAGGAATGGCTTACTAGAAGCATGAGGAATCCTGTGGGTATCTCTCAAATCCTGCCAAGGTCTGTATGGAAACGGTGTGGGCCTCCCTCACTGACCGCTGGAGTGTGTGGTGGTGGGATGCCAAGTGTATAACACTCTCTCCAGGAGCACTGAGCTCTCTGCGGCTTTCCCTCAAGTCTTTGCAATGGCTTTGATATAAGAAGCTGGCTGGGCCAGTGGGTTGTCATTTTCTTCTTAATAAATGCCCGGGTTCTCCAGGCCAACTGGGGACTCTCTAGAGTCAGAGGACATGAAACAGGATGAAGGGAGAGAAACTGGACCCAAGGAGGAGAGGTGCACAGCCAGAGACGTCCCAGAGGTTCTGAGGTAAACAAGCATTGTAGCAAACTGCTTGTTACCGCCAGCTATTCGGAGAGCAATTCTATCACAGTCCCCTAATCAATTCATCATCCACTCTCATCATACCTTCTCTTCCCTCCTCAAGCCTCCATCATACCCTCCTCACTCCTGTATGGAGATCTTGCCTCTTATTCACCGAGAAAACAGAAGCCAGCTGAGAAGTGCGTCATCTCCTGCCTGCCTTGCTGTACCAGTTTCCCTCAGGGTGGCCACACTTGCGTCCTGGACTCCCATGCTGCGTTCCCCACAGTAGCAGCCATAGTGATCTTTTAAGAATGTCAGTCAGATTATGTCACAGGTCTGCTCAAAACTCACCCGTGACTTCCCATCTCACTCAGAGTAGAGTTCTAGTCTTTACCTCCCAGGCCATGTGAGCTGTCCCCGCACTGCCCCTCTGGTCTCTCCTACAATACTCCACCTGCTGCATTTCATTCAGTCACACTGGCCTGCCTGCTCTTCCGCACATTGTGCCAAGCACCCTCCTGCCTCAGCAGTTTGTCACGTTTTTGATCCCTCTGCTTGGGAACCTTCTTTCCAAGATATGTACATGGGTGGCGTCCTCCCTCACTTCCATTAGGCCCGTTCTGATATTCCCTCATCATTAAGGCCTTTTTTGACCACCCTGTAAAAAATGGCAACTCTCTTCTCCAGCTCCCTATAACCCCCTTACCCTAGTTCATTTTTCTCCAAAGTGCTTATTATCTGCTCTCTGACATATTATAAATGCCTCTGTTAACATATTTATTGCTTGATTCCCCTCAATGGAATGTAAATGCCATGAGAGCATGAGTTTTTCTTATTTGTTTCATTCACTGCTGTATGTCTTGCCCCTAAGATAGCAATTGGCACATAGTAGGCCAGTATTAACTAAATGAATGAATGAATGAGTTTTCTAACCACCAATTGTATCTGAACCCATATTCTCTGCCTTCCCTCTTGTTCCCTTTATTTTTGCAGTGGATCTCATCCCCTCTAAACCTACCCAAGGACTTAGCCTCAACAGTCTCTCTTGCCCTCCTAGACCGTCCCTCTCAGTAAACAAACAGAACTTTCTAGTGTGGCCCTGTTTTTCACTTCCACTTTCTATATAATCCACTTTCTCTTCTCCTCTATTAAGGAGTTTCCTCCTCTCCAATTATGCCCTAAGCTGCTCTAATTGGGCTTCAGGCCTCCACTGGTCTAAACTCTCTTGCCCACTCCACAGAATCAGTTCTTGTCAAGGTCACCAACAACCTCCATGTGGCCAAATCCAAGGGTCAGTTCTCAGTCTTACATCCTAATCAACTTCTCAGCAAAATCTGATTACTCGATCACTACCTCCCCTTGAAACTCTTTTCTCCAGATTCTGGAACACCCCTCCTCTTGTTTGTCCTCCCATCTCTCTGGATTTTTTTCTTGACATCCATTGTGGGTTCTTTTTCCTCTCCCACTCAAGGAGTAAATGCTTTGTCCTCACATCACTCTTCTCTGAGCCACCTCATTCTATCTGATGGCTCTGCATACATGTAAATTCTAACTAATGATGAATTCTGAATTTGCCTCTGGAATGACATCCTATCTGGATGTCTACTTAGCCCCAAATTCACTTATCCAACTGCCTGCTCAGTGTCCCTACTTGGATATCTTCAAACTTAACCTGTCCAATGCAGAACTCATACTCTTATCCCCAAAACTCTCTTTCTCCCTACTTTTCCCATTTTAAGCAAAAACCACCAACCACATTTCTTACCTAGAAGTCATTCCTTTATCTTTAAGATTTTATTTTATTTATTTATTTGAGAGAGAGGGAAAGCAAAGGGGGAGAGTGAGAGGGAGAAGCAGGCTCCCAGCTGAGCAGAGAGCCCAATGTGGGACTCGATCCCAGGACCCCGGGATCATGACCTGACTGAAGGCAGACACTTCCCTGACTGAGCCACCCAGGCGCCCCCTAGAAGTCATTCTTTTTCATTCTTAACTCCTTTCTCTCCATCTCCCCATCACCTACAAGTTCTGATAATAAAACTAATCTTTAAATTATGTTATACTTAAATTAAAATGCTCAAATATGTTTCTCTCCTCCTCTTCCCACCACTCATCCCTGTGCTCCCTGAATCCTCCCCTCTTGCCTAGACCACTACAATGGTCTCCAATTTGTCTCCCCGATTTTACTCTTGCTTACCTACAATATGCTCTCCACGAAGCAGGAGAATTAATCTTTTTAAAAACATACATTATGGGGCTGAGCTGCTAAACCCATTCTCCTATCACTCTTGGAATAAAATGCTAAACTCTTATCCTGCCCTCAAGTAGCTACACGATATGGCAGCTGCCTGTCTATGGGACTTTAGCCTCCACTCTCCTCCCCCTTGTTCACTGTGTTGTGGTCACGCTCGCTTGCTATTCTGGGAGCAAGTCAAGTTCCTTTCTGCCTCATGGCTCTTGCATTTGTAATTCTTTCTGCCTTGGGTACTCTATTCCCTCTTCTTCCCACAGTCTGCTCCTCTCATCCTTTAAATCTCAGTTTCAATATCATCTCCCTGAGGGGCTTCCTGTGACTATTACCTCTAAATTTAACATGGCCTACTACAACATCTTTCTTATTTCCTTGAGATCGCTTGCCATATTCCATAATTCTGTCATCTGTTTTATTTACACTAGCTTATTGTCCTTCTCCCCCACTCGACTATAAGCTCCACAAAAGCAGGGCTTTTGTCTTCATGTTGAATATTGTACCTGACTGCCTAACTTAGTGCTTTGTGGGTTCAATAAATATCTATTGAATTAATGAAGAAAATAGCTTCATTCAAACAGATGTTTTCCTAGAGCCTCCTTAGTGTTGTGCATCTGGAGTTCTGACCACAGGCCTGTCTTAAGTAAATAATAATTTGTAAAGTATTTTAAAGCTTTTAAGATACTTTCAAATCCAAGTTTTGTTTTGTTTTTTTTTAAGATTTTATTTATTTATTTGAGAGAGAGAGAATGAGAGACAGAGAGCATGAGAGGGAGGAGGGTCAGAGGGAGAAGCAGACTCCCTGCCGAGCAGGGAGCCCGATGTGGGACTCGATCCCAGGACTCCAGGATCATGACCTGAGCCGAAGGCAGTCGCTTAACCAACTGAGCCACCCAGGCGCCCTCAAATCCAAGTTTTTAAGATACTTTCAAATCCATTATTTCATTTAAAAATCTGACACAAGGTTCTTGTCAAATGGCAGGCGTGGGCAGAGGATGCAGGAATGAGGGTTTAAGCCTGCAACTGCTCATAAATGTCTTTCATGGAGAAGAGGAGGGGCCCATGGGCCACTAGAGAAGCTCAGAAACTGTTTCCGATTGAAGAACAAACAGAGGCATGAGAAGTTAATAAATATCTACAAATACATACAATATGCTTGGCACGGTGAGGAGTACTTTATTTATATCAACTTGCAATAAGTGCTTATGCTTAGGCATATAATATGCCTAAGTGGTCAATATTTTAATCTCCATTTTCCAAATGAAAAGAAAAGGCTTGGACAAGTTCCTTGGAAGGTCACCCGGCTATGGGTCCTCTGAGCTCAGAGGGAACCCGGAGGCAGGGCCGGCCAGGAAACCTCCAGCCAGCCCCCAGAGACAGGCCCATCCCTCCAGGGGGAGAGTCAGCAGGCTTACAGCCCAGCTACAGAGGGGACTGTGTCTGAGAACAAGGCACATTCAATGTCTCACAAGTGAGAAAATGTTCATTTAATATAGAGCAGAAACTAAACAACCATTGTCCTCTCTCCATCTACTCCTCTTACTACACGCAGAATCCTTAGAGAAAGAGCAAAACAAGAAGAGAGTGTTGATAGATGGTTTTGATTAGGGAGAGGCAGTTCTGAGAATACAGACACATAGAATTACCCCTTGTGCTATCCCTCCTTTGTAGAGGGAACCTGGGACTGGGGGTCAGAGACCTGAATG
This sequence comes from Mirounga leonina, assembly GCF_011800145.1. NCBI lineage: Eukaryota > Metazoa > Chordata > Mammalia > Carnivora > Phocidae > Mirounga > Mirounga leonina. The sequence goes on from NW_023270852.1 coordinate 9,319,878, forward strand.
GTCTGAACCCTTTCTCTGGTTCTCTCTGTGTCTCCCTAAAAGTCCCTTTGTCAATCTGCCCTCAGCCCTAAAATGAGGGGTTTAGGCTGGATGTTCTCTAGAGTTTCTTCAGGGCTGAGAGTCTATAATTTTATAAATTCCTCTTTTGGAATTTGGAGAAAATATACTTCTAGTGTTTGAGTAAAAAGGTAAGATCCAACTCCCTGCTATGCTTCTCTCTCTCTCTCTTAGCAGGACAAAAATGTTGAGGAAGGAAATAAATTTAAAACCTCTGAGTTCAGTCAAGATGCAAATTATTTAACAGAGACAATGGCAAGCAAAGTTCCACCTGCAAACCAGAGAATGCAAATCTCTGGTTTTCCCTCAGGCACAGTTGCAGGCAAGCAATTAGGATAGGTTGGCCCAAGGCTTCATAGTGACTTCATATACAAATATCACTTATTTGAGTTTTTAAAATACTTTTCCCCTATTTAAGGGCAACACTGTCCAGACGTGGTGAGACTTGTCCCTCTACAGGGAAGTGACTCAACTCCCCTCTAGTTATGGTCTGGATGTTGGTGGACAATGGACTAGGGGTTGAGGTGGGAGACAAGGGGTCCAGGGAAACAGGTAGAGAGTCTGTGAGTACAATCCAGATAATGATGGACATGGAAAAATGAGTATGGATTCAAGAAATACTCAGGAAAAGAGGGGTCAGGTCTTAGTAACTGGTTAGATGGAGGGAGCCCTCAAGGATGGGGGTGATGGAATGCACGAGATAACAACAGAGAGGGAGCCCAGGTTTGCTTGGGGAAAAGAGGGATGAGTTCATTAAAAAAACAACAACAACAAAAGAATTCCTATAAAATCATGAGTATTTTGACTGCTTCTTGAAATTCTGTGCTATAAAACTTGACTTTTTCAACTACCTGGATTGTACTCATGTTAATAAACATTAGTCAACCTATCAAGTGACAGGTACAACATTAGGCTCCAGAATGACAAAGATGGCAGCTCTCAGATGAGCAATTAACTAAAAAAGCTTCCTGCTAATACAATGAACTTGTCAGTGCAGACTTAATTTGTTGTAGAAATTAGGGCTGTTTCCATGCTTTCTGCCCACAGAATAAGTTTCAAATATCTCAGCATGGCACTCAAGGTCCTTCATCTGACCTCTTCCTGGCATGTCCCCACCCCACCCAGGGTAGTCACTCGTCACCAACTTGCCATGACCTCTTACACGTTTTAGAGTTTGCCCATATTTTTCCTTAGCTCACCTTCACTAACCTGGGATACATCTACTCGGCCTTCAAAACAAAATTCTCTGGTCCTGCAGAGCAATCAGTTGCTCCTTCCTGTGTGTGCAAAGCATTCTGTGCAGGTCTCTTCCAGAGCAATTATGGTGCTGAATCAGATTTGCTTACTCACTCAGTTTCCTTGCAAGCACTTCAGACAGGGGCTGGGTCTTTTTTATGTTTTTATCCAGAGCGCCTGGGACCCACCACGTGTATCCTTCCTATCTAATCTCTTATCACTTACTGTCCACAAACGCAAGAATCAATTTGATTTGGAGAATGCAGTATTAGTGTTCAAACTTCTATCCCAACTCATACTTTGCCAACTTAGAAATCAGATAGGTTTAAATAGCAAGAGGTAGCAGATATTAGCAGGTGGTCTTGAGAGCCTGGAAACATGCATGGCAGGAGAGCAGGAAGACTGGCTGGGGTGAAATGGTACTCAGTGAGCCATAGGGGGATTTGGCTTTGCACGATGGTGAATCCAGGCTTTAAAAGGGCCTGGAATACAATAAGTGCTCTATATGTTGGTTTTGGTGAGTCTGATGGAAGTCTTTAGTAAATCTACATTAGAGGTTTTTCTAGGTTCCCAGCACTAAATTCAAAGTCTTCCAAGGTCCCCACTAGGCTGCCCTTTGTCGGTGATTAGCACGATTCTGTGAGAAAGAAAACAGATTTGATACATGGCCGGTTGCTTGCATGGTTCTGTCCCTTGACATCAAGTTGGGAACTTCACAGGAGCACATGTGGGAGATGTACGAGTCAGGGGTGTGAGTCGGGCCGACTCCCACCTCAAAGTACCTATAGTTGGAACCTCCCGACACGGCCAACCTCCTTCACATGTTTCCTTTGGGCGCTGGCCAGCTGCCAGAACCCCCACACTTAGCTGATTTTCTTCCACGGGATTTATCATCCTCTCTCTGACATATTTTAAGTTTATCTATTAACCTATTTATTGTTTGACTCCCCTCAATAGAATGTACACCCCACAAGGGCAGGGCTTTGTCTAATCTGTTGTTTTTACTGCTGTATGTCCTGTCCTAAAATAGCATCTGGCCCATATTACAATTTTTCTAGTTTAATTATGACTATGGTAAATATCAATAGATGTAACTTATATCAAGAAAAGTTCTTTGAGGTCCTGAATAATTTCTAGAAATGAAAAGAGTTCCTGAAACTAGAAGCTTGAGAACGCTGCCCTGGAGGATCCGGGCAGGTCAACACTCTTGGGAAATGAGGCACTGAAATGGGCAGTCCTCTGAGGAATATCTGACCAAACAGCTCCATTTTGAATCAATTATCGGACTGTTGCAACATTTAAGCATTCCAAGGTTATAATTATGAACTTTTTGTTTTTATTTATTTTTCATTTAAAAACCGAGCTGGTTTGTGTGTGTGTTTTAAAGATTTTATTTATTTATTTGACAGAGACATAGCGAGAGAGGGAACACAAGCAGGGGGAGTGGGAGGACCTGGGCTGGATCCCAGGACGCTGGGATCATGACCTGAACCAAAGGCAGACGCTTAACCGACTGGCCACTCAGGTGCCCTGATATTCACAGTTTTTATTTAATCAGCAGGTGTTACTTTTGTGGAGAATGACAAAATATTTCAAGAAAGCTAGGTTTGGGGGGCTCCTGGGGAGCTCAGTCGGTTAAGCGCCTGCCTTCGGCTTAGGTCATGATCCCAGGGTCCTGGATCGAGTCCTGTGTCAGGCTACCTGCTCAGCAGGAAGCCTGTTTCTTCCTCTCCCTCTACCCCTCCCACCTGCTCATGCTCTCTCTCTCTCAAATAAATAAATAAAATCTTTGTTTTTTAAAAGAAAGCTAGGTTGGGGTCAGGTTGTAAAGGGCTTTCTTTATGCTATTTTATGGGGTTTGCTTTACCCTGTAAGTTGGGGTTTCTGTCAGTGTTGCTAAAGCAATGATGCAGTAACTCTAGCAAATTAACCCTGGTGGGCAATATAGGACAGAGCCCTGGAATGGGGAGAGCCTGGCAGCAGGAAGCTCGGTAAGCGGGCTCTTGCAGTGATCAGGACCAGAGACGATGAGAGAACAGTGCTGATGGAAAGAACAGATTTGAGGGCTGTGCACAAGGAAGGATCTGCTGGATATGGTGACTGGTCAGATGAGGGCCAAAAAGATGCTTCTGAGGTTTCTAGCCCAGGAAGGTGTGTGCGGAACTCCTCTGCCAACTGAGAGAATCTTGGGGGATACAGAGGAGTGTTTTAGTTTTAAAAGTAAACGAAGGAAAGGCAGGGAATTAAAAACCAAGGAGATGGGGGAAGAACATTGACCCTTCTTGGCCAGGTTTAAAAGAATGATTTGAAGCAATCTGTTTGGGGGCACCTGGGTGGCTCAGTCGTTAAGCGACTGCCTTCGGCTCAGATCATGATCCCGGGGTCCTGGGATCGAGCCCCACATCGGGCTCCCTGCTCAGCGGGGAGCCTGCTTCTCCCTCTCCCTCTGCCTGCTGCTCTGCCTACTTGTGCTCTCTCTCTCTGTCAAATAAATAAATAAAATCTTTATTAAAAATTAAAAAAAAAATGTTTGTGATTAGGAATCATCATCACACAGTGACCCAGAGGAAGGACGTGGTCCTCAGATGGGTCCCACCCCGAGATCATAGACAGCTGGGCCTCCTGACTGCAGGCACCGAGTCTCGGCACAGAGGGCTCCCACCCTGTGTGCCCCCGCGACCACCCTGGAGATGGCCCGCCCGGCCCCCATGCCCCTTCCGCATACACCCATCCTCCCCCACTGCCGGTCAGCCCTGTGCACTGTGGCCGGAATGGCCTTCCCCAACCTCCCTCTGAGCCCGGACACACCGTGCTTGCCACTCCTGAGCACAACAGCACAAGGAGAGAGGCAGCCCGCCCCGGTTTGCAGCCCAGCTCTGGCCTCCATTAGCCGTGAGACCCTGGACAGACTGCTCACGCTCTCAGTGCCTCGATTTCCTCACGCAAAAATGGGGGATAACTATAGTACATCCACGCAGGTGTGCTGTGAGACTTGGGTGATATAACAACAGTAAGACAGATACTTAAAGATGACGAGTATGTGAGAAGCCCTCAGTAATTATTAGCTACGCCGAGTCACCTTCCTTTCATTGCCCACAGGCGGAAAGCAAGGACTAGCTTAGCACAGGAGCTTAGCTCCCGTCTGGTTCTTCATCTGCTCTCCGTGCCCGAGCGGGCGGTGCCAGTAGGCCTCTCTGCTTCCCACAGGCTGTTCCATCTGCTTGAAGCAGTCTCTCCTCTGCTCTCCGCTTAATCCGTTCTTTTCCATCATGAAAACTCGGCTTGAGGGTTACTTTTACCGGCCCCTCCCCCGCCTCTCCCACAGCAGCCCTGACCTTCCTTCTTTGCTTAACGTCGGCCCCCCTTGTGAGAGTGCTCATCACTCCGGCCGTGACCCTGGCTTCGTCTAGATGGCGTCCCCACTCGGCCGTAGCTTTTTGAGGACAAGGATGTTACCCTATTCAATGTTCCATCTT
>NW_023270852.1:9324746-9367359 GCF_011800145.1 Mirounga leonina
CCTTCTTTTTTTTTTTTTTTTTAAGATTTTATTTATTTATTTGAGAGAGAGAGAATGAGAGACAGCATGAGAGGGAGGAGGGTCAGAGGGAGAAGCAGACTCCCCGCCGAGCAGGGAGCCCGATGCGGGACTCGATCCCGGGACTCCGGGATCATGACCTGAGCCGAAGGCAGTCGCTTAAACAACTGAGCCACCCAGGCGCCCCTTCTTTTTTTTTTTTTAAAAGATTTTATTTATTTATTTGAGAGAGAGAGAGAATGAGAGACAGAGAGCATGAGAGGGAGGAGGGTCAGAGGGAGAAGCAGACTCCCCGCCAAGCAGAGAGCCCGATGTGGGACTCGATCCTGGGACTCCAGGATCATGACCTGAGCCGAAGGTAGTCGCTTAACCAACTGAGCCACCCAGGCGCCCCCTTCAATGTTCCATCTTGAATGCCTGGCACAATGCCAACATAGGCCTGGAATTCAGGCGACATTTGTTGAATTAGGGAGCAAATGAATGAGCTAGAGACAGAAGGAATGGGTGTTCACTCTACCTGGAGCCAAAAGCCATCAGCTAAAATAACTTGGGGACCTTCTAGTAGTATCCACAGTGATGGGACTGGAGGTATCCTCCTGGACTGCAGGTCTCCCACATAAGTAAACAGAAGAAGTGCTATGTATGTAGGCCTTTCTGAACCCAGTGCAGTGACCTATGGGACTCTGCAGGAGACAGGACAGGCTAAGCTCTACACACACCTTGGTGTTGCTGGCCCCATAATGCAGCACCTTCCGGGTAGAGAATGTGTGTGGGCACACACTCACTCTCTCTCTCCTGCACTTACACTTGTGCATACACTCTCAATCCCCTCCTTTATGGTAAATACATTGCTGCAAGTTAGAGGTATATATCTCTTCATGTTTGGTGGCACTGGTCACAAACTACTGGACCTTGGGAATTGACTCACAGTGATGTTTTATTTGGCTTCCAGTGGGTTTATTGTTTTTTATTTTGTTTTGCTTTTAATGGCTTTGAATATGGGGCAGGCACGTTTATAATACCTGAATGGATCTCACAGGCATTTAAATGTGCAGCAACAGACTTTCTTTTTGAAACATGATCTAATAAAAGATAGGAGTTATTTAATTCAGGAGACAGAGGGTTACTTGAGGTCACTTATGTGCACCCTTGCAATAAAAGGAGCTGGAATGAAACAGGAAATAAAATAAAATCTGCTCTAATGGCTTGTTTTGGCTGCCTTGAGAATTTTTCTTCACAAGCTATTTACAAGTAGCAAGAGTTTAATACTCTTATCCACGCAAGAACACAGCCTGTGGAATCCACGAAAAACTGTTAGTTGGATAAATTCTCAATCTGGGTGTCTGAGGCAGTGTGCTTTGTTTGCCATAAGCTGCCAAGGGCAAGCAAACTCTGTTTTTACTAATAACAGAGTGCCAAAGATTTGGAATGACTTTTTTTTTTTTTTAAGATTTTTATTTATTTGCGAGAGAGAGAATGAGAGACAGAGAGCATGAGAGGGAGGAGGGTCAGAGGGAGAAGCAGACTCCCTGCTGAGCAGGGAGCCCGATGTGGGACTCGATCCTGGTACTCCAGGATCATGACCTGAGCCGAAGGCAGTCGCTTAACCAACTGAGCCACCCAGGCGCCCTGGAATGACTTTAAAATATAAGTCAGATTGTGTACCAGTACCATTCACTCACTGCATTCTAGATTGTGTGAGTGTGTGTGTGTATGTGTGTGAAAGAGATGGGGAGTGAGGGAGAGAGGAGGAGAGCGTGTGTGTCAGAGTTAAAAAGATTTAAGAATTTGACCTCACCCCAGAACAACCCTGGGATTGCAGCTCTCATGTGAATGTCATTTGGGGATTGTCTCTAAATAAAGGCTAAAGACTTGAGAAGTCTCTAAATAAAGGCTAAAGGCTCTATAGGAAACAGCTTCATTACAGGGCAATTCTATCTTATTTATCATCCCCAGTATCTGACCCTTCCTAGTTGACTGAGGAATATTCCAGGAGTAAATGCAAACCATCTTTTTTTTTTTTTTTAAGTAGGCTCCATGCTGAGCGTGGAGCCCAACGTGGGGCCCAATGTGGGGCTTGAACTCACAACTCTGAGACGAAGACCTGAGCTGAGATCAGGAGTTGGACGCTTAACCAACTGAGCGACCCAGGCACCCCAAATGCAAACCATTTAGTGACGTCAGAATTTTCTGGAAGTCTCCTGAGACAAGGTCGAATCTCCCAAGGAAGTTGCACCATTCTCTCCCTTCAGGGTTTCCAAAGAAACTCTCTTTGTAAGACAGCGTGTACGTATGAAGGAAACCCTGTGACGTGACAACCCCTCCCTGCCCCGTAATCCCGAGGTGTTTGCCCACACAAGCGGGCTGACTTGAGTCTTAAGGATTTTAGTAGGAGCTCTGTAGCTGGCTCAGTCCCTGCTGGCCAAGGGTAGAATGATGTAGGCAGAGTTCCAAGATTCGCTCCCCTGCTGTACATGCATACATAATCCCCTCCTCTTTAGGGTGAGCAACACCTGTGAATATGACAGGCTAGCATCCAGGATTTGGTGATATTGCAAGACAAAGGTGAAGGGATTTTACAGTATAATTAAGGTCCCAAGCCAGCTGATTTTGAGCTAATCCAAAAGAAAGTTATTAGGGGTGGGCCTGACTTACATGAGATACAAATTCTTAAGAGGGACTGGGTACTTCCTGAAGAAAGACACTCCCCTTCGGGCCTTGAAGAAGCAACAGCTACGTTGTGAGCTGCTCATGTAGATGGGCAGCCTCTAGAAGCTGAGGGTCTCGGTCTCACAGCCACGAGAAAGCGAATTCTGCCAACAACCTCAGTGAGCTTGGACGGGGACCCTGAGCTCTGAATGAGAATGGAGCCCCACTAAGGCCTTGACTGTACCCTCCTGAGACCTTGAACAAAGGGTCCAATTAAGCTGTGCCTGGACTCCAGACCCACAGATCCTATGAGATAACGAATATGCATTGTTTTAAGCTGCTAAATCTGTAGTAGTTTGTTACTCAGCATTAGAAAACTGATACATATAATTACTAACCGAAATGGCAAACAAGAAAAAGTGGGGGATGGGCATAGTATACAAAATACAGAAAAGTCGATCCTTGAGCAGAGACCCTCTGAAAATAATCGATCAATACTAATCACACAGCTGTGATTGTTTACAGGTTTGTCTTCCCCTAAACTAAGCTCTGAGGGGACTCTGCCATCAGTATCTCTTCTATAGACAATTTTTATAGCCTCCTCCATGGGCTGTGCTGACCCAGACTTTGTGAATACAGAAATGAAGATGTCCATATGTTCCATATGTTCATGGTCTGGTTGAGGAGTAAATACACACAGATACGTGTGGTTGAGAGTATTAATGTTCCCTCGGAGGATTTAATGAGATACTCCAGGAGCACTAGAAGCCAATCTGCCTGGCAGAAGGGATTCACTGAGAATTCACAGCATTTTTGAGTCAGAAAGGGGGAATGAGAAAAGCCATTTATATATATATATATTAATTGCAACTGCATGTGGGTAAATTATGGGAGAAGCAGCAGCTGAAAATCCACTTGGGTCACTTCATAAAGGGCCTTTCCCATATAAAAGGTCAAGAGATTTGAATGGAATTTTTGGTGTTGATAATTGATGGGGAACAGAAAAAAAAAATCTACACAAAGGACTAATATGATTAATTTTGTGTTGTGGGAATGTCTGTGTGACAGCAGACAGCAGGCAAGATCAGAGGCAAGAGGAGCATTAAGAAAGCCAGTGTAGGGTGCCTGGGTGGCTCAGTCGTTAAGCGTCTGCCTTCGGCTCAGGTCATGATCCCAGGGTCCTGGGATCGAGTCCCACATCGGGCTCCCTCCTCGAGGGGAGGCCTGCTTCTCCCTCTCCCACTCCCGCTGCTTGTGTTCCTGCTCTCGCTATCTCTGTCTCTGTCAAATAAATAAATAAAATCGGGCGCCTGGGTGGCTCAGTTGGTTGGGCGACTGCCTTTGGCTCGGGTCATGATCCTGGAGTCCCGGGATCGAGTCCCGCATAGGGCTCCCTGCTCGGCAGGGAGTCTGCTTCTCCCTCCCCCACTCCCCGTTTGTGTTCCCTCTCTCGCTGTGTCTTTCTCTGTCAAATAAATAAATAAAATCTTAAAAATAAATAAATAAATAAATAAATAAATAAATAAATAAAATCTTTAAAAAAAAGAAAGCCAGCATAGGGTGCAGATACCATGTGCTCAGCCCTCTATCCCTACCGTGTAGCACACGGCCCATCCAGTAGGAGGGGGCCAAGAGTATTTGTTGAATCTTAAACCAACACATCATCAAATGAGGGCTCCAGAGGCAACAGGCATGGAAGTAGCAATCGTGGAAAGTTGAAAGTTTTCACTCACCATGGAGCTGGGAGAAGGAATACTTCAGGCCTCCAGTGTTGGAGGGATGAGGCAGAGGATAAGGCTTGAAAGAGCAGCAAGTTCAGAATCAGGACCTCTGCTGAGCTCTAGCTGGAGATGAAAGGGGTGACCCCAAGACCTGAGAGGCTTAGCAGGTCTAGGGACCAGGAGCAGCTCAGGGATCTAACCTACCATCACCATTCAGGACTGGGGTCCTTGCTGACCCCTGGCATGAAAGTTCAGGCACATTCCAGCTCAGGTCACATTGGTACTCAATCCTTCCCATCAGCTTTTTAGGCAGCCTCTGTTCATCCTCTGATGGATCACCCTCACCCTTTTCCTCCTTTTTCCCTCTCAGAGGGTGGTTCATCTCAAGACAACGTCAGAGCCAAAAAGAATCGTTTACTCATTCAACCAACTTGATCAATTGCTTCATATTTCAGATAGGCACCCTTCTTTTTGCCTTCTGCCTCAGCATTAAGATGTTCTCTTTTCTATCAAAACCTAATAACCCCTCTGTGTTGACAAACCTCCCTCTATCCATTAGTTCACTTAGTTATTCATTGACAAATATGCATTGATCATAGATACTATTCTAGGCACTGGGATACAGCATTGAACATAAAATGCAGGATCCAGGCTCTCACAGAGCTGACCTTCTAGATGGAGAGGCAGAAAATAAGCAGTGAGCAAATAAATAAACTAGAAGATTTCAGAGTAATAAGCATTCTGAAAAAAAAAAAGTGGAATAATAAGTGCTCCAAAACTCCTCTTGGGTTTCTTATCTCAACATATTTGAGACCCATCACCCAGTGACCTAAGCCAAAAATCTGGAAAGTGTCCTGGACTTCTCCTTCTCACTCATTTTTCACTTTTAATTATCAGTTGCCAACCCATGGGGATTCCAACTCTCAATGGCTCTCAAATCCATCTGCCCTTCTCCATCTCAATGACACAATGCAGACACCATCACTTGTCCTCCAAATTACAGTAGCCCCCCCACTGGTCTTTCTCAAGTCTCGCCCTCTTCCTTCATGTCATGCCCCTGCTGAAAATGGTTTAGTGGTTCTTTATTGTTTTTCCAGTCAAGTTCAACCCCCTTTGCTTTGCATGCAAGGTTTTTCATTATCTGGGTCCTGCTGAACCCTTGAGTCTTGTTTCTTGTTCCCCAAATGCACCTGCCCCACAGAGCTTCCACTCAGACATATCTGCAGATCTTCATGCTAAGGGTTACATACTCGCATGCCTTCAGTAGGTTGTGCCTGCCCCTCACGTGCCCTCTGCTCATTCTTCTCTAACGCTTTGTTCAAAACTCAGACCAAGTGTCACTTCATTTAGGAAAACCCTTCTTCTTATAATGACCCATGGAGTTCTTATCAGGATTACAGTGAGAAGATGTATGAAACCTTTGGCACAATGATGGCACTCAGCTTTTACCTCCCTGATGGAGTTTCTTGCGTTGGGGGCAGATATAATTAACATATAAATAGTTTTCCTATTTGCAATGAAACCATCTCAGAATACAGACTCTGAGCTGGGCAACTTGTCTCCCTCATTGTTTTGATAAAATGGATAGGAAATTTTCTTTCTCATTTATGTTTTTCTTACTTGATACTTGTTATTATAATTTGAGCTCCTAACCATTATTCTTAATGGCCTGGAAGTGATTTGAATGGGATCACTGATTAGGACAAATCCTCCAAATATCACCATCCTGACAATACACACAGTAATAATTCACTGCAGTCCCCAGCCCTGAGGATTGGCTGGTGCCATTTAAAATTTCAGACTGTTTCTTGGCACATTTGTAGCCGCTCCCTACTCCCAGGGTACTGGGAGAATCCACCAACCTTCCACCCTCCCTGGAAGGATCTGGGACTACACATCTCTTCCAAACCAAGGGCTATCTGGAGATTCCCTTTCTGGGCTGACCTCTGACACTGAAGTTCTGACCTTCCATGGGGCCTTTAGGAACTCTCTGTGAAATGAAAAGCTGCTGAGAATGACTTTTCCTTCAGACACCTGTTCTCTGCTAAGGTTTCTCTCCCAGCACCTGCACCCAAAACCACACATCGGGTTCTTACTCTCCTACTTGGCCAGACTCCCATCTGTGCTGCATCTGTGTCTCTGATGTGAGTCCCTAGAAGAGCTGTCAAAGACACAGTTCCCTTACTTGCATTCAGCAGAGTCCGGATCTTCTTCTCTTCTTCCTCCTCTTGGATGAGCCTTTCTGCCAGGGTCTTGTCCTCTGATTCCACGCACATGTCAGCTTCTCGCAGGTACTCCAGGTAGTCGATCTCCCGTTGTGCACGTTCGACTCTCAGGGCCAGGTTAGTCACTGCGCTCTTATACTCACTTGTGTAGGTCTGGCATCTTCCCAGCATAGTGGTTATGTTTTTTGAGAACTCTTGGAAGTCTTGAATGTATGCCCTCATTGCTTGGGTACATTTTTCCAGTCCTTGCTTCAGTCAGAAAATAAATGCTCAAATTATTGCTCATTATTTAAATTAGCCAAGTAATATAAATAGCTATCACTCACTGAAGATTTTTAAAGTACAAATCATCGTAAGGGGGAAAAATAAAAATCACCTGTAATCCCTTAGCTCAAAGTACCACTGATTTGTGAGTGTATCAGTTTTTTAAAGTTTTCCCATGCATTTCATCATACATATATAAATATATATTTTAAAATGTGATTTTACTATAATGTTTTGTAACATATTTTCACTTGCTAATACACTGTGAACATATTTCAATACTAATTAATAGATAGTTATACAATAATTTTAATGATACAGAAGTCAATTGCATTGATGTCCTTTTATTTATTTTATTAGACTCTTTTTGATGGACATTTATGGACTTTTCAACAGTGCTGAAAAGAATCTTTGTATTTACATCTTTGTGTACTTATCTGGTTATTATCTTAGGGTAGATTTCCAGAAGTAAGCTCCATCCCCAGCACCTGGCACAGGGCCTAGCATATAGTACTTAATAAATATTTACTAAAGAAAGAATAAAGTGAATGAAGACCAGAAATGGGGTGACTGGGTCAAAGTGGACGTATACTTAAAGCTCGTTTGGCAGTCTATCAAAATGCTCTCCATAAAAGTTGTAAAAATTGAGACTCCAAACAGCAGTAAGTAAGACTGTTCACTTTGAAGGAAAAGAGAGAGGGAGAGGTAGAAAGAGAGAAAGAGAGAGAGAGAGAAACTCCCTAAATAGATCCTCTTATTTCTTTTGTACCCCTCAGACACGAATCCGTCAGGGTGAGGACTGTATCAGTTTGTTTGTAAGTGTCCACACTGGCCATCAGTGACCACCCTTGGGACTTGACTTCCCCTCCAGATCCTGACCAGGATGGCAAGATCTATACAAACCATACCCCTATCTTTTTCAAATCCACATTCATAGCAATCAAAGTACTTGTCTGTACTTTATACCCTTGTCTGCAGATCAACTTTTCAGGTCCTGAGGAAAACCTGCAGGGATCTGGCCGGCGCTAATCCCAGGGTGAGTCGGTGCTAAAGGCAGAGAGATTGCGGTTGAGGGTAATTCTGGCACTTTCAAGGAGGCACACTGGGGAGGGTCTGTCTGAGGAGACAACAAGTGAGGCAGCAGCTGGCCTCGGAACGTCGCCTCCCCCGCCCCCAGGCCTCAGCTGGTTGGCTGGACAACGTTAGGAAATGTGTTCAGCCTGATCGTTGGAGTGATTTTACTTAACTAGATGATCAACTAATTTGGACTTCAAAATTTTTCAAGAAAATATAGAGAATAAATATTGGAGGTAAGAGTGTCTTTGGGGGGAAAAAAGGGTCTTGGGAAGAAGATCAATAACTTAACTTGTATAGAAGGCAATTAAGTATGAAATAATTGCCAGGAGTATGTCAAGGACTAGGGTAGAGGGTTACATTTGTCCCTGGGAGCCTGTCTGTGTGGCAAAAATGTGGGGTTTTTACGAATTTTAATGAAGCGTGCCTGGATAAGCGTCCCCAGGACTTTCTGTCTGATGCAGCTGAAATCTACTCATTTCTAAACCCAAACGTGGCGCCGCAATGAAGCTAAGATGTAGCTTCTTGGTACAACATCATGACTTTTTACAGTGGCCTCATGTTTAATCATAAAAAGACAAAAAGAAAAGCAAAAACCTGCTACCATCTTAATGTGGTAAAACATGAATAAAAAGTGACCTGAAATTTTTAATTTTTATATTTAAAAAATTGAACTATTGAATAATAACAACATTTTGGACATTTACCACCATGCCAGGTAACGTCCTAAGTATGGATTAACTTACTAAATCTTCAGAATAGCCATAGGAGGTTAATTCTATTATCATCCCATTTTACAGATGAGAAAAATCACTAGATCAGAGCACGGAGTGAAGTCCCACTCGTGGTTGGGGAGTGGTACAGCCCGGACTCTGGAGTTGGTGCTCTGAACCACTAGACTATGAAAACTCTCACGTGCGATATTGGCAGTATATTTGGCATTGACTACATGGGGCACATGCATCCCAGTACATAGGGAATCTGGGCTAAGGTAAGGTGACTTCTAGGAGGCCTGCACCCCGGATCAGGTGCACAGATGCCACCTACCTCCAAGACTTGAAAGCGCTGGTAGATGTAGTGCACCATGCCCGGGTCCTGGGCGCACTGGGGTGGAGGCAGAAGAGCCACCAGGAACAGAACCAGGACAGCAGAAGCTCGCCGAAGGGCCATCATTGTCCTGCAAACCTCCCAGGGGTGGAGTCTCCTCTGCTGTGCTCTCTAAGAAAACCCAAGGGTCCAGGTGGTGGTCTCCTGCTTTCCAGCCACTGCCGTAAAAATCCTCTAAAAACAGCCAGAGAGCCAAGCCTGCTTGTTATTCCACCAGATGCGTGATCTCACTTTGCAAGCCGGTGATCAAGTCCAGCTGTTGGCAAGCCCGTCCCTGGAGGCCTTGCAGGTCGACTTGGGGTAGAGGGCTCCTTGGGTCCATCTGTTACCATCACCCTTCACACACACTGATCCTCTCCAGGCTAGTGGCTGCACCCTCTTGCAGGCCTGGGTGAGCGTGCATTGGGGTGGGGGTGAGGGTGGGGAGGGCTTCCCCCCTTTCCTTGGCTCTTTGTGTTTCACTTCTGCTTTCCTCCTCCCTAGTGGACTCTGCAGTCCAATCACAGGCCTGACCCAACACAAACCACCCCCAAATTCTCTGACTTGGAATCTCAGTTTAGTTTCTGGCAAAAATTCCCAGGATCCTTTTCCCAGAAGTCCTGTTGGGAGACCCCACCCCTCCTCCAGACTCTTTGCATTCTGGCAGCTCTTAAAGGCACAGCAAGGAAAAAAATGAAAGTTTGGCTACAGCCCTGTCTCTGAACAGCCAGTGCACAGGGCTGACTGCCCGTTGGGGAGAGAGGTACAAGGAGCCACAGGCCTGGTTGCCCCAGGGCTGATAGCTGAAAAATCGGAGGATGGAGCTCAGAGGAATTGTATTAAGGGGCACAACAATGGCTATCTATACAGCCATGCTTCCAGAGCCAAGCCATCAGGACATGGAACTCCTTTTGTAAGGAAGTCCTTGAGCTTTCTCAGTTTCTAGAAGCAGAATCCTCTTCCTGTAGCTACAGGCCAGCAATTCATAGGACGTAATTCCTGCAGGCCCTGGTCCAGCTGAAGATGTATCACGTCCCTAGGGCAAAGTGGTAAAATCTTCCTTTTTTTTTTTGCTTTTGCTGTCCAGGCCTTTAATGACCTCAATCTCTCCTTCCATGGGTGGGTCCAGAATACCCATGGTTCTTTCTCAATCATCTACCAAAGTGGGGAAGGTTGAGGCATCTGTGAGACATGGGAAGAACTCTGGCCAGGAGTCAGAAGATCTGGGTTGCATTTGGTCCCTGCAAGAGACACTAAAAGACAGAATTTTCCAGGGTGCATTTGCAAGTCCCTGTCTCCATTAGATAGATATTCCTCTCTACCTGTCTTCCACATGACCTTGGCCCCTAACTCTTCCTCCCCTGACCCCTGGTAAGGTTGCAAACAGTGACTCCTCATCCCAAAGGTTAATTCCTCCTATTTCCAATAACCATCTTTGAACCATTCCCCAAAGGAGGTGAACTTTGGCTGACCCCTCCTCTCAAATCCTCAGAAACAATACTGCCCGACTCAGCCTCCTTCCCCGAGTGAGAATGCTCTTTCAGAAACTTCTTGCGCCTAGCACCTTGGAACCAACTCTTAAGCTAAAGGAGCTCTGGTTGATTTTATTCATGAATGCCTCAAGTCCTAACGTTGAGACTATGAACTCAGATGGATAAGGTCCAGCGGAGGTAAAACTCTGATTGTAGCACAACTAACTTTTGGGGGGGGGGGTGTGTTGTGGGAAATCATTTTCTCAGTTTTCTGTAGCATGCTTACATTATTTTCACAATGAAGTACACATTCAAGACTAAGGAAGTCTAAGGAATTACAGTGAGTAGGTGAGAAGGCAGTGGGAGGCCATGGCTGTAGGGTGAAGTCCTCAGGCTGTGCCCAGCGTGGCTGTCGCCCTGATGTCTCCGCGGTGAGCTTGGCCTGAGCCCTTCAGTCCCGTCTGGGAGGCACTTACTTGCCCGCCCCTGATTCAGGCCCACACCAATCTCTCTTCAGTCACCAGCTTCATAGGCACTGGCCTCTCCACGCTAATTGCCCATCCCCGGTCTTAGTTGGAGAGCTTAACTCTTAGGATCCCACAGGCAGCAAAGCCCACAGCTGGCTCCCTGAGCCCATCAGGATTGATGAGCCATGGGGCAGACCCAGCGTGGAAACCCTCGTGTTCTTGTGGCCAGAGGTCTCATAAAGAAAGATTAAGCTCCCTTTGGAGATAATCCCAGATCTGACTGACATTCAGTGGCCAACTGTGGCCATCCTCACTCAGAGCAGGCCTTACTCAATGGAAAGCAAAAATGGCTTGGTGCACCTTGGCCTGCAGTTGGAATAAAATCATTTGCTTGGCTCTTTCGTCTTCTTTACATTTAATCTCTGGCCTTGATCACTGCCATAAGCTCACTATGAGGACAGTGACCAAGCACAGTGACAGCCTGCTTTTCTCTGCAAGTGTCTGATCCTTCTGCTTTTCTGCCCTGTATCCTAAGAGAGGAAACTTAAACCCTTGACAGCCACCACTGTGTCCTCAGTGTGGTTGGATCCAGGTCACTAGTCTTGATCTGTAGGCCCAGTCCTGAGCTGACTGCCCTCGATGACTAGTCAGAACCAGACCTGTCAGTGCCCAGCCCGGCCAGCCCGCTGAGGCTGATCTCAGCCAGCTTGCCAGCTCCTCTTGGAATCCTTTGCCACCTTCATCACAGGTAGTGCTTGTGCTGCTGTCCCTCTATATGGACGGACTCCCTGATTTCTAGAACCTCCTCTGGCCCCTGTATCCTCCACCTCACAGAGAAGTGCTTGCCCATCCGGGGACCCTGCCTTCTTGAGGAGGGAGAATTAACTAGACGGAATACCAGCTGGGATACTAGAATTCAGTATTTAGATCCGACCAAGATGCTTCCTGTTTTCCCCTTCTCCTTTCCTTTCCCCCATATTTTCCCCTTTGTATTCTTTCCCCACTCTAGCCTCCACCCCCACCAGCTCTTTGCCTCGACATCATCCTCCAACCTTCCAGCCTTTTACAAGTAATTGCATTGTTTCCTGCCTGAGTGATCAGAGCAGCCTCTAATTCCTTATGTCTCTTCACATAAAGCACTGGCTGATTTTATGCCAACAGGAAAGCGCTTTAAAACGTGACCTCGGCCAACCCCTCTTGCTTCAGCTCTTGCCATACCCCGCATTCAACCTCTACAACCTCTACATCCAAGTGTCCCCAGACGTCCTCTGAAGTTTAACATCATGGTATCTTCACTTAGCCTAGAATGTTTCTCCCTTTTGTAACCAGTGAACTCTTATCCTACAAGTCCTTCCACCACCTCCTCACCCGCAACCCTGGCAGAAGCAGCCCCTCTTTCATCTGTCTCCATAACATGTTGAAGACCGAATCGTGGGAATTTGAGGGGAAGGCTCCTCTGGACATTGGTGCTCTCTGCTGGAGGGTGAGGGCTGGCTGCCTCTGGGGCAGCTCTGTGGAAGGAGGATGAGAAGAAATATAAACCTCTCCTGGGCTGAACTGTGTCCATCTGCGAAATTCTTATTTTGAAGTCCTAACCCATAGCATCTCAGAATGTGACTGTATTTGGAGATAAGGCCTTTAAAAAGGTGATTAAGTTAAAACGAGGCCATTAGAGTGGGCCCTAATTGAATCTTACTGGTGACCTTATAAGAAGGGAAAATTTGGGCACACGGAGAGACTCCAGAGGTGCAGTGTGTGCACAGGAGGCATCTGCAAGCCAAGGAAAGAATCCTTAGAAGAAACTAAACTTGTTGACACCTTGATCTTTGAACTCTGGCCCCTAGAACCATGAGAAATAAATTCCTGTTGTTATGGCAGCCCCGACAAACTAATATAAGCACCCGCTGAGTTGCAGAAGGGGGCAACATGGGGACAAAATAGAAAGAGATTCCAATGGGGGTCTACAGGATGTTCTTGGCAGGAAGTAAATTGATAAGGAATATCCTGGGTGATACACCAATGATTGCCAAATCCAGGTTTACTGCTTGAGCTCCAAATCCTATTTTCACCTGCCTACTGGACATTTGCACTTGGATATCAAATAGCTATCTCAAACTTGAGCTGTCTCTATTTCTCTCTCTACTCGAACCTGAACTTCCTTCTGCATTTTCTCTCTCCCCAAATAGCACTATCTTCTGTCTACATATAAATGCGGAAATGTAGGAGTTATTCTAGACTCTTCCTCACTCTTATTCTTATGTTTAGTCAATCAGTCACCAAGACCTGTTGATTTTATCACCTAAATATATATAAAAAATGCCCTCTTCTCTCTTTTTATTGCTACCTCCTTACTTAGGGCTTTTTTAAATTTACTACTTTTTATTCATTTATTTAACAAAATTGTGGGGTGCCTATTATGTTCCAGTCACTGGACATGGCACTAGGGATACAATGATAGAGTAGACACCTTCCTGCCTACACAGAGGATATAGTCTAGGTGGGGAAACAAGCACACAGATGTATAATTATAATGCACCAGTCATTACCCCACAGGTATTGTCCACTGAGCACACCCCCAGAAATGCCTTGCATGCACAGTGTCTGTCCCCTAGGGAACCTAACTATGATCGTTTCCTAGCGCCATTACTCAGTCGCTGATAGCCGACACAGAATTTTCATCAATGCCTCAGGTCCACTAAGTTCTGTTTCTGTATCTTTGCAAGGGCAAATAGAGGGAGTATTTAGATCCAGTTTGATGCTAGATTTGGCACTGCCTACAGAAGCCTCCATTCTGACCCCTTCTGGTCTATCATCCACACTGCAGCCAGCATGATGGAGCCAATTGGCAAATCTCATTATGTAATCCCCCTGCTTAGAAGCGCTGACTGTCTGCCAATTTCTCCCCAATCAAGTCTAAATTTCCCAGGCTCAGGAAGGCTTTGCAAGTAAATTACATCTAAATTAAGATTCTAGCATGAGTAAAATGTCAACAAAGGAATAGGTGAGGTACATTCCCAGTGGGGGCGGGGGGGGGGGGTAGGCACCCAAACAGCTCTTTAGCTCCGACTAGCAAGGCTGCCTCTCAGAACTGACCATGCCTCTTCTGGACCCAATTTATGCTACTCTGCTTGTCTTTGCCATATGTCTCCCACTCAGCTCTTAGAGCCTTGTTTGGACACACATCCTTGCCTCGACTAATTCCTGAAAGACAGACACGTTTGCTCTTGGTCTGGGCTTCTATTTCCTCCAGAAGCGGTCCCTTGTCTAAATCATGCTTGTTCCCACCTGGCAGCCAGGTCCTCTCACCTGACAGCCTCTCTGAAAGACACTTGGAATTTTGCAGGGATGATGTAAGAACCTCAGCTCCATTATAGAAGCCCACCTAATGAATGGGTTTTAGCATGTACCTCAAATCTTACAGTATTTTGAAGGCCTCACTGCTCTCTAGGCCTTAGCAAACTGGACAAGTGTGAGATGATTTCACTGCGGTTCAACATATTCCACACACCTATGAAGACCAAGTTCTCAGAAGTGTCAGATTTACAAGCTATGTAGTACTGTGGACACGATGGGGAGGATTTTGCAAAGACAATCAAACTTCAAAACCTAAGAGGAGGGGCACTGAATGAAGAAGGAGGGGTGCTGAAACACCAAATTGTTTAAAAAAAACAACAAGTCAGTACTTTTCAGTACTAAAGGTCCAGTTGTGACGATCACAGTTTGTATGTAAATAGCAGGTGTGTAGGGGACTTGAACCAGCCTCCTTTTTTTTTTTTAAAGATTTTATTTATTTATTTATTTATTTATTTATTTATTTATTTGAGAGAAAGAGAGCAAGAACGTGTGAGCAGGGGGAGCAAGGGGGACAAGGAGACTCTGCAAACTGAGCTCAGAGCTGGATGAAGGCTCGATCCCAGGACCCTGAGATCATGACCTGAGCAGAAACCAAGAGTCAGACGCTTGACCGACTGAGCCACCCGGGCGCCTCATACCTCCTTTCTTAATTACTGCCATGTTCCCCTGGATAGATTTATTTTCTTATTAATTTGCTACCTTCATCTTTTCATATCTTTGGATTACATGGAAAGGAAGGAGGTGGGAGTGAAGCAATAGGGAGTGGTCTGTGGAATTTCATGACTAAATGCAGTTTCAAGGTGGGATTAAAAAAAGAGACATACTAGGGGCATCTGGGTGGCTCAGTGGGTTAAGCGTCCGACTTTGATTTCGGCTCAGGTCATGATCTCAGGGTCCTGAGACTGAGCCACACGTCAGGCTCTGCACTGGGTGCGGAGCCTACTTAAGGTTCTCCCTCTCCCTCTCCCTCTCCCACTCTAAAAAGAGAGAGAGACATACTATAGAAGGGAATTAAGTTTGACATTAAGAAGAGTTTCTGAGAATTCTGGGGTAAGAGGTTATAGAAGCAAGTTGCTATGTTTCTAGTGGATAATGGGATATTTGAGGAATCATTTAAAAATATTCAGAGATTTATGTTAGAAGGTAGGGAGTCAGGACAGAACCCTCTAGAAGGCCCCATAAAGATAACAAACAATGGAAGTCATATGTAAATGCTTGTGGAGTCTCCAATCATTGTCAAATATACCTTTAGTTACCGCCTGTCCCATACAGCCTTTGCTGTGTCACCAGCCTGGCCGCTTGTCAGCGATGACATCATCTGACATGCGCGAGAAGTTCCTGAGACAGCCACTTCGCCCCCAATCACCTCTTCTTCCCTCCCTCCCTCACTCGTGGCCCGACTCTGCTCAGAGTGCAGTCTTCTTGGCTCCGGACTTCCGGCCCCAGCTCCTGGCCAGGATCCTCTCAAGTGGCCCGAAAGGGAGAGGCCGGCCCCGCCTCGCGCAGCCCCCGGAAGGGAGAGGCCGGCCCGCGTTCCCTCGGTGGAGTACTCACAGCCCAGCCCCCTGCCGCTGATGCACGGGCTGCTCTTTTCCAACAAGCATAATCGGCACACGGTGTCCTCTATCAGTTTCGGTGTGTGTGATAGGGATTTGATGTTTTTTATTTTTTATTTTTTTTTTATTATTTTTAATTTTTTTTTAAAGATCTTATTTATTTATTTGAGACAGAGAGAATGAGAGAGAGAGAGCACATGAGAGGGGGGAGGGTCAGAGGGAGAAGCAGACTCCCTGCCGAGCAGGGAGCCCGATGCGGGACTCGATCCCGGGACTCCAGGATCATGACCTGAGCCGAAGGCAGTCGCTTAACCAACTGAGCCACCCAGGCGCCCGGGATTTGATGTTTTTAAAAAGATTTTATTTATTTGACAGAGAGAGAGAGAGAATGCACAAGCAGGGGGAGCGGCAGAGGGAGAGGGAGAAGCAGACTCCCTGCTGAGCAGGGAGTCGGATGCGGGGCTCGATCCCAGGACCCTGGGATCATGACCTGAGCCGAAGGCAGACGCTTAACGACTGAGCCACCCAGGCGCCCCTGGATTTTATATTTTTATACACTAGGAAGTGATCCCCATGATGACTCTGATCACCATCTGTCACCATACAGAGTTATTACAATATTATTGATTATATTCCCTACGCTTTACCTTACAACCCCGTGCTTTATTTAAACCATATGCACCCGAGTCCTGAGAACTTGCAAAACCTCTCTTGGTGATCATTCTGGTTTGGCTTTTGAAACCCACCCGGGCAGTTTGCTACGAACGGATTCTCACTGGAGGCTAAACGTCTGCTCCTCGCTGGCACCAGGCAAATGCCAGGTGTAGCTGGTTGGGCTCAGGTGGCCTATTTGGAGTGTCTGTTCCTAGAGCACCTGGTAACCACATCTCCGCCAAGAGTCCTGAAGACTTGCCGACATTCCCTTAGCTTGGGGAGGCTTGGCAGTGGGGGATGGATGGACTGCAGGGAGGGGACTGATCAGTGCCTCCTGCTGGTGCGAGAGCTGTGGGAGCGGCTGTAGAAGACTCCCTGGCCAGGAGATGACATCATGTTGCTTGACGGTCCCCTGCAAGGCCTCCTTACTAAGCAGGCCCCAGGGCCAGGGCTGGGCAGCGTGTGTGGGAAAGCTGGGTCTTACACACGCTCCGTGTCTTCTCCAGCTCAGGACTTACCCTTGGTCTCTGTGGCAGAGGTCCCCAAGAAAGTGAGGCCGTTTTGTGCAAAATATTTGTTTGAGGCTTTAGCCACTAGAGGGCAGACACTTTTTCGGCAGTTACCTGACTATGGCTAAGATGGTAGTCCTTTTCCTTTTTATATTTGAATGGGAATATATTCCATCTGCAAAAAGTGCCCATAAGCTTTCCCTCTTTTCTTCCTCCTCTCCACCTCCCCCCAGTAAATTTGATTGATATTCTCAATCAGATTGACTGAATCGATAGAAGGGACTGAGTGGTTTTATATTCAAAAACGTTCTTGCAGTCTACAGAGCCTCAGGCTCTAGAAATTCACATCTCAGGCCCATCCCATGTGGGCTCGGTGGGTGGGCAGTGTTGGTTTGTGTGAATTCTGCAGTTTGGAGAAGGCAGCTTCCTGCTCTTGGTCCCCGCCCAGACACCTCTGTCTTGATGTATCAGGAGCACAGGGTTGAGCCGTGGGGGCTGTGGACAAATCCATGAGTTTCCCGGGATAAAGATTTTTATCACAGCCTGAGGTGAGGGATTATAGGCTGTTGCTGGAGGAAGCAGGCCAGGGAAAGAGGCTGCTCTGCATTCTCCCTTTCTCCTGCCCGATTGAGAACCAACCACCCAGACTGTCTTTCCCTCTTCTTCATCAAGAAGTCCTTCTTCTGGGGAGCTCTTGGCTGTGGCCCTCTCCCTCCCTCCGGCTTACTCATAGGAGTCTGATGAGTTCTTTGGGGTATGCGGAGAGAATCTGTATGGGTATTGAATCCAAAATGGAATTTCCTCTGCTTGGAGGGCCAGTCCTGGTGTTAGGATCTGCACTAGACATCACTGATCATTGAAAGGGATTTAGGTAATTCCCGAAATCAAATTCCTTTCAGATCATTTGTTACAAATGAAGACCCAGTGAGAAACAATGGGAGGGGTGGGGAGAGAGCCCAGGGCCTCTGGAAAGCAGAGAAAACCCTCCTCCAGGGTTAGTGTGCACTTGGGTTTCTGGGCAAAGGACTCTAGGACTGCACAGGCCCCACCCCGGCTACACAGCTTCCTGTCAGTTCCTCAGACTCAGAGATACACAGACCACAGGTGGAAGAGCACAGAACACACTGGTCCAAAACTTTCTCACGTGAGAAGAAGCTGAGAGCCACAGAAGTGACCTCAGCTTCAGGGGCAGGGGCAAAGCCCTGGACCGTGGGTCCCTTACATCGTGCTACCTCTTGGTCCTTGCTCAGTATTCCTGATCCTTGAACAACAACAGCTGACCTTGAACACCATGGGCTTGAACTGGGTGGGTCCACTTATACGTGGGCTTTTTACGCTGTGGTACGGTAAATGTATTTTCTCTTCCTTATGATTTTTCTGATAACATTTTCTTTTCTCTGGTTTATTTCATTGTAAGAATAAAGTATATAATACATATAACATTCAAAATATATTAATCAACTACTTACGTTATTGGTAAGGCCTGTCGTCAACAGTCGGCTACTAGGAGTTAAAGTTGGGTTTCGGCTGTGTGGGGGTGTCATTGTCCTTACCCCACGCATTGTTCAAGGGTCCATTGTATTACCCATGAATGGCGATCTTTCCCCAAAGATGGTAGCCTGACAAACCCTACACGTGATGCTGTAGTCTCTGACACGATCCTTTCTTGAACCCACATATTGTGGCCCTTGAGAGGTGCCGTCATCTGCAGTGATGCTTTTTCCTGGCTGAAGACTGGCTTATGGAGGTGAGTGTCATGTAGACTCTTGGATAATATGAGAGTAGAGAGCTGCTATGACCGAGGGTCATGGGTATCTAAGGAGGTAAGAGGCTTTGAAAGAACTGGGCTACTTGTGCTAGGTGGGCAAGTGCACTCATGAAGCCTTGCCTTAGCTCTGATATTTCTGTGCAGCAATTTCTCAAAGACCCAGAGAGCTCTTTGTTACAGAGATGTCAAGGTCAAGTCTCCCAGCTCTGCAGGGGGCCATGTTCTCTTCAATCATTTTCTTCTGCCTAGGAGGGACAGGAAGCTCTGTACTAGCCTCTTCTGAATACTCCCGCACAATAATTGTATTTGTGCTGGTGTGTGTGTGCACATAGACAGTGGGGACCCAGAGCACCATGGGGTACAGTAGGGATCCCGAGCACCACGAAGGAAAAGGCTGAGTGAAGGCAGAAAGTCCCGTGTCGTTTCCGTTGTATGCTTGAGCTCTTTGACGATTGCCAAAGTCCTCTTAAGCCCAGAAGAGTGGGAGCCAAGTACACCCACCAGGGCACCACTCTTCCTCTCTCAGGTATGTCTAATCTGATTGCACTAGGGACTGACAAGGGTCTGGGCAGGAATCCTAGAGGACCAGGGTGTATTAGGAAGGTGAGGCCTGGGAGTTAGTGTTGGTCAGTGACGGGGTAGATCCTCAGCCTCACCCACCACAGGGCAGGGCCGTCTCCAACCAGCACTCTGCTAGGAGGTAGCCAATTTGAGATCCTTCTGCATCTTATAGGGCCAGCTGGTCTCTAACCACTGCTTCTGTCCACCAGAAAAAGGCAAATGTTTTACAGTTAGAACCAAAGCGGCGAGATCACGCACTAGAATAGTTTCAAGTGGCGGGTAAAAGTTTAGTTAACCTTTCTTCCTGGTCCTTAACCCCCACATAATTATAGCTTCAAGCCTGAAATCTGCCTTTCCCAAACTAGTGATTTTACATTGTCCCCTGGAGCAAAGAAGGTCATGAATTCTTCCCTCATTTATACAAACGCCTTCCTCCACGAGGACCCACCCTCCTCATGGAAACATGAGGAGACATAAAGACCATGCTGAGGTTTCCTGAGCCTGCCCAAGTAGACTCTCTCTTCTTCTGAACTAGAAAGGAACCGAGGGTTTGTGGGTCCCACTGAGGCTTGGCACACAGGAACTTACAGTCCTTAAGAAGGCGCCCACGACAGCTACTTCTCCACGGAAAGGGAAATGACAGAGTAGAGCCGTTCAGCCAAATGTCAATATCTGGCCTATCAGATCTAATAAATGCTTGAATGGTTTACCTAAGTTTTCTGGTTTTGTGGGACTCTTTAAAGTCACAGATATACCCTTTGGATTTCTTTTAAGTCCATTGTTTACATTGTTTGAAATTCCATCTTTATTCCCCTTAAAAATCTAAGATCAATAAACTTGAAAATGTAGAAAAAAAATTCAGAACACTGCACTTGGGCTGGCTCTAGATGCTGGGGGCCGCCACTCCCCTGCACCCCTGCATGCACAAGCACACACACACACACACACAGTGGTTGTCCTTGTTATTCTGTTTGGTGACATGGTACATTCTTCCTTGCTTTGCATTTTTGGGGACCAAAGGGCCACCTGTCAGATTGGGGAGAATCAAAACCAAGTGGCAGTTGCTGCCCAAATGGCATTATCCCACCCCAGAAGCCCCAGAGGTTTTGTCAGAGTTGCTAAGTGGACTGCTACTGCAAGGCCTGAGACTCACTGGGCCAGGACTCGCGGAGGTGGGGCCCACAGGTGTTAAGAGCCCAATTTCGGGCCAGGGATCCACCCAGGCAGCTTCCTCCCGCCAACCCTACAAGACCAGTGGCACCTCAACGTGCCTTTCAAGTGTGGAAAACACTGGAAGGCAAAGTTTACACGTCTTCTGGTTCATTCTACTCAAACAAATACAATTTTTTCGAAACCTACCAGTGCTGTTCAACATAAGGTTTCACTTAACTTCACAGAGAACAAGGTAAAACCAATACCTACTTTGGAAAAATATTTACTTTGGTCGAAGTACTTTCTTTTTTTTTTTTTTTAAAGATTTTATTTATTTATTTGAAAGAGAGAGAATGAGAGACAGAGAGCATGAGAGGGAGGAGGGTCAGAGGGAGAAGCAGACTCCCCACTGAGCAGGGAGCCTGATGCGGGACTCTATCCCGGGACTCCAGGATCATGACCTGAGCTGATGGCAGTCGCTTAACCAACTGAGCCACCCAGGCGCCCGGTCGAAGTACTTCCAACCCCAGAGTTCTAATTTGAAAAGGAGCACACAACAGCTCCTCCTCCTTTTTAAAGAGGAGCCAAGACATACTGTTTCTCTCCATGGGGCTTGGCCCAGGGCTGCCCGCGTCTTAGTCTCAATAAGACATTTTTGTATTTGCTCTTTGCATCCAGAAAACACTGACCATAACTGAAAAATAGTACCCATAATGTTGACCATAACGCAGACTTGCCGCTTGGTTAGGGAAGTTCATGAATGTTGCTGGAGCCAGCAGGCCCAGTGAGTCCTTAGCTGAGCTCCCGTGGGAGTTGGTACACATGCAGACAGGGCTGGCACATTTGTTTCCCTTTAAAAAACGAACAGTTTACAGCATTGCTTTTCTTCACTGGGTTCTTCTCTTGCTTGCACTTTCTAGCACACTTTTAAGGTAATGATTGTTGGAAACTTTATATTTGAAATCTCTGATTCAGTTCTAAAAACTTCTGAGGGGGAAATACATTTTAAAAATCATTACTCTTTTAAAATGAAGATAAAAAACTTGTTTCTGGGGCGCCTGGGTGGCTCAGTCGGTTAAGCGGCTGCCTTTGGCTCAGGTCATGATTCCAGGGTCCTGGGATCCAATCTGGCATTGGGCTCCTCACTCAGTGGGGACTCTGCTTCTCCCTCTTCCTCTGCCCCTCCCTCACACCTCGCTCTTGCTCTCTCTCTCAAATAAATAAATAAATAAATAAATAAATAAATATTAAAAACCCCACTTGTTTCTGGAAGGTTTATTTACCAGTTTACATAGTCCATAAGTTCATCTGTGAAGCCCTGAACATAAGTATCTTCAGGTATTTATTATTCTCTGACAGCTTTGAGTTTGGTAAATTAGAGAAATTGCCCCTCTTTGGTAAGTTCCAATCCAGATACTGCAGCCATGCAAAAAGAATTTTATCTAAATTGTGCTAAAATCAGTGTCTTCAGATGATGTTCACTTGATAGGAAAAACTATTAGTATTACTCTGTCAGATGCTAGTTTGGAAATAGCTTTAATGCAATTGATAATTACTGGACTAATAGCTACAATAAATTTAGTATTGAGCCAAGAAGACAGTAATTTTTTTTTTTTTTACTACCTTTACTGTTTGGAGTAACAGTTGAATTTTCAAAAAGTAAAGAAAAAGCAATACCATGTGTTATAAACTATAAGATGCAGTGGTGTTTATCATCGATAACCTTCTTACTGTTAAATATACTTTTTTAACAGTCTGGCAACGCTCCTCCAGCCTTCATGAAGAAATCTATCCTATGATGGAGTTTAGCAATGACATAAGGGGACAGCCTTTGTGGCCCATGTCCCTTTGGCTTAGAGATGAAGGGAGAGGAAAGCCTCCAACTTAAGCTTTTGAGCTTTCTGTAGAATGATGATAATCATATTTTTCCTCCAAAGTTCCTTGTGACATTGTAAGTTCTGTATCAGTGATAACCAGTTGCTTCTCTTTAGATTTTGCTCTATGCCAGTGTCCATGGATAGCCCTTCCCGCTCTCCCCCTTATAACTGCCCCACTCACCCCACCCATGTGCAGGTTAAGCATTGCATGTGCTTTTCAAGTGACAGCTATCCAGGAAGCCCTCTGACTCAGTGTCATCTCCCTCTCCACTCAGCCCCTGCTATTTCCAAAGTAGCCCTGGTGAGCCACACCTGCTCAGATTCCATTCTTGTGTAATCCCTTCCCCCAAATCTAGGCTGGCCCGATGCGATGACTTGCTCGTGACCAGCAGTGTGTGGCAGGGATGACTCTGTTACTTGGAAGGTTATTTAGAAGAATCGTGCAGCATCTACTGGGACCACTTGCAATGCTGGCTCTGGGGGAAGCCAGTGCTATGCAAACAGTCTGACCGCCTTGAGACCTCCATGTTGTGAGGAAGCCCAAGCTAATCCTGTGGCGAGAGATGCCCAACCAGCATCCCGCTGTTCCAGTCATTCCAGAGAAGGAGCCAGACGTGTGAGTGACGAATCCATCAGGAATATTCTACCCTGTGAGGCATTCAGATGCAGCCTTAGCTGCCATCTGAGAGCAGCCACGAGACTCCAAGAGAGAGCAACCACCTAAGCCCAGCCAACCCACATAACCATGAAGGATAATAACTTTCCCTCTAAATCAGCAAGCTCTGTAGTGCTTGTTGTGCAGCAACAGATACCTGCAACATCCACAGGCGCACGACAGGATGGCCATGAGGAGAGCTTTCCGTGTCTGTCTTTGGTCAGTGTCCTCGGCTTAAGTATGAGAACATGCAAGACTTTCTTCTTTTCATAGAAATTTAGTTCTATTGGTAGTCATGAGGACTAAGTCATTCCATTTAGAGCCATGATGTTGGAGCATTTTGAAAACTCTAGAAACCACACTATAGAAACCACTCCTGCCCTTCCCTCCCTTATTCCTCCTCTGGTCACGCAGCAGTGTACTTCCTGGACATCATATCACCCGCTAAATGTGCCCAGTGCGCTGGTGGGGAGATGCTTTGGCAGCTACATGCATCCAAAGCAGATCAGCTTGAAGACAAAGGCAGCGAGAGGAAGGGGCTGAGAATCCGTGCCAGGTGGGTGGGGGAGACACTTGGCCTCTCCCATCTCTTGACACCAGCTCTCCCCAAGGTAACTTTTCCTAAGATCTGACCCTCTCACTGCCATTTCCATTTTTTCAAGGCATGTTAATTTCCTTCTCCATTCTGGGAAAGATGTTGGAGAACCCCCTCCCCCCCAAGTTCAATGAGACAAGGTTGGAATTTTTCAAAAGGAACATTTACTAGGAAACTAAAGGGAAACCAAACAGAATGCAAGAGAACAGAGACAGAGTTGCAGATGGGCTCAGGGAGTTCAAATTCAAAAGCAGCTTCTGGCCACAGCTGGACTGGCTGGGCAAAGCTTTCTAGACACAAAGCCACCTGCCTGCCACGCAGACAGGCTTCTTTGCCTGCTGGCCCCTGTAAAGTCACCTTCCGTTTCGTACAAACCCGCCAGTAACAGACTCAGTAGTACCCAGGGCTGCTAGCTCTCTGGGCAGGAAGATCTTTGGGGGGTTGGGCGGGGGTGGGGGCAACAGTAGGCACAGCTGCCCCAGGATCTCCTACCCAGGCTCTCAGGGCCAAGTTTATTGGAATGGCTGCCTGATACCTATGGGGGCCAGTCCGGTTTCTCTGGGACCATTCTTCTGGGCTCATCTGCCTGGCTCTAGAGACAGTATTTCTGCTGGCTATCCTGCTGGCACATGTCCTTCACGCTTTGGTTCGAAACACTGGTACGGTGGAGGATGTCTGACTGGGGAGGAACAGGCAGGGTGGAACTTTGGGCAAGGAAAGTCAAATTCTTCTCACATCATCGGACGTTGGCAGAACCTTGGGTTCTCTTTGGATCCTGGTGGTTGAAAGCCAATCAGAGATGGAAATGGACTAGGCAGGCTGGGGAACGCGGGAAGCTGGAGTGTAGTAACACTGCCTCACACAACCGAAGGCCTCTTTCCTTTTCAGATGTGAGATCAGGGTCGAGTGTCTTACACCAGGCAGCTGCGGCAGTAAGAACTTTCTGAAGACATGCAATGATCCTGCTTCCACCCACGCAGTCCCACAGTGAAATGTTAATTCAAATGAAGACAATGAGCTTCCCAGGACATTATCTTGGAGAAGTGGTGCAATGTGTGCTTGGGGCACCTTGCACTCATAATGGGAGAGAGAGGGCCACTAGGTAACGGCCACCCCTCTTTCCCCGCCCCAAGGGACACTAAGGCCTTTGGTTTCCTTTGTATGGAGGCAGAGACGATGAGGATGAGGAGCAGAGCCGGCGGTGGGCTGGCTGATGGGGTCACAGAGGAAGCTGAGTAATGAATGCGATACCTGGGGAGAGCCCTTGACCTTCACTCTTGTAGGTATCTCCGTTCCCCAAGTGCTGTGAAAGTGATATATGTGTCTGGAAGTGAAAGGAAGCCTGTCTGTGGCTGCCCACGGCTAATGCCTCCAGGCTGTTGCATATGGAAATACCCCAGAGAGCATGCAGGCCGAGAAGACCCCAAAGTGGTGCCTTCCTCAGGGGGAGGGTTGTGTTACCTCTCCGTCAACTTATCTCACACAATGGTACACCTGCGGCTGTTCCCCAGTGGACAGCTATGCCTGGAAAAGGGTATTCCAGAACGCTTACGCCACTGAGACGCATGCCTCTCTAACATAGATGGCAAGTAACTTTCATTCTAATGTCAACACCAGTTGCCAGGAAGTGGCTGCTGGCCATCTAGAAAATACTGTCTGGGATTCTGACTCCTCAGAATCTGGGTTTAGCACAAGAAAGGGTTATGATCAACCGGTCCTCTCTGCCATGTGCATGGGAGGGGGCAGTGAATTTGCTGTGAATCAGCCCTCCTTGCACCAGATTTTCTCCAGGGGAACAGCCTGCGTATCCTCTTACTCTCCTGGGGCTATTCCTTGCAAAGCTGGGGCACTTCCTGGGGTAACATGATTTTCTGAAGACAGTTATCAGCTCAAAGGTAGTCCAGTGTGAATTAGATCCGCTGCCTATTTAGCACCTGGATACACTTTTAAATATTCTGTCCTTCCAGGGCATTCAAGCAAATAACATCGTGTCAGAGTGACGTTGCCAGGGCAGGAGCTATGACCCCATCACCAAGGGCCTCACGTTAATCACAAAGAGTCCTAGTGCTCTAGGGTACTCTTAGTATTCTCACTACGTCACGTGGTTTCTTCCATAGTCCGATCTTGGTTCTTGGCCATGACAGTCGTGCTTCCCCCGTAGCACACCACCTTAGGCCACTGAAAGATGGCCAGACCATTCATATTCACCAAACCTAATTCAGAAAGAGGGCCAGTTATTGCTGTGGTTACAGCTCAGCATTTGGTCACTGGAGTCGTCCGGGTGTTGTTGTATGGGAAAAGTTACTTAAGATCTTTGTAAGGTGGTTGTCCCACTGTGTCCTTGGCACAAAACAATCCTCTTACCAATAGTCATCGTTTCTGTAGGAAGAAGAAACAAAAAGAATGCTTTGGTTTTCATCCATATACATATTTTTTATTTTTTTTTTAAATTGAAGTATAATTAACATACAGTGTTATTTTAGTCTTAGGTGTACAACATATTGATTCACAGTTCTATACGTTGTTCAGTGCTCACCAGGATGAGTGTAGTCACCATCTGTCACCATACAATGTTATTATAATATTATGGACTATATTCCCT
This sequence comes from Mirounga leonina, assembly GCF_011800145.1. Classification (NCBI taxonomy): domain Eukaryota; kingdom Metazoa; phylum Chordata; class Mammalia; order Carnivora; family Phocidae; genus Mirounga; species Mirounga leonina. The sequence goes on from NW_023270852.1 coordinate 9,351,006, forward strand.
ATGCTGTACTTTTCATCTCCACGACTTATTTATTTTATAACTGGAAGTTTGTATCTCTTAATCCCCTTTATCTATTTCACCCATCCCCCATTGCTTCCCCTCTGACAACCACCAATTTGTTCTCTGTATTTAAGAGTCTTTTTTTTACTTGTTCATGTTTTTTGTTTTTTAGATTCCACATATAAGTAAAATCATATGGTATTTGTCTTTCTCTGTCTGACTTAATTTCACTTTGCATAATGCTTTCTAGGTCCTCCATGTTGTCACAAATGGCAATATCTCACTCTTTTTTATGGTTGAATAATATTCCATCAAGTATGTGTGTGTGTGTGTGTGTATACCCGCACACACACACACACACACACCTATACCACACTTGAGCTGCTTCCATAACTTGGCTATTGTAAATAATGCTACAATAAGCATAGGGGTACATATATCTTTTCAAATTAAGTGTTTTCGTTTTTCTTTGGAATTTTGGAATTTTCTTTGGAGTTTAGTGGAATTACTGAATCATATAGTATTTCTATTTTTAATTTTTTGAGGAACCACCATACTGTTTTCCACAGTGGCTGCACCAGTTTGCATTCCTACCTACAGTGCACGAGGGTTCCCTTTTCTCCACATCCTCACCAACACTTGTTATTTCTTGTGTTTTTGATTCTAGCCATTCTGACAGGTGTAAAGCGGTATTGCACTATGGTTTTGATTTGCATTTTCCTGATGATAAGTGATATTGAGCATCCTTTCATATGTCTGTTGGCCATCTGTATGTCTTCTTTGGAAAATGTCTATTCGGGTCCTCTGCTCGTTTTGTAATAGGATTATTTGCGGGGGTTTTTTGGTGTTGAGTTATAGAAGTTCTCTATATATTTTGCATATTAACCTTTTTTTTGGATATATCATTTGTAAATATCTTCTCCCATTCTGTAGGTTGCCTTTTGTTTTGTTGATGGTTTCCTTCACTGTTCAAAAACTTTTTACTTAGGTGTAGTACCAATAGTTTATTTTTGCTTTTGTTTCCCTTGCCCGAGGAGACATACCTAGAAAAATGTTGCTAAGGCCAATGTCAAAGAAATTGCTGCCTATGTTTTCTTCTAAAATTTTATGGTTTCAGGTCTCACATTTAGGTCTTTAATTCATTTTGAGTTTATTTTTGTGTATGGTGTAAGAAAGTGGTCCAGTTTCATTTTTTTGCATGTAGCTGTCCAGTTTTCCCAGCATTCATTTATTGGTGTGACTGTCTTTTCCCCATTGTATATTCTTGCCTCCTTTGTCATAGATTAAGTGACCAGATAAGCATGAGTTTATTTCTGGGCTTTCTATTCTGTTCCATTGATCTATGTGTCTGTTTTTGTGTCAGTACCATACCTTTTGGGGCTTAGAGGGAACATACCTCCACATAATAAAGGCCATATATGACAAACTCACAGTTAACATGATACTCAGTGGTGAAAAACAGAGAGCTTTTCCTCTAAGATTAGAAAAAGAATGTCCACTCTCACCACTTTTATTCAACATAGTAAGAAAGTCCTGCTGTAGCAATCAGAAAAAAAGATATAAAAGGGGGCCCCTGGGAGACTCAGTCAGTTAAGCATCTGTCTTCAGGTCAGGTCATGATCCCAGGGTCCTAGGATCGAGCCCCGCGTCAGGCTCCCTGCTCAACGGGGAGCCTGCTTCTCCCTCTCCTGCTCCCCCAGCTTGTGCTCTCTCTCTCTCTCTGTCAAATAAATAAATAAATAAAATCTTTAAAAAAATATAAAAGGAAGACAAATTTGTATGAAAGAAGTAAAACTTTCACTATTTGCAGATGACATGATGTCATGTATAGAAAACCCTAGGCTCTACTAAAAAACTATTAGAACTGATAAATGAATTCAGTAAAGCTGTAAGATACAAAATTAATATACAAAAATCTGTTGCATTTCTATACACTAATAAGACAGTAGCAGAAAGAGAAATTAAGAAAACAATCCCCTTACAGTTACACCAAAAAGAATAAAAGATCCAGCAGTAAATGCGACCAAGGAGGTAAAGACCCGCACTCTGAAAACTAAAGCACTGATGAAAGAAACTGAAGACAACACAAACAAATGGAAAGATATCCCAATGCTCATGGACTGGAAGAATTAATATTGTTAAAATGTCCATACCACCTCAAACCATCTACAGATTCAGTGCAATCAAAATACCAATAACATTTTTCATTGAACTAGGATGAATATATACTAAAATTTGTATGAAACCATGGAAGACCCCGAATAGCTAAAGTAATCTCGAAAAAGAAGAACGAAGCTGGAGGTATCAGAATTCCAGGTCTCAAGATATACTACAAAGCTGTAGTCATCATTCATATATTTTTAATGTGTACCAAACAAGTGCCAGGCACCATGATAGATGCTGGGGACACAGAGTATCCCCGAGATGCTGGGGACACCACGAGTAAGACATATACCCCACTTTCAAAGGGCTTACAGGGGGAGAAGTTACAAGGTGAGAAGGTGAGTAAGAGAGGTGTGCAGAGAATGCGTAGGAGCAAAGAAGGACGAGGGGATTGAGGAGGTCTACAGAGAGGATTCTGAAAGGTAAGTCAAGCTGGGGCATTTAGGCTGAAGGGGAGTCCATCAGGAGAGAAGGAGGGAAGGCCACTTGGGGCAGAGGAAAGAGCCCATACAAAGACACAAAGGCAGACGAGGTGTATAGCCCACTGGAGGAACAGGCAGACTTTGGTGTGAGGAGTAGAGGGGGAGGAAGTAAGGCTGGGGAGTGGAGTGGGGTGTCTGTGTGGTGCATCATCCATTCCTGGTTTTCAAGCTGTGAAGGATGGGCTCTTTCAGTGGAGCCCAGACTTAGAACAGCAGGATCTCTCCTGTTTCACACTCAGTGCAGCATCGATTTAATTTAAACTCAGGGCATGTTCCAAAACAGATTAAGGGTATTAATGCTGCTGGCCCAGACAGAAAACCAGAGTCACTCCCAAGGACACAGCAATAACGAAATAGATATATATTAACTACGGGAGAGCCACAAACATTCTGAAACTGGAATATATGGACTGCATTTCACAGATCTAGTGTTCACATGTGAGGCTCTAACTTAGAGCAGATGGACAGCCATGTCTGGCTTAACCCTTGACTCTGAAGTGTGCCCCTGGCTGTGGGCGTACCGTACCCCTGAGTCTAGAAGGAAAATGTGAATGGGTATTTGTCTTATATTGTGATTCAAAACAACCTTCCCAGACCAGCTGATGCTCTGAAGCACTCTATGAAGGGCTCTCCTTCCCAGCCCACCACCCCCATCCGGCAGGATCTTCCCAGAGCCCCTTCTCTCAGTGGTGAGACCCCTATCTACAGGACAGCTTGCCAATCCCTGAGGCCTTCTTGTCTGGGAAGGCAAACTGTCAACCGGCTTAGCCCCACCAGAGTTGGTTGTGCTGCTATTAGCCAACTAGGCCATGTACCATATTCCTTCAGTGTTTGAGTGTGTATTATGTGCCAGGCACCAGGACAGGAACTTTACAAATCCTTAAAAGGACCCTAGAAAGAACCTATGAGGTTCTTTACTGGCGGACACAAAGATACAGAAAGATTAATTTGCCCAAAGTCACACTGTTACTAAGTGTCAGAGCTGGGATTTGAACTCAAGGCTTCTAATTCAAAGCCTATGCGTCAGCAATTACGTCATTCCTAAATTCACTCTGTAAGTCCTGTCTACACATCTGAGCTTCTGCCTTGGTTTTCCAGGTACTCTAAATCAGATGAAGGAACTTTAAGAAACCCTAGTCTGAGTCAGGAGCATGCAGTGGGTGCCACAGTCCACTCATGGCTTCTGACTTTATCATTCCATTTCTCTGGACTCCGCTGGCTAGTGACCTGTGTGTGTGCGTCATTTGCCCCCTGAGCTCTAGGCACAACCTCAATCTTCCCTGTTCTGACCTTAGTTTCTTCTTTCCATTTGAGCAGGCCCTTGACACTGCTTTGGGGAGAGCTCTCCCCAAGTTCCCAGCCTCAGGGACCACCTCTGTACCTGGTGTGTTAGGGCCTTATCTGAAGCCTGCTTGGAGGGCTGGGCTGGGACTCTAGCCAATCTTTTACCAGTCTCCACACCCAGGGCTACCATTAGCAGAGACCATGCTGCCAGGGGCCAAATTATAGTACAGCTCTGACTTGACCTCCGTAGCTGGGTTTTGCTCACCTGGGGAGTTTCCTTGTGCATGCAATTAGCTGGAATCAAACTCAGTCCCTGGGAATACTGTGGAGGGGCCTATTCTCTTCTTCTTTAGCTGGGTCTCGCTCTTCTTTAGCTGGGTTTATTTTCCGGGCTCTGATCCTGGCTGGTCCCAGTATCCTTTGTGTTCCTACTCTGGACAGTGCCACAAAGGCCCCAGAATGTTTTTGGCCTGCCAGCCCACAAGAGGACAGGATAAAGGTGTTTCCAGGTCTGGCGGAATGGTAGGGTCGTCTCTACCAGGGGCCTTTCAAGAGAAGCTTCTTGGAAATGAACTTCTCCTAGGGCAAGTCAGCTATACAATTCAGTTGGGAAAAAAGCAGTTGTTACGGGAGAAGGGCAACTCTGAGTGTGGCCTGGGTGAAGGGTGCTGTGGCCCAACCCCTTCTGCCTTCTGTCGGGGGGAAAGCCTGGAAAAACTCAGCCAAAGAAAACAAAATAAGCAAATAACAACCGAATGGGCCGCTTCCCAAGATTTCTGTAAACTGAGGTGTAAGGGAAGACTTTTGCAGAGTTCAGAAGAGCACTGACCCAGTAGGGTTTTGGTGGGGAGACGGGGTGGTAGAGACCAGAGACAGCAATGGTGGTGCCAACACTGGTTCCAGGGCTGGCACCAGGCCCACCTCAGGGGGCAGAAGCGGCAGTGTCCTTGTTATGCGACCGGTGGCCTCCCCAGCAGCACCAGGGCTTTGGAAGGCATCAGGAACTTCAGTGGCATCAATAGGAAGTAGCGGTTACAATCTTATCAGAACAGAGGGGAACTGAAGTGAATTCAATTGTCCCAAGACATACAGATCCCATTTGAATTAAATTGAATTGAAACCAAAGATGAGAACAATCTCAATGAAAACTGTCATGTGAAGTGACCTTTTGATCACAGAAATGGCAGCTGATGTGAGACAGGCCATTGAAACTGACCCCAAATTAAGAACATGAAAAGATTGGGTGGATCATTAGATAATATCTTCCCACGAATTTGAAAATGGGTTTTGATCACAGGAAGTATCTTTGAACTAAGAAGCTTGTCAGAAATTGAAGTGACTCTACATGATTCAGTCTTACATGGGCTCATTATGGTTATCCTCGTGTTTCAAATTTTTATTTAAAAACCATACAAATCTCGTGATTTTGTTGACTATTACTTAACCCTGCTTTGCAAAATATATGAGGAAACCTCATGCCTCCCCCCCACCCCGCTTAGAATCTGATTAGCTTCTTTCTTCTTTCCCCGAAGAGGGCATTTTTGTTCTTCATTGCCTCTCACCCGTTTAAGAATCGTGTTAAAGAAGTGTGAATGTGACTATACTCTCAGCCAGGGGCTGGGGCGACAGCTGGAAAAGGAGAGTCCACTTAGGTAATAGCCACTCTTTGTGGAGCACTCAAGCACTCTGCTCTATCCTAAGAGCTCTGCAGAACTGATCTTCAATGCTCACCTGGACCCTCTGTGATGGATACTACAATCACATTTTCACAGAGGTAACTGAGTCCAAGAAAGGCCAAATAACAAAGGTAGTGAATGGCAGAGCCAGCATCTGCCATCGTGTGTTTATGGTTCCAAATGTATGCTCTTGAGTACCATGCCCAGCATGGCAAGTTATCATCCGCGCCACCCCACCAAAATGCCAACTCCCTCACAGCACCTTTCTAAAAAGGATTTTCAATTCAGAGAGTAGCTTTTTTTTTTTTTTTAAAGATTTTATTTATTTATCTGAGAGAGAGAATGGGAGACAGAGAGCATGAGAGGGGGAGGGTCAGAGGGAGAAGCAGGCTCCCCGCCGAGCAGGGAGCCTGATGCGGGACTCGATCCTGGGACTCCAGGATCATGACCTAAGCTGAAGGCAGTTGCTTAACCGACTGAGCCACCCAGGCGCCCCAACCTTTCTTATTTTTTTTTTTAAAGATTTTATTTATTTATCTGAGAGAGAGAATGGGAGACAGAGAGCATGAGAGGGGGAGGATCAGAGAGAGAAGCAGACCCCCTGCTGAGCAGGGAGCCCAATGCGGGACTCCATCCAGGGACTCCAGGATCATGACCTGAGCCGAAGGCAGTCGCTCAACCAACTGAGCCACCCAGGCGCCCCCAGAGAGTAACTTCGAACATTCCAGACTTTGTAGAAAAGTGCACTAAGACCCACTGTCGAGTCAAGCTTCAGCGGAAAGGCGGTGAGTGTTGGCATGCGTGACACGTAGACTGTCCTGACAAGGTTCCTCAGAAACAAGCGAGAAGCAAGGGCTGGAAGTGACGTGTCATTAAAAAGGTACGCCACACGGGTGCTGTCAGAGTTTTCAGATGAGGGGACGAGTCAGGGAATTGTTGCATACCTGATGGAGTTGCAGAGAGGATGTCTGGAGTTTGTTACTCCAAGTTTACAATGTGTTAACATTTATTCATTAATTCAGTCCGCAAACATTTGTTGAGCACCAGGCCAATGTGCGGACCATTAGAAACACAAAGATGACCGATGCACATCCTACTCTTGAAGAGCTTGCAGTTGTCAGTAAAGGACCAGAGAAACAGGACACTGAGCAAGAAAAGAGAGTAAATGAAGTCTCATTAAGAAGCCTGACCGTAGGGGCACCTGGGTGACCCAGTTGGTTAAGCGTCTGCCTTCAGCTCAGGTCATGACCCCAGGGTCCTGGGATTGGGCTCCCTGCTCAGCAGAGTCTGCTTCTCCCTCTCCCTTCCCCTGCTGGTGTTCGTTCTCTCTCTCTCTCTCTCAAATAAATAAATAAAATCTAAAAAAAATAAAAGCAGCTTGACTGTAGCTGCTCTGGGATGGTGGTGGGGAGAAGCAGAGTGTGTATATGTGTGCATGCATGCTCCCACAGAATTCCATCTACCCAAATCAGGGAAGAAAAAGGAAAAAAAGTTATAAAAACAATTGGATCAGGGTGCAAGTTGAAGTGTTCCTAGGATATATGAGACGCATTGGATTGTGAAATGAAATCCCACTAAAAAACCTGGTGTTATCTCTCACTGACAGCACAGCTAGCAGAAGCCAGCTAGAAGAAGGGCCTTGCCTTGCGAATGCACAGCTCTGGTGACATTTTCCGGGGGGCAATCCAGCCCTTTCCCACGTCTGTACACGGGTATCTAACCTTTGCAATTTGGGACTCAGGCCTCTGAATGGCCATCTGTAGTCTCAGTTGCCACTGAAGAACTGATAATTCTCTTCCCTGCTCTTCGGAAAATTAACTTTGTAATACCAGAAAGGTATAACAAACAAGAACTCTAAATGATGAAGTGATAATGCTTTTGTGTAGGTTATATTTATTTCAGTGTAATAACCCATTCTGTGAACGCAATTCCACTTTACGTTTTTGAGGTAAGTGCTTAATAATATGATGCAGTAAAAATTACTAGATTTATGATTTCAACAGATACATTTAGGATAACTTGACTAGTTACGTTTAATATTTAAATGCTCAGGAAAATCCAATATGCTAAGTTTATAAATTTATTTTCTAAGATGCTGAAATGCTTAAGGTAATTTAATCTAAAAGTATAAGTTTTTTTTTTATTTATTCACATTATAAGAGTTAACAGTGCTTGACTGAGAATCTTAAGGACAGTGAAAATACTCTGTATGATACATTGCCATTATATGATGGATACATGTCACTGTATAGTTGTGCAAACTCAGAGAATGTACAACATCAAGAATGGATCATGATGTAAACTATAGACTTTGGGTGTCAATGCAGGTTCATTGATTGTAACAACACAGACCACTCTGGTGGGGGATGTTGATAGCGGCGGAGGATGTGTGTATGTGGAAACACTGGTTATATGGGAACTCTCTATACTTGCTACTCAGTTTTTCTGTGTGAACCTAAAACCGTTTAAAAAATAAAATTTATTTTAAAAAAGAGTTAACAGTGCTTGAGAACGATTTTGTTTAACCCCTACTGTGTTAGATGTTTGAAGCGTTTGACATAATCACACTTTAAATTTGTGGCTTCAGTTTGAAATATTTAGGGAATTTAGCCAATTGATTGCTTAAACAGTGCTTAAATATTAGGAGAATTTTATTTGCTAGATTATAAGGTTTTTTTTCTTTAATTTGGAATGTTTAAGAGAATTTGATTAAGTGTGAAATTAGTGTTTAGCAGTTTAGGGAAATATAATCTATCAAGTTAATGAGCTAATTGAGAATTCAACAAAGAACAAATGAAAATGAGTGTTTTAATTTCAAAACAAAATGATTGGATTTATAAATCATTATCATAGTTAATATTACATAGCATTTAGTATGAACTATTCTAAGACTCTTATATCTATTAATTCACTTGCTCCTCACCACAGTTCTCTGAGGTGGGCATACTATTACTATACCCATTTTACAGATGAGGAAATCAAGGTACAGAGATGTAAAATGACTGCTTTATCAAGTGCTATGGAATGAATTGTGTACCCCACAAAATTCATATATTGAAGCCCTAACCTCCAATGCGATGGTATTTGCAGATGGGATCTTTGCAGGGCAACTAGGGTGAGAAGTCCTGAGGGTAAGGCCCTCATGATGGGCTTAGAGCCCTTACAGGAGAAATCAGAGAGCTAGCACTCTTTCTGTCTTTCCACCCGCCATGTGAGCACACAGGGAGAAACAGCCATCTGCAAGTCAGGAAGAGAGTCCTCACTAGAACCCAGCCATGCCAGTACCCTGACCTCTCACTTCCAGCTTCTAGAACTGTGAGCAATAAACGTCTGTTGTGTAAGCCCCGGTCTACAGTATTTTGTTATGGCAGCCCAAGCTAAGGCACCAAGTGCATCAGTGTCCTAGGGTTTTCATAACAAAATATAATAAGCTGGGTGGCTTAAAACAATAGGAATTTATTCTCTCCCAGTTCTGGAGGCCAGAAGTCTGAATTCAAGGTGTCAGTGGGGCCGTGCTCTTTCTGAAGACTCTCCAGAAGAATCCTTCCTTGCCTCCTCCTGGCTCCTGGTGGTTGCTGGCAATCCTTGGCTGGTAGCCACATCACGCCAATCTCTGCTCCACCATCGCCATACATTCTCCTCGTAGGCTCTCTCTGTGTCTTTACCACATGGTCTTCTTATTATAAGGACACTAGTCTTTGGACTTCGGGCCTATCCTAATCCAGTATGATGTCATTTTAATGTAACTAAATATATCTGCAAAGATTATATTCCCAAAAAAGGTTCTGGGTAGATAAGAATTTTGGGAGGACACAATCAACCCAGTATCCCATGTCACCAATATCCAGCACATTGATAAACTCAATGTCAGTTCTCAGTCCTCATCTTATTCGATCTTTTGGCAACATCTGAGATCTGATCACTTCCTTCTCCCAGAAATAGTATCTTCTCTCGTCTTTGGATGCTCCTGGTTTTCTTACTACTTCAGTGATTTTCTCCTTCTTAGTCTCTGTTGATTTCTCTTCTTTTTCCTACCTTTAAAGTATTGGAATGTCCCAGTTTTTAGTCCCTGGACCTCTTCTCTTCTCCATTTATTTGTCAACCATCTTTACAACGTCAGCTTGACCTTTCTCTGGAACTCTCGATTTCTGCATCTAAGTTCCACTTGATGTCTCCCTGTAGCTATCCAATAGATGCTTCAAACTTGGTAGGTCCAACTTCTGATCGCCTTGCACAGATGCTCTACCAGTTGTCTTCCGCAGCTCACCTCTAGCTGCTCAGGCCTAAAACACTGAAATCATCCTCCATTTCTCTCTGTCATACCCTACATCAGGAAATCCTATTAGGTCTCCTTTCAAAAATACATACAGAATATAACCACCCCGCTTCTACACCAGTCCAAGCCTCTATAGTTTCCATCTGGATAACAGCAGTAGACTCCTAGTGGATCTCCCACCTTCCACCCTTGCCCCCTACAGTCTATTCTCAATATAGAATCAAAGGGATCAGTTATAACCTCAGATCACGTCACATCTCTCTACAAAATCGGGCAATGGCTTCCTGTTCATCTCAGAGTACGAACTAGAGTCCTTATAAAGACCTATTAGGTTCTATGTAATCTGAGCCCTGCACACCTGTTACTTTTCTGATCTCATCTCCTATTTCTCTCCCTCACCCGGCATCCCCCACATTGTTCTCAGGGCTCCTTGTACAAACTTCCCTAAGGCCTTTGTATTGGCCACCTCTCAGGCTGCATACTTACGTGGCTTCCTCCTTCATCTCCTTCAACTGTTTGCTCAAATGTTTCAGTTCTCTGCGAGACCTACATTACTTCTAGATTATCACTCCCCCCTTAAAAAAAAAAAACAACACAAAAAAACCCCAGCCAATCAACCAACCAACCAACCAACAAAAAAAATCCACTACAATATTTCTGGTCCCCCTTACTTGCCCTATTGTAGTTTTATTTTTATTAATTAGTGATTATTACCTTCAACAATACATAACATGCTCATTTACAATGTTTATTTCCTGGTTTTCCCCACTAGAATATAAACTCCACTTGGGCAAGAATTTTTGTCTATTTTTTCTCACAGAGGTATACCCATCGCAGGTACTCAATCAATATTTGTTGATATATAAATAAATGACTGAATCCCCCACATCCCTCTGCAAGGTGATTGTTTTAAAGGAAACTTGATTGAGCACTCCTTGAACAGAATGCCATGATACATACAACAAATGATGCAAATAGTGTGAAGAGGCATCTTGAAAGATTGTGGAGATAAGCAGCTAGCCTGGGGAGTCCAAACATGAACTTCTGGAGGAGATGGTCATGGTTCTTCCAACCTGTTGTTAAACTAAGATGATTCTCTGCCCAGACCCTTTTGAGAACTATCTGGGCTTTTTTGTTGCCACAAATCCCATCTGAACAAAGACTGAGAACTCGGCACTGTTGTCATTCTCACGGGTGCTGCCTTGCACTTGGAGAACTGAGTGCTGGACGGGAGGTAGAGCTCATTTGCTCTTCAAGAAAATGGAGCTTCTTTGGCTTTCAGAGCGAGCTAGCCCTGGGTTACTTTTACACATTAACAGAACCACTGTAGCTGTAGTTTTGAAAATATGTCATGCAGAGTCCAACTAACAAATCAACAATGATTTTTTAAGTTGTAAGATAGAAGAAATTGGAATTCTATCCAACAAGAGTTTATTCAATGCTGACTTGTGCCAGGCATTTCGCCAGGTACTGGTTATACAACAATGAATAACAACTGCTATCCTCAAGGAGCAGCTGGATGGGCTGTGGATGACAGGTACACAGATAATATCAAGTGGCACCCAACGCTATGGTAGGGGTAGGCCCAGGGTACCAGTGGGAAAGAACACATACAAGAGACATTGAACTCATAGTAGGAGGTTCTCCAGAATGCCTCCTGAAGAAGATGACAACTGATGAGATGTTTAAAAGACAAGCTGGATCTAGACAAGCAAAGAGAGGTAGAGAGGCTAGCACAAGAAGAAGTCAAAGCAAGAGCAAGGGCATGGGGGTGAATGAAAAGCATGGAGCAGACCACCAGAAACTGGGCATGGCCTCAAAATAAAGTACAAGGAAGAGATGGAGGCAGGGTCACAGAGGTCCAGGAATGGCAGGATAGGGAACCTGATCTTGGTCTGAACAAAGGGCAGCGACTGGAGTAGGGGAGGAGCATGGTCAGATTTGTGTTTTAGGACTTGAAGCCTGCAAGCAGTGCAGAGAGGTTGGATGGGAGGGCACACAGCAGAGCAGGAACCCAGGGTGGAGTGACCACACAGGAGCAGCTGAAGTACCCCTCTTGCCTTCACAGTCTTCATTCACGCTGGCCATACACAAGTGTCGGTCAGTGAAGACGTGGCTGGCTTTGGCTCCTCAGAGTTCTATTTGGCTGGTCCACAAACAAGACCAGAGTATTTAAATTCAGCACTTCCTAAAAAGGGACAAATGGAGCTCTGAAAAATAATGAAGAGCTAAGCATAAATACCAAAGAGATAATGAATGAAGAGTCATCTAGCTACCTCCCAACCCACCAATGTTTAGTATACAATAAAATGGATGCTCGATCTGTTCACCAGTGACCTTGACTCCAGGATATCACCACTTATGGATGGTAGGCATTTTCTGGCTAAAGAGCAAGATCCCAGTATCCTCTAGCTCTCATTTGCCTGACAATGGTAGGTAGATGCTCTCAGCCTGCTGCATGTGTGGGTAACTTGCCCCTCTCCTCTGGATGCTTCTACCACTTTGAAGAGCCATGTGCAGACTGCCTGGGTCTCAATCCTCCCTTGGGACTCTCACACTGACCAGTCCCCTCCTGCCTATTGATGATCACATGCTGGAAACTTCTCTATGGACCACAGAGGAAAGGCTCAGTCACCATCTGTAGTAAAGGTCCAGCAATGAGCTCATATCAGCTAAATACATCAATTGAGTGAATAATGAAAACCCCTACTTTTTCAGCATGGGGAGGAAACATAATCTCAGACCTCAAGGGGTTCAGAGTCAAGAGAGAAAACATGAAACTTACTATAAAGCAAAAGCAAAAGTAAGTGGTCAATATGAATCACAATCAAAGTATCCTGGGAGTACTTCATGCTAAGTGGGGTGTTGTTCACTGGAGACTTCACAGAGGAGGTGGCACTTCAATCGAACCCCGAGGATTACGTGCGATTTATATGGTAAGAATGGAGAGGAAAGGTGCTCTAGGTTAAGGACGCATCAGGAGAAAAGGTGAAAAAAAAGAAAATTAATTTAGGGAACATAAATAGCCATGGCCAGCCTGTGGAAGCTTTTGAAGGAGGCAGACCTGGTAAAATCTGATTTCTCCTTCCTAAGGAGAGTAGCTTAAAATGAGAAGGAAAGGGCGCCTGGGTGGCTCAGTTGGTTAAGCGACTGCCTTCGGCTCAGGTCATGATCCTGGAGTCCCTGGATCGAGTCCCGCATCGGGCTCCTTGCTGGGCGGGGAGTCTGCTTCTCCCTCTGACCCTCCCCCCTCTCATGTGCTCTCTCTCTCTCTCTCATTCTCTCTGTCTCAAATAAATAAATAAAATCTTAAAAAAAAAAAACGATCTTTCTCTCTCTCACTCTCTCTCTCAAATAAATAAATAAAATCTTTAAAAAAAAAAAAAAAAGAGGCGCCTGGGTGGCTCAGTTGGTTCAGCCACTGCCTTCGGCTCAGGTCATGATCCTGGAGTCCCGGGATCGAGTACCGCATCGGGCTCCCTGCTTGGCGGGGAGTCTGCTTCTCCCTCTCCCGCTCCCCCCTCTTGTGCTCTTTCTCTCTCTCATTCTCTCTGTCTCAAATAAATGAATGAAATCTTTAAAAAAAAACCGAGAAGGAAGAAGCCAGGGGGCTGTTGATGCTGCTTAGACAGCCTACCTGAGGGAGAGATGGCAGGCACTGGGGGCTTCCTTCCCGGGCACCTGCTGGGACCAGCTTCACCCTAACTGGCTGGTGATACTCGATTTAGCAGATTTGCCCCAGGAGATGGTCATCCATGCCCAGAGTTTACACAGGCCAGAGAGAACAGCTGTAGAACCTGTAGCCTGTTGTGATACCACGAGAGAGAAAATACCCGATACATGGCGGCCTCAAGCAGGGGTCCCCCGCCCCCTCCACTTACCCAGGCCCATCATGCTCCCCTCCCCTTCCCCAGGCGTGCGTATGGATGTGTTCTTCCTGGGAGAAACTTGGGAGAAGTTTTCAGAATGAGCCTAAACTCTGGGATGTAGTTGTAGGGAATAAATACAGCTAATACGTTAAACACAAACTCGTTTTGAAAAGTCAATTAGGGGGGGCGCCTGGGTGGCTCAGTCGTTAAGCGTCTGTCTTCGGCTCAGGTCATGATCCCAGGTCCTGGGATCCCCTGGGATCGAGCCCCACATCGGGCTCCCTGCTCAGCAGGAAGCCTGCTTCTCCCTCTCCCACTCCCCTGCTTGTGTTCCTGCTCTCACTGTCTCTCCCTGTCGAATAAATAAATAAATAAATCTTTAAAAAAAAAAGTCAATAAGGTATGTGGTAATTTTAAAAAATGTCATGTCTTGCAGCTTACTTTTCTGTGAGAGAGAGATCCTTAAACGTGTTTGTTGTTTGGAAAAGAGGGTATGATCAGGGCACCTGGGTGGCTCAGACAGTTAAGCATCTGACTTTGGCTCAGGTCATGATCTCAGGGTCCTGGGATGGAGCCCCACAATGGACTCCCTCCTCAGCGGGGAGTCAGCATCTCCCTCTCCCTCTGCCCCTCCCTCTGCTCATGCTCTCTCTCTTTCAAATAAATATTTTCTTTTAAAGATTTTATTTATTTATTTGAGAGAGAGAATGAGATAGAGAGAGCATGAGAGTGGGGAGGGTCAGAGGGAGAAGCAGTCTCCCCGTTGAGCAGGGAGCCCGATGTGGGACTCGATCCCAGGACTCCAGGATCATGACCTGAGCCGAAGGCAGTCGCTTAACCAACTGAGCCACCCAGGCGCCCCTCAAATAAATAAGTATTTTTAAAAAAAGAAAAGAAAAGAGGATATGATAGAAGGCACTTTCTTTCCCCCAAGGATTTAGAGGCTTATATGAAGTTATAAATAATATCAACATTTGGGGTATTATTCCTACCATTAAGTTTTCATCTCAGCTTCCCACAAAGTCAAAAAACCCCTATAAGCACAATTTTTCTTTTATCTGAGTATCTGCTCTCTTCTGAAAAATCTGACTGACAGTTGGCCATGGAATGTATCTCTCTGCAATGCTGTTAACACTGGGCCTTTGCGTGAATTAGAAACAGGAACCCCTCTGGGCACACTCACCACTTGGTGAGTGGAAAGACTGCTGACCTCAGCTTCATGTCTCCCTCAGCCCAGGTTCCTGCTGCAGGAACCACCTATAGAGTGTTTGTGAGGCCCCGGGGAGAAGCTCCTGGGGGTGGGGGTCCCTTGGGGGACTTAGATTATCAGGTAAAGCCCAGAACCCATCTTGGCCTGAGAGGCTGACGTCATAGGAGGCTGTATTATTCTGAGTAATGATGTAGTATCTTCCTTGCAGGCAGTCTCCCATCGGCAGAGACAGCTACGACTTGAGGTGGATATTTCCTTCCCTGGTTAGAGAATTTTCAGTTTCAGATGATCTGTTTGTCTTGTAATCACTCATGTCACCCCCAGCCCTTAGGAAAGTTTCATTAAACGCTGCAGCCGGGCACCAGCTATGCTTTGGGGAACTACGGAGGAGCTGGGTCCAGCCTTGGGGATAAGCGGTGCAGGAGAGGCTTCAGCTTGGAGAAGCAGGACTGAGACCTCTGAGGATGACCAGCAGAGAGACCCGGAGGCAGAAAGGGTGAGCAAGAAGCAGGACTTGTGAGTCAGGGAATCGCCGAGTCGTGTGGGGAAAAAAGTCAATGAGGGTAGACACAAAGGGTAGGGGCTCAGACAGGTAGAACCTGTGGACCCTGGACTTGCATCAGGGGGCTGGAAACGTGGGGAGAAGGGGGAAAAGTGAAAGAGGATGGAGCCAGGATGGGGAGAGGCATGTCTTCCTGGATGAATTAGGGGTTGGTGTTACCTGTGGAGAAGCTGAGCTCTCGTAGCTCTGCTTGGAGCACCTGGCCTGTGAGACACGATGAGCTGGCAGAGGGGACAGGCTGAGGAGACTGAGTTCAGCGCTTGTCCCCTGGGGCCCCTGATGAGGGGCAGGGGAGCAGAACTGCAGGGGCAGCCACCTCCTCTCGGTGACCCGGACTCCCTGGGACTCAGGTGCCCCACACTGCCTCCTCTCTGCTTCTCCCAAGTCTTTGTTCTGCTGTCTGCTTCTTGTCCCAGGTTTCTGGTAAGTATCAGTTCCCAAAACCAAGGTGGCCCCATTCACCCCATCACATCTCACCTGGTATTCTCATCCTTGAACTTAATCATGACCTATTTCTGTTTACGTGTTTGTGGCTGGTCTGTCTCCTTCTGCCAGAATGCAAGTTCCACCCTCAACACTGCATTCCCAGTGTGGGGAACGGCACGTGGCATGTGCCCAGTGAACGCTGGCTGGATGACTGTGGGAGGGCAGACATCGGAACAGTGCAAGACTGCTGTGGGAACTGGTAATAAGTGTGCCGACGGCCAGCCCCTGGGGGTGAGTCTGGAGTGTTGTGCCAGCTCACGCTGACAACACCCCCTCCGCTCTATCACCTGCAGTGCCCCCCACCACAGCAGTGAGTCCTGGAAGCCATGCTTGTGAGACATGGCTC
>NW_023270852.1:9367759-9565080 GCF_011800145.1 Mirounga leonina
GAGAGGAAGGAGGGGGAGAGAGAGGGAGGAGGGGGAGAGAGAGAGGGAGGAGGGGGGAGAGAGAGGGAGGAGGGGGAGAGACAGAGGGAGGAGGGGGAGAGACAGAGGGAGGAGGGGGAGTCAGAGGGAGGAGGGGGAGACAGAGGGAGGAGGGGGAGAGAGGGAGGAGGGGGGAGAGAGAGGGAGGAGGGGGAGTCAGAGGGAGGAGGGGGAGACAGAGGGAGGAGGGGGAGAGAGGGAGGAAGGGGGAGAGAGATGTAGTAGAGGTAAAAAGAAGAGAGCAGAGTGAGAGAGAAAATAAATGTCGTCTGGTTTCCCCAGAGTTTCCAGGTACCAGCCCCAGACCTTTCTGGAACTTAGGTACATTTCTGTTCTTGAATTCCAAGAATTTCCCTCTCCTTACAAAAAATCCCGAGCTGGCTCCACTTGGTTTCTATGGCCTATAACTAGAATCAACTAAAAGAGGAGGGCACTGGGTGCTGGTGCCTGCGCTGTTCCACACCCCAAGTGCCCCTGGCTCCCAATCTGCATTTCCCGAGTCAGAGGCGGGGGGCGGGGGGCAACCTACCCCTGCAGCCCCCGGAGCTGGCATACCTCGCAGGGCCACCCCGCTCACCTGCAGGTCCCAGGGCCACCGACTTGCCTCAGGGCGGCCCTGTCCTCGCTGGTCAGTGTCTGGTCCCAGCCTCAGGCTACCACTTCTGCCTGGGGACTCTGCCTGCCTCTGTCACTCTTGAAACTTGTCCCCGTGGCCTGGGTCCTATCAGCTACCCTTCCTGCCCCGCCATCTGCGGCTCTCCAGCCCCGCCACCTGCTGTCACTTTTCACCTTGCTGTGCTGGCCAGGTGCTGGCCGGGTCCACCCTGAGCTGTTGAGTGTTGAGATGCTGAGTGACATTATCAGCAAGACTTTACAGTGTCTCAGTCTGCCTCTCTGTCTCTCCCTCCCTCCAGACCTTCAGACGATGTCGCCTGGCCTCATCACTTGCCACTTTCTCCGTATCTCAGCTCGGCTCTCCTCTGATTTGCTCCGTTCTGGGGCAGGTTCTGTGTGATGGTTGACATAGCAGTAGGGATGCCCCACTTGTATCCTCACGGCTCCTGGCCCAGTGGAAAGACGTGACTCTTCCTGACAGTTCCAGCAAAACCCCTGGGCCTAGATCAGGTCACGTCGCCACCCTGAACCAACGCCCGAATGTGCCGACCAGACACAGCCTGGGGCGCCACAGACGTGCTCCTGGAGCGGACGGTGCGGCTACGTCCCCCCAGACCGCAGGGGCACAGAGGAAGCGGGGTGGGTCCTCAAGGAAAATGGGGTTCTTTTATCAGAAGAAGGAATGCTGTAGAAGCAGAACGTAAGTCCACACTTCAGAGCCTTTCACATTTAGAGAAAATCATGTTCTTATTTGAAGGAATAAAGTCTTTGCTGCTACAAAGTTTAGTCTTATCAGGATACAACGTTTAAAAAAACACTTGCAGAAAAAATCCATAGAACAGAACATGACTGCTAAAATAAAAAAGAGTATCCCATTAGCTTTTAGGATTTTTTTTTTTTAAAAAGGGTTTCAGTTAATCAATTTTACTGCATATTGTTCACTGCACGTCCTACTGTTTTTGAGAATTATGGTTAGGTGGAAGCAGCAGATGATTAGGTGGGGAAGAAACAGCAGAAGCAAAACAACTGAAAGCAAATTAGCAAAAAACTTTCATGACAAATCATTTGGGAATGTGAGGTCATGCGGGAGAGGGACTTAGCGCCGGCAAGATGAAAACAAAAGAATTTTCCAAAAATTCTTAGGCATTGTTTTAGTTCTACATTCTTAATTGAGCTGAGTAATAACAGCACAGAGCGACAAATCTCTCAGAAGCAGCATAGCCGTGTGATCCATACACCGACTGACCATGCGAGGGAGCAGCTGTGTCTGCTGCCTCTGTGTCTTCCTGGCTGTCTGACAGGCACAGAAGTGGGTTTGAGAGATTTGCTATGTATAGGTACGTGCAGGCTTTTTTCTTTCTTTCTTTTTTTTTTAAAAGATTTTATTTATTTATTTGACAGAGAGATAGAGAGAACAAGTACGCAGAGAGGCAGGCAGAGGGAGAGGGAGAAGCAGGCTCCCAGCTGAGCAGGGAGCCCGATGCGGGGCTCGATCCCAGGACCCTGGGATCATGACCCGAGCCGAAGGCAGCCGCCCAACCGACTGAGCCACCCAGGCGCTCCATGTGCAGGCTTTTTTCTAGGAAGAGGGCAGGGGAAAAAAAAGAAGAGAGCAACTGTAACAGTGGTAGGCTGCCTGATTCAACTTGATGAAGAGAGGAAGACAGAGCCTTTCCTAAGAGGGTGTTCAGACCCAGTTAGAACAGCCGTGGTATCTATGCCCCAGAAGCACCGGGGCAGGAGAACACTGTGATTTTAAAAGCACTGAATAGAATCAGAAAAATCTGTATTAGTTAGCTTCTGCTGCAGTAACAATCAACTCCCCAGTCTTAGCTGCTTATAACAACAAACACATATTTCTTGCTCAGGGGTCTGTGGGCTGGCTACAGCTCTGCTGGGCTCAGCCACATCTGGCCCCAGACAGCTGGAGGTCTGCTCCTGTGTCTTCTCATTCCAGGTCCTAGGATATTCCCTGACAGATGCCAAAAGCTCAAGGGGATGAGTAGAAACATGGGATGCCTCTTAAAGCCCTCACTGGGAGCTGTCACCGCTTCTATTGATCAAAGCAAGTCAGAGGGCCTCATCCAGAGTAAGTAGAGGATAAGACCCTCGCAGAGTGTTGGGAGGGCATGTAACGACGGACAAGTAACACAACCGACCTCAATATGTCAGCTCTCCACTTCTTTGCCTCAAGATGTTGGAAAACTTGGTCAAGCTTCAGTGTTTCCATCTGGGGAGATAATACTGTTTACCTCACAGGGTGAGGGTGAAAGTGGATGATGGGTGTACAGTGCTTAGCACAGTGCCCTGGACAGAGTCGGTGCTCCATGTAGCAAAGCTCACATGATATTATTATTGATCTGAGGTACTGTGTTATAGGCAAGGCACGCCTGCTTGTTAGGAGGATGATGACCGGCTCCGGGGAGAAGGCAGGACCATGACTGACAGCTCAGATGGGCACAGTCCAGGGCAGAGGTGGGGAGGTGGTGGTCAGGCAGGCATGTAAGGGTTTAAGGTGGTGGGGAGGCCATGGGCACACTAGACCCAAGTGTCATGAACACTGGGTGATGAATGAATGGACGGATGCATGGATGAGAGATGGCTCAGGTCAAGTCCCCTACGGACAGCTCTGGGAGGGCAGCTGGTCTGAGGGGGGTTGTGGCTTTATCTTCCCACCCCAGGACAGAGGACAGCCTGGCCACCTTACTTCCGCTGGTGGAGGCATACTTTGCTCCCCGAGGCTGAACCTGCCAGGCCTCACTCCTTTGCCTTGCCCCCACTGTTGGGTCACCTCTCCATACTGTCCCCCATATCCTGCCCTGTATTTCTCCTTCCCCGAAGGAACCCCCTCTCTGAACCAATTCCAGCCCTCCACATGCCATCGTCTGCATCCTCAACTCTTCATTCAAACCTTCCACCTGCCTCCCCACCTTACGTTCTCCCTCAGAGCCACAACTCTACAGCCCTCTGCGCAGAAGGCAGTTCAGGCCCACACAGCCCCTGGGTCTCAGGATAGAGTAGTGAAGCTCTATCTCTTGCTCCTTGATGCCTCTGCTCCTCCACCTTTTTGTCAAACCTCCTGCCTCCCCTCGACCTCTCTTCCCTACAACCACCAGGAACATCCTCGGCCATCCCCCTTTGTTCTATGAAGCTGGCCCCCGCTCATCACCCCATACTGATGGCCAGTCCAGGTGGGTGTCTCACATGGGCGCCAACCCAGCCCACTGTAGGGACGGAGACTCAGATCTCTGGGGAAGCTGCAGAGAAGTGGCCTCTAACTCACTGTGGCCCCTGCAGAATTATGCTGGAGGACCTGTACAAGGTGAGTTATTTTGAGAGAATTCTCTGTGCTCTGAAGCAGAGGAGATTTTGCCACCTTCTCAAACGATTTTAGTAGGTCTGGAAAACAAAACCATGCACGACACAACGCTGGAGACACTGTGGGTACAGTTGCCATTTCCAGCATAGACTGGTGGGATCATCGCAGCGTGAAATTGCAATAAATAGGCCCCGTCATGTTGCCGAAGCCAGCGCAAGCTCATGCACGGGCTGCTTCCTTCTTCAGAGCAGGTCTCCGCCTTGTAGGGGGCGCACAGAAGCTGAGATCCGAGGGCGTGCCCTTTTCCCAGGGACCACTGAAGGCAATGGCAGCCCCCCTCCCCCGCGCCTCAAGCCAGGTCCCCACACCTGACGACGGCACGTTGGGTGGCCAAGACTGTTTGCAGAACAGACTCCGAAGCCTTCCTGGAGGGCACAGCCTCTACCCCCGCTGCCTCTCCATCTCCTGCCTTCGCTGCTTCCCGAGCAAAGTCACCAGATCATCTCGAAATGTGAACTGTCCCGGAGTCAGGGAGCCCTGATGCCCCGCTGTTTCTTTCCCTGTGGGTCTTACAGACTTTCCCTGATAGCCCCTCCAGAGACGGAGATCCCATGCTGCAGAGCAAGGCCTGGGCTGTTGCCAGTGGGGGCTTTTCTATTCAGCTCTGCGGTGGACACACGTTGAAACCTGCTGAGATCAGGCCGTGGCTGTCCGTGAAGGATGCCCGACCTGGGAGCCAGGGAAGGGCCTGCATACCTCACCGGGAGCACGCGGGCAGCTGGGCCCTCTGTCTCTGTCCCACCCAGCCAATACCAAGCACCCACTCATTGCTGGGGCCTATACAAGGGCCTGGGGATTCAGAGATGAATGAGATCCACTGCCTGTTCTCAGGGAGCTCATGGTCTCTTCAGGAAAACAAATACAAAACGGCGAGATCGCATGATGGGAGCTATCACAAAGGTATATATATGAAGTGAGGACGTCATGCTTGGGTTGAATCCGGAGGAAGTACACGTTTGCAGGGAAGTCGTGGGGAGAAGTCCCAGGCAGGTGGGACGGCACATGCAAAAGCAAAGGGGCATCAGAGAACACAGTGTCTCCACATCCTAGAAGCAGCTTGTGTGGTGTGGCTGGGCATAAAACATCAAGGGGCAGAGAGGGGCTAGGACTCCAGACAGATAGAGAGGGGCCAGGTGGTGAAGGCCTCTGTGTGCACACTTGGGAATTTGGGTTCTCCTTTCAACAGGAGGCCTGGGAGAGCTGGAGGCAAAGACAGGATTGGGGTGAGGTGCCGGGGCAAGACCCGCAGCAGGCAGGCAATTTCCAATGTGTTCACTGGAGCCCAGGGAAGCTGGCTGCATCTGCCTCTTGCTGCGAAGCGGGGGCTCTGGCTACAAGGTCGAGACTGGTTAGACCCCAAAACACAACGTCTCACAGCATTGGGAGGCTGAGTTCCATCAGCCAGTGTTACCTGTCCCGCAGCCTCACAGACACTTCCACGTGGCCAGACCCCATAGGCCAAAGCAGAGGGACACCAGGGTATGTGTGCCCTTTGGCCCCAAGAGCGACAGCTGTGTTGCAGTCATAGGTTCTGCTGGGACCGAGGGCGGGTCCTAGGTGGGGCTGGTGTCAAGCATAGCCCCGTGCTTCCTTCCCTCGCTCTCCTCGAGGGTTGGGCCCTTCCTGTCCACTGGATGGGCATTTTATTAATCAGGAGTCATTGCAAGAGGCCTGGGGGCCTGACCGAGTCCAAGGTGGGCTCATGGACAGAGAGGCAGGGCGGGCACCACCTCCTCACATGACCCAGGAAGAGGGGAGGAGAGGCTGGGAGGTACCAGCGTACCAGCCTTGGGCCCCTGGACGGGGAGCTCACAGAGCATCCCGCTCCTGCTTCTCCCTGAGGGATTCAACACAGAGGCCTTGTGAGTGGTGGGGGTTGGAGGAAGACGGGCAGGGAGGGCCTTTCCTTCTCTCCCTCTGGGCAGTGCCATGATCCAAGTTCCTCAGGGACGGCCCTGTGGTGCCTATGGTACCAAATGCTGAGTTCAGGAATCGGGAAGCTGTCATGAGGTCACTGTACTTAGACATTCCTGGACAAGAGGAGCAGCCCTTCCAAGGGGTCCCAAAGCACCAGGGTCAGGGTCGGCCCAGTATTTCTGGCCAGGACTGTATAAGCCCCGTGGAGCCTGGCTTCTCCTTTAATAATGACAACAGGGGTGCCTGGGTGGCTCAGTCGTTAAGCATCTGCCTTCGGCTCAGGTCATGATCCCAGGGTCCTGGGACTGAGCCCCACATCCGGCTCCCTGCTCCGCGGGAAGCCTGCTTCTCCCTCTCCCACTCCCCCTGCTTGTGTTCCCTCTCTCGCTATGTTTCTCTCTGTCAAATAAATAAAATCCTTAAAAAAATAATGACAATAATAATTAATATCTATTGAGAATACACTAGGCACCAGGCACTCTTATAAGTGCTTTACATTTATTAACTAATTTAATTCTTACAACTCTAGAAGGTCGTTAAAAAATGATCTTCATTTTAAGTCTTCCTATCAATAGCCACGATCATCTATGAATGTAAGGACTGGACAGCTTGCTCCAAGCCGTCACTGGCCGGGAGCTTCTGCCTTCCCTACAGCCCTGGCTGCACAGCTGTAGGATCGGGTGGGTGCTCCAGGCTGGTCTGGCACCTGGATGGTGCTGCGCCTGGAGCTGCTTCCCAGCTTGGGGCTGCCACATAACTGCTGCTTATGCCGGGAGCAAAGCCAGCCCTGTGGTCAGTGCCATGCTGGCCACGTGAGTCGGACTTTTTAGCAACGTCAGCGGAAAGGGCACATAGTGTGCCCAGGAGGGTGGGGCGGGCTGAGCCCAGAGGCTGGCCATGAGTGGGACGGCAGTCCGAAAATGTTGACCTCTAAACAGGGGACGTCCCCAGGGCCCAGTGGTGCACAGCGCCTCTGTGAGCCCCGCTCTTGGTACAGAGTCTCAACAGCTGGCTCGGCCTGAAAGCCCTGCCTATTAAAAGAACTACCTCTCTGGCATCAAGTATCCCCCAAAAGCTGCTTTGTGTGGCACAGAAGAAACAGAAAGTGGCTTAAAACGTAAACTTGGGGCATGACTGTGTCCAACGGTGAGCCCACCAACTCAATACAGGAGACAGAAAAGGGCAGTTGGAGATGTAGGAGGAAAGCAGGCTTGTTCTGGGAGCCAGCGGGAGCCAAGAGAGGGCAGGATCAGGGCAGAAGGGACACAGAGTGAGGCTGCGGTCAGGAGCTCCTGGGTGGGTCACCATGGAGGGAGACTGAGGCCGGAGGGCATGGCTGTGAAGTCCGAGCTGGGCAGTGAAGCCTGAGGCCTGGGGCCACCTGCTCTCAGAGGCCACTGGGCCTTGAGGGAACACATTTTGGACAGTCTGGTTTTCCTTTCTGCTTCTCTCCTTCCCCTGGACATCCTTGTATGTTAAGTAACAACAATTACCAAAATTCACCTAGCATCCGTTAAGGGCAGACACTGCGTTAAACAAACACGCTACGTGACTTTCTCATTAAGTCTCAAGCTGCTCCATTTGGGAAAGTCTGTTACTGTGCTGTTACAGAGATGAATAATCTGAGGCTCAGAGAGGTTCAGAAACGTGCTCAAGGACACACAGCTCAGAAGTGGTAGAGCCGAAACAGGAGCCCAGTGGTCTGACTCTCGAGCTTGTGTCTTTCATACCACGGTCTCCTGGGCTCCCCCGGTGAAGAGACCTCATCCCTGGCTTTCAGGTAGTGGGTGGTGGCCTAGGGCTCCTACAGAATCCCTCCTGGGAGCCTGCTGGAAAATGAGCCAGCCTCCCATCTGTCCCCAAGAGCTGACCTCTAAGTCCCTGTAGTAATCCTGCTCTGGAAAATCATGAACTCCACGGGAGGTCAAAGGCAGAGCTGGGCACCGCCCTGCCAGTCCAATCGGGCCTGGCCCTCCCGCGGCCGACTTCCAGGGAGGCAGGACCAGAATATCCCCACTCTCCCTCCACGGTGGCAGCACACACACGGGCCTCCATTCGCTCTGGAAATCGGGCAATTTTTCACTTAGAACCATCTGAAAACAAACTTTATGCCTTCAAAATTATACATTCACAGAACATTTCTAGACTCTGGAATAGGATTAGGCGGTAATGATATAATTGATGGTTAAGTGTGTAGATAAAATGAATGTGCTGAATCCTTTCTGTAATTATCTCTCCAAGGAGCCCTGGCCGTTGTAATTACTGTCTGAGGCCGAAATCACAAACCAGCTGTAGTTTTAAGCAAAATGTGTTGAAGCCCCTGCCAGACGGAGTGAAAGTCAGTCACGAGCAGCATGGGGCCCCCAAGGACTCATCAAAGGGGGCACAGCCCTTGCAGAGAGAGGCTCGTCCCCCAAACCTGGGGAATGTGTTCTCACAACTGCTTTGCACTCCCGGCCCTGACCGTCACTCCAGTGCTGTCCACACCCTGCTGGGGGCCAATACACCAAATTGGGTTTTAAATCCAGGTCTGGATTAAGCAAAATGGCTGTCTCCACTGATCAAATGAGTCCAATCATGACCTTTGCTTTGTGGAAGCTAAGCTCCTGCCGGGATAATTATGCTCAATTCACGTATTCATTCAACCAGCACAGAATTGTGGAGTGCCTCCTACAGGCCAGGTGCTGCGTGAAGGACTGGGTATTCGCAGGCGAACAGAGCAGATAGGGCTCCTGCAGGGTTGGACCATGCTGCTTAAGTTATCCTTGACATGGGCAGGAACCTGC
Source organism: Mirounga leonina (assembly GCF_011800145.1). Taxonomy (NCBI): domain Eukaryota; kingdom Metazoa; phylum Chordata; class Mammalia; order Carnivora; family Phocidae; genus Mirounga; species Mirounga leonina. The sequence continues at coordinate 9,376,496 of NW_023270852.1, forward strand.
TAAAGATCTCACACATCTGGACCAGCATGTGGAGATGAGGCTGGGGACAAGACAGTATCAGGAAGGGGTGGATGTGCTGGAGCTGACGGAAGGCCCAGAAGCTGCTGCTTGCCGCAGAGCCTGTTGGAGGCAATGGGCTTGGTTGTCAGGCCTCTGGTGTCTGCAGTCTCTGGCAAGCATTCAGCACTTACCGGGATGCCCACCATGTGCACAGGTTCTGCTCCTCTCTGGTTCATTCCTTCTGCCCTCAAACTATGGATCCCATACCTGATCGTTGCTGTGCAGGACTCTAACTAGATGTGAACAGGGCAGAACCCAGCAAAAGGGAATGCTTACCCTAAGTGTAAGGAGCCCAGAGTCAGACCACTGGGCTCCAGTCAAAGGGAACGCTTACCCTAAGTGTAAGGAGCTCGAGAGTCAGACCACTGGGCTCCAGTCAAACAATCTGACTACTTACTTGTGTCTATGTCCTTAGACTCTAAAGCCCAGGGGTTGTGGGGCTAGAATTTCCCCCACCTTATCTCTAGTGCAGAATGCTTGGCACCTGCTCAGAAATATCTGGTTTATCAATGAAAATAAATCATCACATGCTAGGGAGGAAGGAGGCAGACAGGACTGGTACACTCTACTACCGGAGGGAAGTCAAAGGTTCCCATTCTCTCTCTTTCTCTCTCCACTTTTCCTCACTAGTCTGTGCTCCTGGAAAGAAAGTGCCATGTGTTTTTATTGCTGAATCTTCAGTGTCTAGACATTGCGTAGTACAGAGTGACCCTAAGTAAGTGTTTATTGAGTAAGAGCATCAGTAAAGCTATCAGAGTGCTGAAAGGTTACCTGCACTGACGCCGATGGCCAGGGGAGGGCAGCAAGGGCAGCAGAGCTGATGGCAGATGCCCAGGAGAGCGAGGTTTGCTCTTTGGGGATCGCTGGGCATTGAGGCAAAAGTCCTATTATTCATGTGAATATTTGGGGACACTTGGAGGCACCAGGACAGGAGAACATTGCCGACAGAAGTCCAATGAAGCCCAGCGTCCTAAAGGAGGGAGACCAATTTGAGCGGGTGGCTAGAGAGGCTAGGGACCAGTGCCAGAGTGGAATGTGCACCGAGGGGCTGATGTGCAGGATCCCAAGGGAAGGAGTCTAGAGTCACAGGGCTGGCAGCACAAGCCCCATACAGAACAGCTCCCAAAGCTCAGACTTACTCTTGGGGCTCTGGTTCTTAAAGTGACAAGTGTCCTGAAAGTCAGGCCTGATACCACCCCGCCCATCCTGCTTTGGGCTCAGGAGCAGTAGGAGGAGAAGGCCAAGACCAGACCGGGCTGTGTGGAGGGATGCTCCCAAGGGCCCCCACAGGTGTTGGAACTGGCAGACCGCCAGATTGTTGGAAGCGCTCCTCATCTCAGTCCATTTTCCCTGGTGCACAGCGTGCTGACGGCACGTGCAGAGATGTGACAGGAAGCAGGTGGGGCGCCGGCTGCAGCTGCCTGCCAGGACTGCCTCTCACCTGGAGAGGTTCTCAGTGGGGGCTGCTGGTCTGGCAAACACAGGCTGCAGACTTGATTTGCTGTCCTGTGGTGCCCATGTTGGCTAGAAAATGCTTTGTTTCCAGGAGGACAATGGAGCCCAGAGCTGTTGTGGGCGGACCTCAGGGGAATGGAGGGATTCGCCCCTGGAAGGTTAGAGAGACATCGCTAGGGGCCAAGGAGATGGTGTTTCCTGGCAGTATGAAGGGAATCTGCCTGAGGGTGGAAAACAGTGTCCTTCAAATCAAGGGAAGCCCTCTGTACCTCAGTGGGTGTGACATGGCCAGCTAACCCAAGTGGGAGGTAGGACACATGTCCCTCCAGGGTGCTCTGAGTGTCAGGAGCTTTGGGAGGTCCTTAGCCCGGGAGAATATGAAGAGGCACATAACCTCAGGTTTTTTGACCAAAGCCTTCATGGGGGCAAATTTGCTCCATGATGCTTCCAAGTGTCCCAGTTGTGAAAAACAAGCGGCCCTGGGTCAAGTCCATGCTTCCTTGAAGAAGCCCAGCTCCCCAGTGGAGACAGAAGATCTGATTTCTAAGTACCAGTCTGGTGCGGGCCTCGGGAAGTGGTGAGACAAGCAGGGTCTAGAGAGTGGAAGTGCAGTGGGGAGGCAGAAGGATGAGGATTGTGTGAGGTGGTGAGAGAGAGACCAGGTAGTAAGACAAAGGCAAGAGCGCACCTTCCCTACGGTGTTCTTTTCAGCCTTTGTCTATGTCCATGTAAAACGTCAGTAGGCATGTCTTCCTCTGAGTCCTTCCCTTCCTATCATTTGTGACTGCAGAGTCAGAAAGCATTGTAAAGAGCTTTCTGAATATATGGAGTCTATCTAGGCTCCCAGCAATTGAAAATGCCTATTTTTTTCTTCTGAGTCTTTGAAAATCTTCATTTGAAAGCTGATGATAGAATCTGACCATATCCCAACATGATCTCTTTCACTACCATGATCTCAATGATGATACAGTAATTTTCCCCAAGGGCCTAATTACTTCTACTTTGCCAAAGAGTTCTTGTTTTTCTACATGTTTTCTTTCTTTCTTCTCTTTCTTACTTTCATATACATTTTTTCTGACCTGAACTCACTGTCTACATTTATGAGATAGATGAAGCACCCTGTTAATTACCTGCCCAGCACCCACTCCTCCCTAATTTCCTCCGTCCTAAGTGAACCTTGAATTTGCCAGGTTTCCATTTCTCCCCACACACCTATGCATCTCCCAGGAAGAGGATCCATCTCTGGAGTTGGATCTGTTTGGCCCACATAACCCCATTCCTTTTGCCAGTGACGGGTTCAAAAATTGGCATCTTCTGGCCGATGGCAAGTAAGGGGAAAGTCTGTTGAGGGCTCGAGAAATTCTTTCCTTGCTCCCAACAGAAATCAAGAAGAAGTGCATTCTCCTCTGGTTATTTTTATGTCTGGACACAAGGCCTAGAGCTGCATCCATCTTGCCACCAACCTGAAGATGGACCAAAGAGGGAAGATGGCACAGCAGCCTGGAAAGATCCAGAGTTTCTGACCTTGTCATTAACCACCGTAGGGAATCTACAATCCCTGAGCCCTGTCCAACTCTAACTCCTCAGGCAGATGATACATTTCTCATTGTTTAATTCAGTTGGTGGCAGGATCTTGTTCTTCACCTCCAAAGTCTTCTGATACATCTTGCCAGCAAAGCAACTCAAGGGCTTGTCAGATCCTCTTGTTTTTAACCAAAGAAGACTTCCAGGACCTGTCTCCTTGGTGGGTTTCTCCTTCATGATGAGATTCTGCCTCTGCACTAGTGTTACGATTTGTTTCAGGAAAGCGCTACCCCTCTGCCTGTGATCGCCCCTTGGTGGGGTCACCCTGCTAAGCCCCACGTGTATCATTCTCGTTGAGTTTTCTACCTCAGGTACATGGCTTTCCTTTCCACACCAACCTGCCCGTTTCTAAGTGGTCTGCTGACGTGCCTGCGAGTCCACAGACTTCGCACTGGGTTATTGTGCTTGTTCTCTGTGTGGGATACATTAGAATGCTGGTCACTTACAGCTGGGCTTCTGATCTTACCTTCCGTGTATCGCTGACACCCCTGGTCCCAAAACTCTTTTTTCCACATCCTACTTAATATCATCCATAGGGACTAGTCTGGTGTATTACCAGTTTTGTCGTGTTATTTCTCTTTTCCTCCTGGTATTCACTTTTAAATCCTCTTGATGGGATTAGCTAATCAACCGCTAGTTCCCCCATGTCTTTATAAGATCTGCATTCTTGGCTGAAAATGATTTCTTCTGGTATGTTAAGCCATGGTTCAGAACCTTACCTAAACATCAGCCTGATTTTGTGAGGCAACCGTTGATCATCTTCGAGGCATTCCTTCTAGAGTTCCAAAGGACAAGGGGAAGAAGTAAGGAAAACACCACTTACGTTCTCAAGTCTTTCATTTTCCCACCCTAAAACCATTATCTCTGAAGATGTATCCATGTTTGTTCCTAGTGGGTTGTCTGTGGTTCACGAGAAACAGTAAATTTGACCAGTCTCAGCTGACTCTTTATTACACCTTATTGACCATCAGGAGGTCATCCTGCCATCACATCTTCCAGGTCCATCCGCAGCTGCCTCACGACAGGGAGTCACCAACCAGGGTCTTTTTAAGCTTCCCTCCACGCAGTTTTCTTCACACTCAAGTTCTTGGGGTTTCTCCTTCATCTGCGCTTCTCTTCCAGAAACTGTGGCTTCCTCTCAATGGGATAGATCTCATTTCTCTTGGGCATTGTTCTACTCATTCTAGCTTCTTTTCTATTGAGGGAGATTTCCACCATCTTCAGGTTTCATCTTGAGCACCGCTAGGCTGTGGCAAACTATGTGACAACAAATGGAGTGGCCCAAATCCAATATCCGCCAAATGTACTTCTGGGCAGCCCCAAGTCCATAGATGTTCTGCTAAGTCTTTGGGTTGCAAGGAATAAAGGCTCACTCAAGGTAGCTCAATAAAAAGGTTTAACTAGGGATGGTGGTGGTGATTTATCATGAAAACACTCACGGGGCAATAGTGGAAATGGATTCTCACAGAAGATCAAGAGCAGGAACCCTGGTAGGCGTAGGTCCTATGACCAATTGAGCAGGTGTTTTGGGTCCAAGGTAACTCCTAGAACCTCTGCAACACAACTTCTGGATCTTGACTCTACTCCATTATTAACTGAATTCAGCTGTGTTCTGTTCTCTTTTTACTGACTGGCTTCTTCATCTTCTATTGAGCATATATTTCTACTCACTACAGTTTCAGCATACTTAGAATGTGGTTTTTCTGTGGCCAACCAAGACCTCTAAAGCCTCTCTTTATTTCATAGTCCTGCTGATGCCTCATTTTCTTGACATATGCAGGGTCACTGGCGGTATCTAATGGATCCAACCCACTTTAGGGTATCATGAAACCATGTCGTATGTTACTGGGCAGCCCATAGACTGGCTGCTGGGAGCATGTGCCCTTTTTGACCCAATAACCCCATACATTTTACAAATCATGGTGATTAGGACTGCTTCTTCAACAGATGGTAGGGGTGGAGCTGTGTGTGCAGGCAGGGGCGGCTAAGATGGGGCAGGCACCGTGAGTTACATACTCAGTGCAATTCCCTTGCAGGGCTCTGCCTCCCAAGCTGCTCTGTGTCCCACCCTTGCTTCATTTTCCTGACCTCCAACCTTGAAGTCTGTCTGATCAGCCTCTCCAGTCTCAGCTTACAGCTCCACCTCTCGCCTCCTAGCCTGTCTTCTTAGTGTTGCTTGATTGAAGCTCCTGTGGCTTGGTCAGGGGGTACACTCCCATCAAACGTTTCCATGGCAGCCTTGCTAGGGACGACCCAGCATTCCTGAGCCCTGGCCTCCCCAATGGCATCAGCATACGCTACTTGAGATCAAACATGCTCCTCTCTATCAGCCCACACTCAGCTCCAACACTGGCTCCCCCTAGCCTCCTTCTTGTTTTCTGGAACAGAGGAATCTCCCCAGAAGTTTAAATTCACATTCTAGGTGAAGGTTTCACACCATTAGGAAACACCAGTGATAGAGTGACCTCTCCTCTTCTATGGTGTGCGTGCCTCAGTGCCTCCACTTGCTGGTGGGATTTCTTCCATTCTCTCCTGCAACACTGTCTTCTCTGTTAAGCTGGGTTTTTAGGAACATTTTTCAGACTGTTTCATCTCTTCCAATGTCTTAGCATTTGTTTGATTAAGGCCCAAAGGACACAGTGAGTGTTTGTATTCTGAGTTGGGAGGGGCAGCCTCTGGCATCAACTTTGAGCCCTTTAGGACTTTAGAATAAATGCTCAAAGACTGTCCACAGCAGGACCTGCTGGAAGTGAATGGAGGTGGGGGCTGTGAATTAGAGCCAGGAGGAGAGGACTTAGCAGGAAGAAACTTCTGCGTCAGGGCTGATGCTGAAATGAGAGATGAGGACTAGGCAGAGGTGTGGCATGCCTATTCAACTGTCAGGGGCAGGACATGGCAGGTGCATGGGAGTACAGGGTGCAGTTGATCCGAAGGGTCAGTTTTAAAGTGCAGAGCAGAGCATGGGGAAGAGGCCGGGCTGTTCCAGATAATCTGATCAAAGTTGACAGAAGAATAAGAGCAACGTCTGGATGCTGGCAAAAGGCTCAACAGGATCCAGGTGGAGAAAGAGGCCCTTTCCAGGTGGAGCCAGGTTGGAAAAGGGCAGAGCTGCTTTCAGGACATGGGAGTGCACAGGGGGTATACAGAAGAAACCTGGGGATCCAGAGACCCTGGAAGAGAGGAGCCAGGGGATCATCTGGGCCTCAGTTCTGGTCATTAGGGAAGGTGGAAAGAGGCACTGCTTAAATCCTGGGTGCTCTGCACAAAAAGCTACTCCTAACCCTGCCTATGGAGTGACATATGCTTCCATAGGCCACCAAGGCAAGATGGAGCCATGCTGTGCCTGAGTCAGGAGGGAGGAGCATCTGTGTGCTCTCCGTGGGGAGCTGGGCAGAGGCCCAGGACCATGTGTCTCCAGGTGAATGGCCACACACCCATCATCCCTTCTCTCCCCTGTATCTTGACCTTTCCTTCCCCATTGGCCTTTTCTGCCTATACAAATGCTCAAATTCTTGCTTCCGAGAAAGAAAATCTCACTCTCGAAATCCTTCATCACTGTCTACTGACTGGCCTGTCTCTTGCCTTCCCATTTCAGCCAAGAAATGTGAAAGAGTTGTCTGTGTTTATTAACTCCTCCTCTATCTCCAGGCTGGATGCCACCGGATGCCACCACTCCGCTGAAACTGCTCTCCTTGAGGGGAGGAGACATATAGACATAAAAACTCAGGGTAGTCAGCCCAACCAACCCATGTATATGGAACCACAAGAGTGCTCTCTTCCTCTCAAGATATTTGAGAAATTTGAAGGAAAGCAGAGAGATGGGCATAGTATTGAGGAATGATTTTAAAGTATCACTAAGTTTAACTTGACAATGACTTGAACAGATTTTGCTAACTTGCTAACTTCCCAAATTTTGTCTTGGTCTGCTCCTGATACCACCTTGACATTGACCGCCTTACTGTTACTCTGTCCCCTTGTGCCTCTCTCCAGTCCTTGCTCCCCCACATGCTCCTTGTTTGGAGGACACCTATCTGTCTGAGCCCCTTGATGACCGCTGTTCCAGAATTATCTTTCCAGTCCCCACTCTAGGCCTCAGTGGGAGAGGGCTGCACTCGAAGACTCAGCCTGTGTGAATGGACAGTCTTTCTTTCCCGAGTAGGGTCACAGCTGAGTCTGGATTCCCCAGTATTGATACACCAGCTATGTGGGAAAACCTGCAACCTCCCTTAATTCAGGGAGAGCTTTTGTTGGCAAAGCTCAGAGCTTTCTGACATGCTCTTCCTCACAGGACCTGGGGCTTAACAATCAGGCTAATTAGCCTTTTGTCAGCAGATTATGAGCATAGGCATTTTCACTTCAAAACTGGGTGAACAAACCTGTCTTCTTCCCATGGCCTTGGGCCCAGATTAGAATCTGACTGGCTGTCAGCTAAGAGAAGGGCAGGAGGTAGGAGCTCAGTGTGCACATGCGTGCGTGAGTGTGTGCGCGCGTCTGTGTGTGTGTGTGGGGGGGGGCGTAGATGGTTAAACTTGAAGTCACTTAATTGTGAACAGCATGTGTCTTCCAGAGGAGCATTTTTTAGAATGCACGGTGTCAAACACCACTGCTCTCAGCTCATATATTGAAACTCCTTCATCCCCCCTCTCCTTGTCAGCCCACCGTCCTCTCATTCCTGCCCTCCAACAGCCTATCCCTCCTCTACCATTCCACATCCATCCGGTCAGCAGAGCGGCCTGGATATCACACCGAACTCCTCTCTCTCCTGGGCCTCCCATAAACCTCGGCAAGACTTTCTTCCCGCCCACCTCTCTACTTGCGGCCTCTCTACTCAGGCCTGAGCACGAGCACAGCTCACCCAGACCCTACAGCGGCGTCTGCCCCCAGCCTCATCCCTCTCGCCCACGCTCCTCCAGATGGGCGACGCGATCCTTTTGAAGCATAGATTTGGGCATGCTGCAGCTCGTCTTAAAATCATTCCAAAGGCCCCTACTATCCCCAGCAGAAAGTCCAAATTCCTTAATGGATGAACAAGCCTGTCCCTCTGTTTCGGGCCTCATTTCCACCCCCAAGGACCCTGTGCTTGAGTCATCCTGAACTCCCCTGCCCCAGGCACCAGCCCTCCGTCCACATCTCCATGCCTTTGAATGTGTTTGTCCTTCCTCTCTTTGCTCGGCAGGAAGATCCCTACCCATCGTGGGGAGCCCACCCCAGTGGGCCAGCATGTCTCTCTTCGGCCAGCCTTCTCCAGCCTTCTCCAGGCTCTTAACTGAGGAAGTCCTTATGCAGCAGGGCAGTCTCCTGGGCTCCCGTGAACTCAAACACCATCTGCAGACAGTGAAGGAAGCTAGTGCATCTGTGCTGGGGGCTCTAGAGAATTAGTGGCTTAAAGCAGTAAGAAGAACGTCTTCTGGGCTGAGTAGCCCTTGAAGACTCCCATGTGATTCAAAGGTCCTTTTCTTGCCCGTTATTCCCTTTCTTGCTTTCAAGCGTCTCCTCTGCAGCAGCAGCTGGAGCTAAAAGTTATTTCCCTGTAACAAAGGACAGCCTCCCCAAGGCCTTTGCTGGTAACACTCTGGTGTCTGCTGACGTGTGAGAACAGCAACAGAATGGGGGTGGGGCAGGGGGCGCACTGTGTGGGATGGCTTAGGTTCTGCTGGACTCTGTGAGTGCTGGCAGGATCCCAGATTTCCCCTTGTTATCCTGAGGGTATAGGGCTCCCCTGAGTTACTATTTCTTTTGCTACCAGGATCTCTGGAGCCTTATTCCTGATAAAAGGTTTAGTTCTAGGTATGCCCACATTCACACCATACTTTGGTTCCATACTTGAGAAGCAACGGAATTGTCACATTATTTTTAAGTAGGATATGAGCCAGGACGCCTGGGTGGCTCAGTTGTTAAGCGTCTGCCTTCAGCTCAGGTCACGGTCCCAGGGTCCTGGGATCGAGCCCTGCATCGGGCTCCCTGCTCAGCAGGAAGCCTGCTTCTCCCTCTCCCACTTGCCCTGCTTGTGTTCCCTCTCTCGCTGTGTCTCTCTCTGTCAAATAAATAAATAAAATCTAAAAAAAAAAAAAAAAAAGTAGGATATGAGCCATTAGCACCAATCCTGGGAGTGGCCCTTTTGCGACTTTAAGGAACATAAAACTTAAAACGCAAGTGCAAGGTCAGATTCTGTCACTCCCAGCTACTTACCTATGAATGCACTGTTGGCTTCACCGGGCGGCTCCACATGGGGAGGAGGAACTGCTGCTCTGTGGCTGACCTATATGCCTCAAGATCCTGTGACGCCATCTTCCAGAAGCCTCAGCTGTCAACCCATTCCTGGACCTTAGGTGCTGAGATGAGCCAAACTCCCACACCCTTCACCTCCACCACCAGATGGGCCCAGCCTGCCAAGCTAAGATCCTGCTTGGATCCTACCTCGATCCTAAAAGCCTGCTGAGAAGAGCTCTGCCATCATTCTAACAGAAGCCCGTCCTGATCCCTGCCTTGGCTCTTGGCTTCTTGGTTAGAGGCTGAATCTGCAGCAATAGTCACTGCCACTGGAGGGCTCCACTCACCACCCCTGTGTGGAAGCTTCTAGAACTAAGAAGGGAGCACTCGATGCTCCACCTCAATATCTTAGTTACAGACACTTCAGGCTCCATGCCCATCTTCTCCTCATGAGTAGGTGTTGCCTGTTCCCATTTAGCTCTGCTCCTCAATGTGACCATGACTCCAGGCAACAGAGAGACAGAATGTAGATAAGGCCCAACTAAAAACACTCTGAATCCACTTCTCCACGCCCCCTTCAGAGACTTCATTAAGCATTAATATCAGGAAGGAAAATTCAGAATGTTTACATTGCTTAATTTTAGTCAATCTGAATCTCTTTGGATGGCATTTTCTTGATTGGCTTTATGACCTTTTTCTAGTAAACTTTCTAAATCTGGACATTTACCATCAATATGTACAGTATTTAAGCACACTCTGATCCTCAGCTACCTAGGGGGAAAAAGTGTATCTTGTTTTCCTGCCCCTCATTCATAACTGCTTCTCCTTCTAATAGTCTGAGCACAACTCCCAGTAGTACACCCTAAACCTTAGAGTTAAAGTTGCACTTTGTAATTGCTCAGTGAGTTTTTTCCCACATTTCTTTATTTATAAGCATTTGAATGATCAGTGTCATCACATTTCATGTTCTGGACTCGATTTGAAATGGGGGAAAATACGTAATTCTATCACTACTGATCACAGGCTTTGAACATATAATTGAGCTCTAGCTCATAAATAAAAATAAATAAGAATGGGATTAAAAGATAATGTTACTGCTGCTAAAATATTGTTATCAAAAGAGTAGAGATTTTTATTTTCATTCTTCACAGAAGAATTGTAGTCCATGGTAGGGGCTATCAATGGGAAATGACAGGCATGTGACTGATCTTCATTCCTGAAGAACTTTGCCTTTATCAACCCAAGGAGCCGCCAGCAGATACAGAGCAGCCCACAGGTCCTTCAGGTCCACACAGGGTTTGAGTTTCCCTTTGCAAAATATGATACAAACACAAAAGGAAAGCAGTTTTCCCCTAATTTTTTTTTCAAAGATCTCATCCATTTATTTGAGAGAGACAGAGAGAGAGAAAGAAAGAGAGAGAGAGCATGAGTGGGGGGGGGGGGCAGGACAGAGGGAGAGGATAGAGGGAGTGCAGACTCCCTGCTGAGCAAGAAGCCCAATGTGGGGTTGATCCCAGGGCCCCGGGATCATGACCTGAGCCGAAGTCAGGCGCCCCTCCCCTAACTTTATACAGTATTTTTGTGTCATTAAGAGCAGAGAGTCTCTCTTTTAGCCATGACTATTTCAACATGTAAGCTAAGCAACCAAACATCGATGATGTTGCCTTAGAAAAACTTCACTCAATGTCTACCATGTGCCACGTACTTTGTTAGGTATTAGACATACCATAGTGAGCAAGATAGAAGAGCTGATCTCATGGCAGCTTTGGGAATGGTTCTCTTCACTCCAAGGGAACACCAAATGGGTCAGGAGTGTGGGGGGGTGTTTACCGACATCCCAGATAAGATGTTTCTGTTTCAAACAACAGAAATCCTACCTCATATTGCTTACATAATAAAAGGAATTTATATGCTTACATATTCACAAGGGTCAGAGGTAACACTATGTTCAGGAAAGGCTTGATCCAGCAGCTCAACCGTAGGCTCAAGGGTCTGGATTCTTTTTCTTTCTCTGTTCTGCCATCCATGGGATTGGCCTCATCCTAAGCCTGGATCTTTTAGAGATGCAAAAGGACCATAGCTTCTTTGTTTACATCCAAGAGGAAAGAGAGCATCTTTGCCCAATCATTCACACCAAATGTTCTCCAATCTTCTCTGACTGAATCAGTTTATGCAGTGCTAATCTCCATGGTTGGCTTGGCTAGTTTAGCCTGGGACCAAGTCATAGTTTCATCACTGGAACCAAGGATGAAGTCAGGCTCCCTAGAATCCCCAGTGAGAAATCAGAGCCTTCAGAAAGGAGGGCTGATGCTGGGGAGGCAACTAATAAATGTTCACACTGTCTGTCAGCACCTGCAGAGCTGGGCAAAATCCTTGTCAGCTCTCCTGCTTCTTATTCTTGGGGTGTGAGAACAAAATTCATCTACCCCAAGACAGTTAACTGTCTATAGAATATGCTCTATGTTAACTTGACTTTACTATTCTACTATCTTCATTAACACAACTTTACTATTCCTAGAGACCTTTGCCAAGAGAGATAAAAGTTGCAAATAACATCATCGCTCATTACAGGGAGTTCTCAAAAGACCACTGGTTGGTTTTTCCTTAGCATCAAAAGACAAGTTTATACCCCAAAACTCTTTTTTTTTTTTTTTTTTGAGAGAGAGAGAGGGAGAGTGCACAAACGAGTGTGTACATTGGTGGGGGGCGGGAGGGGGAGGAAGAGGCAGAGGGAGAGAATCTTAAGCAGCCTCCACACTCAGCACGGAGCCTGATGTGGAGCTTGATTTCACAACCCTGAGATCATGACCTGAGCCGAAATGAAGAGTCAGACACTAAACCAACTGAGCTACCCAGGCACCCCTATCCCAAAACTCTTTGACTCTTGGCCTCATGATCCTCACCTTGCTGTGTCTACCTAAGCTATCACATCAGTTCTAACCAAGCTCCCCTATTCCGTACCAGGCAGGCAATAAACTCAGCTTTGCCCTATCAACAGTTGATCTGGTGTTATTTGGGAAGCAGCATTCAACAGGCACAGCTGAAAGACTTCCAGGTTCAGTGGCCCTCCAGACATCCTCCATCCTCTGCCAAGATGCGCTACCCTTGGTCCAGGCCCCTTCACCCAGGAAGTTCCCTTTTACCCCCAGATATCACGTGGGGGTGTGGCTCTTTCAGAGGCTGGAAGGAACCATTCCAGTGAGTTTTGTCTGTGGGGGAAGAACTGGCCCACCGTATAAACCATCACCTCTGAATGCCATTCCTGGAGATGGAAGATTGCTGAAGGCCCAAGCCCATTGTTAACCACTTTCTGATTTAATTACTATTCAAGTGTGCAGCAGATGCCCTCCAGGGCAGTGACTGCTGGGGCGAGGTCATTTTTGAATGAGAGGAGAGTCAAGATGCAGTTGACTTTTTGTTCAGGCAGAAAATGTTATTTTCTAACACATTATTATTATCTCTTATACCTCTAGTGTTACTCCCAAATGTTTCCATGTTTTGTATGATCACTATCTCTACAGATACTTGGAAGAATGCTGATTTTGCATCCCAGCTAAAGATCAGAAAATATTTAGTGTCTTTTTTTTTTTTTTTGTATAGCTAATTCAATACAAGAAAGAAGACTTGCTTGGGAACTGCTGAGTGCTCTTGGCTTTGTTTGCTGACCATTTCCTCCACCAGCTGGAAATCCGATGCCTCATTAACACTAGCCATGCCTACTTGTCCAAACGACATTCTGGCTGCTTGTAACAATTGGCACAGATTCTAAAAGGCTTGTTAATGTTTTTTAGATCCCAAACATGTAGGATATTTTTATGTTCTTTGCAATTGGTTTTGTTTCAGTGGCCCTGCAGGTGTTTACGGATACTGGCATGCTAAATCTCACCAATAAAAATAGTTTATTTTCTAAAAAAAAAAAAAAAAACAAAAAAACCTCAATTATAAGTCCCTTATTTTGTCTAAAAAATACTTCTCTGGTACTTTTCTCTTTTTTATTGTCACAGATAGGTGGAGCAAATCATTACACTGTATAAAACCTCTGCTAAAGTGTTTCCCTGGTGAGAAAAGCCAACTTATGGACTTATGTACTTGTCCCTCCTGATCAGTTCTCATTCAGGATGCATCTGTCTACCACTCGTCATAGACATCTTTGTGGTGTTTCTCCTTCCTCTGTCTGTTTCTTATAAAAGAAGACACTGAAGTACTCTAGGATCTGGCCACCTCCATCAGCTTGAGGGGGTCCTTCATGATTTACTATGGTGCCTCGTTACTATTTTGAATATTTCTCAACTGCACTCAAAATGTAAAGCTATCACCAGATGGCAGTTAAAAAAAAAAAGGAAAAAGAAACAATAGGCTTAAAATGGAGTCACTTGTGCTAAAGCCCCATGTCAGCAAACCAAGACTTAATACCGAACCCAACTGCAGTTTCAACCTCTCCCAGGAATGTAACCTTTAACCAGCCAATCTGGACTTACCTGGTCAACTGGCATTTTGGCATCTAACCCCTCTTTTTGGTCTTTAGATCATTTGGCATCTAACCCCTCTCTTCCCCCAAAGGAAGGTGGTCTTGCCTGAAACAATCCACTCTGCTAGAACAACTTCTTTGCTTCACCTCCTTCTGCCTACCGAAGTCTTTCATTTTGTACAGCTCCTCAGAACTCCTTTCTATCTGCCAGATGGGATGCTGCCCAATTCATGAATCACTGGATAAAGCCAGTAAGATCTTTACATTTACTCAGTTGAGTTTCGATTTTTTAAACAGTGGGAACAAAGGGAGGAAATGACTTCTCATATCCTTCTAAATGGAGAAAAGTTAATCAAAACTTGGAGCTTAATAAGGCCCATTTTCATTTGAACAGCCCACTGCAAATTCAGTGTCCATACTGTTTAATTCTTGCTCTGAACTGACTTTGGACTCTGTAGAATGGAAAACCGTGGAACTCCAGAACTAAAGGAACTCAAATGCTTTCACTATATGTCTCATTCATTCATTCTTTCATTCATTCATCAGTACTAATTCAATGCCTGTGTAACAGAGGTACTATTTCCATTCTGTGCAAATCATGTTGTTCCATGCAATGAATCAATGCCACAGATTCCTATAAGCCAAGGGCAAATAACACAAAGTTAATCATCAGCGAGTCCCTCATGAAACAAGAGAAACAAGAATATGGAAAGCTGGGCCTTGTTGAGAGAAAAGAGATATACTAAAATTCCAAATGTTCCCTGTACATGTTGAGAGGAAACCCTGGACATCTGAACATAAGGCATAAGTAGAGAGGAACTGTGCTAGATATAAAGGAAGTGTAAGCACAAGGAGTTAGGGGTCCCCCCGCAAAAGAAAGATGAGATATAGCTTCAGTGACCTAAGAGAAGTCATTTTAGGTCTCCAGCTGTTTTCCCTGATCTACCAGCACCAGCACACTTCTTGCAGAACTTCCTAGGAGGTGGCAGAATTACAAAGAAATGCAAAAACCACTAGGGTCTACCAGGCCAGGAAACAACAGCCCTGATCATATCAGAGACAACCAGTCACTGGTAAAACTGCCAGTGCTTTTCAAAAGTAAGCAAGGTAAAAAAAAATAAAAATAAAAATAAATAAATAAATTAATTAATTAAAAAAAAAAAAAGTAAGCAAGGCCCTGCCCTGGACTCCAAAATAAGGAGCCCAGGACTTTAGTCAGTTTATATTGCTCTCGCGCCCCAGGAGCATGCCCACAGCCCCTTCTCCTTGTCTGACAGTTACCTCTGCTTCACTATAACATCAAAGTATCGGCCCCTAAAAGGAGCACAAGCTGTACTAACAAACATAGGATGAACGTATAGGCATGTTTTCTAAGTACGTCTGCATACCCTGTGTCTGCCTTTACAAGCGAGGACAAAGCTCCCCTTTCCGAATAGTCATTCTGAACTTTATTATATTTTATTTTTATCCTAAATTTTAAATAAAAGGAACCTGCTCATCCTTGCTTGGTGGGTGGGACGGGTCATAGCTTTGGAAGTTATTCCCTGTGATCTCCTTATTTGCTGCAAATGAAGTTTCCTTCATGGGACAACTCCCCGGGGTGTAGTCTCCACCTGTAACTCACCAAGGAGCAAACTCACATTCATTCAGTTACAGAAGTTTCCACCAGCTGGGAGGAGGAAGTGGAGAGCCTTTGGCAGAAGAGATAGGGAGAGGGGAAGAGTGGCTCTCAGGAGAGGTCCTGACCTCAGGCCCGAAACCTCAAGTTTTAGGTGGATTGAGGAGGAAGCTGAAGGCAGATGTGGCCCCAGTGTTTGGAGGGTGTGGAAAGGAGGTGACTGTTGGCTGACAGGGTTCAAGGGAGGTCCAGCAAGTGGGGAAGTGACCCCATACCAAGGGCTGCAAAGACTTCCCAGGCTTCCTAGGCTGGGCATCAAGTGAGATGTGCGGTCAGACCTCAGAGATCTGTAGGGCTGGCAAGAGCCCAATTCAGGTCTGGTCAGCCTTGAAGGGGCCAAACTCCCAAGCAGCAATCATGCCTGGCTTGTACTGTGAGGACAGGTCGCAAGTTCCATGAGCAGAGATCCTCAGCAGCGTCTGATGGCCAAAGACAAGAAGGACAATGTCCCCAGTGAGATGAAAGCACACAGTCCACCCCTGCCACTGGGCTTCCCTATACCTGGACACCAGCTCGGGAAGGAGGAGGGAGAAGAGGCCCCCAGGAAGAAGGGAAATCACTCTGGCAGAGAATGTGAACATGATATTTGACTGAATATTTAACACAGAGAGACTGAAATAATCTAGAAAAGACCAGAAACATTAATGTGCAAGATCAAGTTTATGTTTTTTCCCTTACCAGGATGGTATTCATTTTAGAGAATAAAGAAATTAACATTTTCTTACACTATTTTAATGTACTTTAAATGCTTCTTGTTCTCTCAATTCCCATCCAGAACAAGCATCTTGTTCTCTGAGACACTGAGGAGACTTCTGTTGGATTATGTATGGGGGGAAGGGGGATGTCACAACATGGGGAAGAGAAGGTGCCAGCACATGGTCCTTCAGGTACCGACTCCTCATCTCCTCCATTACTACCCCCTGACACACTCATTAGGCTTATGCTCAGCTCATGGACCCAGTTCTTGAGCCACCCCATCAGAGGGCAAAGCATGTGATCGCCAGCCTCAGTTCACGCCCTACTTACCAGAACTGGATTCACGGTATTTCCAAAGACCTGCGAGGGGGGTGCTATAGGCAGCTCAGATCCCTCCTGCTTCTGAGTGGCAGCACTTTCCGGGGCTCTCCCTGTCCTGTGCCTCAGTCCACGATCCACCCCCCATCCCGCCCCCACAACCAGTCTCAGTTTTCTTCTCTGCTAGTCTAGTCCTCACCAGGACCCAAGCCCTGCAACAGACTCAAACTCCTTTGATAGGAACCTGATCTCCTACTTGGTTCTTTCCAGCCAACCCCTCCCCTTTCTGGAGAATCACTCCTGTTTCCTCAACTTTTTATAAATAACAATTTGCCCAAAGTGCTAAAGCCTCTGACTCGTTCACTTCACAATCTGGGTAGCAGTGGGGTTCGCCTGCATCAATTTCCCCATCCTGCCTGGGCCCTTCTCAGGACGCTGAAGTGAGCACTGGCTCACATTTTCTAAGACCTCTGACCTACAGCAAATTGGGCCAGGGGAGACCCAACCAGGGCAATCAAATGGCTTCTCCCGGGAATGTGTGTACCTCGAAGACTCCAGGCAGGCTCTGCTGGGCACTTGATGGATTCTATCCAGAGCTGGTTTCAAAGGCCTGCTCATGTAACTCCCAGGGGAGTCTGGGTAACTGATGTTTGCTTTAGTTCTACAGCTGTAAGTTTATACCTTTAAGGAGGCTCCAGAGGGTGGTAGATGAGTACTCTGCTCACGCCAGACAGGTGTACTATTTCACACTTGTCCCTCAGTGATTGGGGTCCCTCAGCTGCATGGGGATTGCATAACTCTGAGTTGCAGGGGGCACTGGGCTCTGTGAGGTGGCCCTGTAGACCAGCAGACCAGCTGGGGGCAGAACCCCGTTAGCCTCATATACATATATGCATGAAAGGCTGAGCTTGGAGAGAGGAGACTTATCCACACCTAAGCACAACTTGAGTAGGACTTTGGGGTTTAGAATCTTGTACCTCTGCCAGTCAGGATAATGTTGCTGATCCTCACTATATATTCTGATTGGATATTCTGTCTTCTCACTCTTTTAGAAAAGTAAAATTTTATTTAGCCAAATAGTGTCCGTGCCTGGTCTTCCCATGAGACCAGGTCACTACTTGTTAATGCAGAGGTTATGCGGCACTACAGTGGGAAGCCATGAAGACCTGGAGCTATTTTTATTACTCTTGCTGGGGTTCATGATGGAGGCCAGCTCCACATGCAGGAGGGTGGAAAAGGTGCTGGGATGTGGCCAGGCCAACACCATCTTCTCTGGGACATACCAAACAGGGGGCTGTGGTAGGAGCTCCAAGAGCTCCGTCACCTCCTGAGGCCCCATGGAGGGGCTGCTCCTGTCCCCAGGTCCCAGGCAGCCAGCTCTGGGGGAGTCTGCACAGCTTCCCAAGGCTTTGACATCATGGAGAGTAATGGGAACTGTATTGGCTGACCTTTGAGTGTGCAGTGAAGCCATCCAGAAACGCTGCGAGAGAAATGGATTTTTGAACTCATTGGCTTTGAAGACTCCATCTGTCACCTGCCCTGGCAAGGTCAGGGTGTGTTGGATGCAGCCTGGAGTCGGCTGCCAGATCTCTGCAGGGCTCAGGGTTCAGTCCTAACCTGGTCCCTCAGCCCCCAGCAGTGAGGAGCTTCTGCCAGGTCAGCCTCCCTTTATACTAAATCCTAACTACCCCATATTCTTCCTCTTCCCTTTCTCTCATTCATTCATGCACACATGCTTATGTACACACGCACACACACAGAACTGGGACTTAACTGCTGTTTTTGTCTTCACGCAGAACATTTAAAAGTTCGTAGAGAGTATAAGAAGAGAGGAGAAGAAACAGAACTTAAGTACGTGCATCTATGTGTCCAGTCATGCCTCAAATGACCCCTTTCCCCATTCTGAGGTGATGGCTCCCCGGAATACAGGGGATAGGGGACTTCCAACCTCCCTTTTATCCTCTATGACAAACATTGTGGATGAGAGTCCCATGAGGACACACGGCAGTCCTTCCCAATGTGGGACATACACAATCATGACCATGACGCAGAACCTTTCTTACGCGCCTGCCACTGTGCTCCCCATCTACCCATCAGACCGTTTACTCCTCACAACCACCCTTGGGAGACAGACACTGTTATGGCCACTCCGCAGATGACAAAACTGAGATTCAGACAGGGAAAAGCACACAACTTGTGAGGGGCAGCACAGGGATACCAACATAGCTCCATCCAAGTGAGTGCCTCCACCCACGGGCTCTGCTCTGTCGCCTCTGTCCTCACAGCCGTCCGCAAAGCACGGTGACCTCTCCCGTCCTGCTTTTCATCTCATCTGGTACCAGGGCCCCAATTCTGCTAGCTGCACGTTTATTTTTAAGATGGAAAGTATGGCTTCTGCTCTCAGGATGGATGTGGAGTCCTGGGCATGTACTTCGAAGAGACAGGACACTACGGGGCAGAGAGACCCTCGCCGGCCCCTCCCACAGGTGCGCGGGCAGGGGGTTCCGCTGCAGCAGTTGAGAAACCCCCGTGGTGCTAGCCGGTCATTCCAGCTGCTGTGACAGACGACTCCCAAGTTTCGGTGGTTTAACCCCAAAAGCATGGATTTCTCACTCACACCGCTGCCATACACACATTTGCAAAAAGCCAAGTGCTCAGGGTTTAGGGACTATCTCCTAGGTTTGCAAAGTCAGACAGTGCTTTTTCCTCCCATGAAGGCAGCTTCCAAGGCATGCTTTTTACACTTCCCGTTGGGTACCGTGCGTACCCTGCCACTCGGGGCCCAGTGTCCTTCCTGGGACAATGCACCACCTGTCCTTCCTCCCTAGCAAGGGCATTGAGAAGGCGCTGCCTGTGCACCGAATTGGGTCCTGTCTCAGCCCCACACCATACCCCTAAACCTCACTCCTTCCCCCATCCTGTGTCCTGAGAAGAAGAGAGCTCTGGGACACTCCAGATTACAAGCAAGAATTAAAATCAGCAGTGACTCGTAAGTGTGCAAAAAGCCTATTATAACTGCTCTGATGGCCTGGCTGGCACAGGCGGTATCATGAGCCCCACACGGACTCCTCTGAGAGCTCTACCAGGAGCTGCAGAAGCGAGGGCAGCTGGGTCAGCATCCGTCTCCCAGCTACTTCTCAGGGGGTTCACAGGGACTGTGGGTCTCCCTTAGGGATTAATTTTGAGTCCAGGAGAGAAAGAGTCCTAGCTTCAATGGCCCAGGGGCAGAGGTGTCTGCAGGAATCTGTAAATTAGGGGGCCCTAGGCGCTGCTCGAATACACCCAACGGCCCTGAAGCTTAGAATCAGTCCACAAGGCCTGCACTGCTCTTCTCCTCCTGGCACCACCTCCAACAAAGGGAGACTGTCCCTTCCTCCCCGGGCCCACTGCCTCTGCACAGCTGCCCGGCACGTCTGCTTCAACTTGACTCTCCGGACTCTCAGTGGCGGCAGATCCCACACTGACGAGGCTCTTGTCTTGGCCTCTCAGGATGGCTTTGCACGGGGCAGGGCTGCCTGCGCTGGGAGAATGACAGCAAAGTTCTCTGCCTGGAACCCATGCTCCTTGGGGAGTCCCGTTCCCAGGGGCTCCCTTCCCTTCCCTTCACTTACCAAGAGCAGGAGGGAGAATGCTTCATAGACAATCTCACTCCCTCCTTTGTGCTCCAGTAGCACCTGATGTGGATGTTAAAGCTCATGACTGTGCATTTTAATGATTAGTTAGCATGCCTTCTTCTGTTTCTCTTGTGGTCTATAAGCTCTGTGGGGGAAGGTTTCCTATTCCCATCTACTTTCTTTATCTAATATGGCATTTGACTGTCACAAATGTTACCTGGTGAATGCAATTTGTTTTTGAGAGAATGAGTTAGTAAATAAATAAGAGAGTGAGTCAATGGACAAAGATGGATGGGGGAAGCATAAATGAGAAGTGATGGGGTAGGGGGTTGGTGAGTGAATGAATGAAGGTGTGAGGCAGAATGATGGCTCACTGTGTGCAAGTATTCACTCCTCTCTTCTTCCTTGCACATAGAACCCTGGTTTTCAGTTGGGCATATTTCTACCCAACAAAAGAATACATTTCCCACATGTGTCCATGTGGCTATTCTGTGACTAAGTTAAACATAGGGTGATGTGTTGCATGACACATCAAGGAAAATCCTTTAAAAGAGAATATGTGTGCTTTTAGCTTTTGTCTCTTTCCACCTTTCTGTGACCTGGAAGATATGTGATGGTTGGAGCTTAGCAGCCGTGTTATTCAGTGAGGCCTCAAAACAAAACAAACCCATACTGGGACAGTGAAGCAGAAAGACAGAAGTCTAGGTCTCTATTGATCACAGAGCCACTATAACACCCTGGACTGCCTCCTTCTGGACCTTTTTTTTATGTAAGAGAGATATAAATTTCTATTGCATTTGTTGTTGTTGTTGTTGTTGTTTTATCACATGTAATTGAATCTGATACTAACCAGCTTGTCCAGGATCACAGGTTAATGCTAGAGCCAGTCCTGGAATCCGGGCCTCCTCTCTCCCAGTCTCGAACTCTTTCTGATGCCACACATAAGTCACCATATGGCAACCTGAAACTCCACATTCATCCAGATCTTGCAGATACCTTCCAAATATCAACCCAAAGCCATAACATGGAATCAGAGAATCTCTATCATTTTTGAAGAGAAACAAAGTGAGGGATGAATGATCAATGTTCAAAACCTACCAGAGAGGTGGGGTGCATAGACTCAACCTTAGATTGAACGCAATTTCCAAAAGCTCCAGGAAGGGCAAACAGAGAAACCCATTGGTGACCACAGACCTGGTATACTCACACTTTTGGTGGCTCCTGCCTTTCAACAGCAAAGCATTTATTCTTCCACGAAGTGCAACATGTGGGAATAGGGTCTTACCTCTACCAGGGAATGCCAGTGTGCGATGGGCTTCCGAGGATACGACAGCATTTCACTCCAGTGGTCTCTGCCCAGCCTCTCAGCTTCGTTGCCTACTTGACACACGCCGATGATCTCATTATGACCTACACTGTGAAAATGGCCCACAATAATTTTTTCTTAAAATTTTGGTAAGAGCAACAACTACTCAATTAAACTAGTAGGAATGAGGGCAAGGGTGGTTCTTCTCCTTCCCTCATTTAAACTACAGGACAAGCTTAACAGCTAATAGGACTTGGGATCCAATATTGTACTTGGGGGCACAGAAAGGAAGAGTGGAACACTAGGTGGCCATCACACACCTTGGCTTTTTTGACACTGGCATGGCTTAGCTTGTTTCTGATGCATGCTAAGCATGACAACTCTGGTTCTAGAACTAGGTTGACCTCCAGGTCTTCAAGTCTATATCATGAAAAGGAGGCCATCTGAAAGGAGTTCCTTGCATTATGGCTGCTCAAATTCCCATAAGAGGCAACCAAGTATGGGTAAGAGAGATGCGCCAGGTAGGGCAGCAGTGGTCTGGAGCTTACAAAGGGGGCAGGGTGGAGACAGCTCCTGGGTCTCCTTGCAATCCCTCTCTTCAGAGAACATGCATCCTGATGCTCTCCCCTCCTTCCTTCCAAGCCCATCTTTGCTTCTTTGACCCGACTTGATTTCCCTCCTATAGAAAGATACTTAGCTCCTGTAACTTCAGGGCTAATATTTCTGAAATTTTCCCTGGGTACGTCCCTACCTTGGGACAATTCTTCCCCCTCAGTAGTTTTTGGTTAGATGTCATCTGCATAACTAGAATGATATGACCCATCCTTTCTTGTTTTTAATTTTTTTATTCTTATGTTAATCACCATACATTACATCATTAGTTTTTGATGTAGTGTTCCATGATTCATTGTTTGTGCATAACACCCAGTGCTCCATGCAGAACGTGCCCTCTTTAATACCCACCACCAGGCTAACCCATCCTCCCACCCCCCTCCCCTCTAGAACCCTCAGTTTGTTTTTCAGAGTCCATCGTCTCTCATGGTTTGTCTCCCCCTCCGATTTCCCCCGCTTCATTCTTCCCCTCCTGCTACCTTCTTCTCTTTTTTTTTTCTTAACATATATTGCATTATTTGTTTCAGAGGTACAGATCTGAGATTCAACAGTCTTGCACAATTCACAGTGCTTACCAGAGCACATACCCTCTCCAGTGTCTATCACCCAGTCACCCCATCCCTCCCTCCCCACCCCCCACTCCAGCAACCCTCAGTTTGTTTCCTGAGATTAAGAATTCCTCATATCAGTGATGATATGACCCATCCTTTAACTGTTTGGGATCAAAACTCATGGGCTTTCTTTTTCCATCCTGCAAAGATGAGTGGTTTTTCTCCTATTTGTATGTAGGGAATAAGGGCGAGACATGGGTGGGGGAGTGTGAAGGATATTCGAGGCTATGCTCATTAAAATCAGTTGCATGCAGAAACCCCATGAATTCTGCCATGGATTTTTCCAGGCAGATTCATGAGTTTACTGAGAATTGAATTGAAGCAGAGCTCATATAATCAGATTTGTTGATGCGGGAAACTTGGCAATCGCTTGAAAAAAGCTGGCCTAGCTTTCCACGGTTGGTGGGCAATGGCCCCTCCTGTGGGCTGACACCACTGGTGGTGTGTTTCCTACGGAGAAGACAGGATAAGGTCTATTGCCTGACGTGGGCTGTCACACCCATGGGCCGCTGAGCTAAGCCATGTGTTCCTGGGGCTGGAAGACGGTTCTGCTTGACCTAGGCATCTGCTAGAAAGAGTGTTCGGGGTGCTGAAGCTGCCCTACTGACATTTCAGGGGTATATGGGAACATTCTTAGCTACAAATAATATTTGTAAGATTATACTCGAAGTCAGAATGATTTTTTTTTTTTTATATAATTGTGCCCAGACCGCATGGGAAGTTTCCAATTAAAAAGAGACTTTGCATTTCAGTCTAATGACTGGTTTAACATGTCTAATTCCCTGTTGGTACTTCCTTTGCATATTAAAATGACTGTTTTTCAAATCTGTCCTTTAAATACACAATTGGCCACAATGCAAGCTATAAATATCTCTTCTGTGCTGTATTAATTAGAAAGTCGAGCATCTTATACATTTTAATGTACCCTGTCATCCATACTGATTCTAGCATTTTCAAGAGAACATTTCTGTTTGCTTTCAGATTTAAGTGGATGGAAATGATCTTTATTAAACACATTGGGAGAAGGGAAAAAAATAACAGAGTTATGTATTTAGAAATGTTGGTGGTGTGGCTAAAGGAATCACTCTGCTATTTTGAGTGGGATCTTCCCACAAAGGCCAGGCAGGATTGCGTGGGAGAAGATTAAGACCTGCAGGGCCCCAGTTTCCCAGGCTGAGATTCTGGGGAGTGTGCAGGGATGGAGAGGGGAGGAGGTGGGGAGGATGGGGAGGATGGGGAAGGAGAAAGAAATGAAAAGGGGGAGAGCAAAGAAGCACTTGGGTAATAGGACTCTACAGCATGGTGTGGAAAATGCCGACTCCTGTCAGTCAGCTTTCCCTCGGGGGCTCCCCTGACTCGTTTCCCACAGCCTGGGCCGTCAGCTGAGCATGTGTGGCCGCGCACCCCCTCTGCCCTCCCTGCCCCAGGCATGGTCAACCTGCCCCAAGGAGAGAGAGAGAGAGAGAGAGAGCTCCAGGCTTCTCACCGGTCGTAGTCCATGACAGCTATGGACAAGTGGATTTGGTCAATGTTCTCGGGAGGGACATCAAAGACTATGGCTTCGTTGTAAACAGGGTTCAGAGTGTTCCTCTTGGTGGATGTTTTCCTCTTCTTCAGTCGTCTGCCATCACACATCAGCGACACTTTTACATAGGGATCTGTACAAGCAGGAGAAGCGGGGGGGAATGTGAGGATAAATGTGGGTTCAGGGGGCAGTTTCATCACGATGGGGTTCCACAGACAATGGGAGGCAGAACTCCCTTACCTGCCTGTGGCCTGGAATTTGAGGATTTTAATTAATACGATGCCTGGGCCGCGACGAGAGTTAGGATAATTAAGACATTCATTCAAGAAGAAGCACAGCACTCTGTCTCCTCAAAGTGTGTGGAATTTAAAAAGGGTGTGAAAACATCTGTTATTGAATTAGAAAATATTCCAGCTAGATTCAAGACCTGCCTGGCTTCAACAGGGAGAGGCGCAAAGGTAATTCCAAGGCAGGGGAAACAGGCCACAGGCCCCGAACTCTGAGCCGCCCCAGAGAATCTTCCTAAACCTCAGGTCTTTAGGAAAGGGACAGGCAGAACACCTGGATGACAGGGAGAACTTTGGGGAGAGCTGCCTGCAGCAGCATGGCAGGGAAAGAAAGCCCAAGGGCTTGCTTGTGGTATAACACTAGCAGAGGGGGACAGGTGACAAGGCTGGTCCCTGCTTCCAGTGGGACTTTTCTGGTTCCCCCTCACTCTCCTTCTGCTCAGTGGGGAGTTCCCTCTCTCCTCACCTGCACAACCACTGACTCCCCGTACACTGTCCAGGAGGAACTCAGAGGACCAGAAGGGGCCACATCTTTTTTTCTTTGAAAAATACTGGAGGACAGTAAGCAGGCTCTATTGCATCCGGTGTCCTTTGATTTCTGTGATCAATAGCCAGCGGACTGGGTGTCTTAAGCAGAGGTTGTATAGTAGGAACTGCGTATTGGGGCGTTTTTTGTTACGGTTTAGAATTTAAGTGTACATGCTTGATTCATTGGCAATACCAAACTGCATAGTTCACTGATGGGCTTTTTATGAGGATATAAGATTGTTTTTCAATCTTCCATAGGCCAGAGATGGTGATTGCTTATATCTGAGGAAAGACTCAGTTAGATAAACTGTATCAGCGTGTGTAAACTATAGGACAAATTCACAACTATGGTGAGAAGACCTAAAAGAGAACAATAATGATTATTCAATGAAGAAGACCTAAGAGAGAATAATAATGATTATTCACATTAGGTAGCATATAGTATGTGCCAGGTACTATTCTTATTTTATAGGCATTAACTCATTTAAACTTACAACAACCCAAGGAGCCAGATACTATTATGACCCTCATCTTACAGATGGGGAATCCGAAGCACAGAGAGGTTAAGTGACTTGCCCAGGGTCACACAGCCATGAGGTCTAGCACTGGGATTAAACCTAGGTAGTTTGGTCCCATGCACCTAATTACTCTACCGAAGACTTCATGAAAGTACTATATTAGAACCCTATGAAGAAATCTGAATTTGAGAATGTCCCACCTGATGCTCCTGTTATGTCCATTGCCTTTAAATTCCTTGCTTTTATAATGGTAATGGTCAGCCTGCCAGCAGTTGGAAGATAGCAGAGGGAAAACATCAACTCTCCAAGATCCACATTGTCCTGTGGAGAAAGCACAAAGGGACGCATTAGAAAGTGTCCTGAGCCCAGTGTGCATAAGGATCAGCTGCAGGGCAGCTCTAGAAGGGATGCACTTCTCCTCTTGCTCCTCTTGTGAGTCCCTGCTGTCTCTCCCTTCACGTCAGTCACATGGAGAAGAACAGATGCCTGGACTTTGGGGGCCCCTGCCCCTAAGGAAGTACAGCCCACACTCAGATGGCAAGGCTGTGGGGGCCACGCAGGACTTCTACCACCCTCTATCCAGCCCTCCGCAGCCTCACACAGGTCCCCACAGCCCTGAATGCACCCCCCAGAGCCTTAACTATTTCCCAGAGTCCCCCATGTGGCTCCATTCATAGTGCCACCACAATCCCCCAGGGCCCCCAGGACAAAGCTGCCTGAAGAGGGGCTCTGTAGGATGGCACAGCCCCACCAGCAGCCCAGACACACTCTGCACACAGCCCTGAGCAGCCTCCTGCGGCGTCTCAAGCAGGTCCCCACTTCTATGGAGTTTCCCCCCAGAGTTTTTCCCACAGGCTCTACATCAGCCCACAAAGTCCTCCAAATAGTCACTATCCCTATGCCTCCTTCCCTTACAGCCCTACACACTCCCTGACACAGCACCCCCAGGATGGCCATAATACTTCTGTACACTCCACTCCAGCAGACACCTCGCCCCAAAACACACACATGTGCATGCACACACACACACACACAGACACAACCCTTCACCCGCCAGAGCACTGCACACAACCCGGTCACACACTACGTGTGCAGACCAACACACAGCGCCACTGGATCCTGAAATACCTAGTCCCTACCATCTGGCTCTAGACAAGGGCCCTGCAGACCCCCACACACCATCCACAGTCGTGGACACACGCAGACACTCACCCGGCCCTGCCCAGCCTCACACAGAGCCCTGCGCGGGCTCCACCCAGGGAGATGGGTTGGTGACCCCCTGCTGCTGGCCTCAGGGGCTCCCACTTAACTGCAGCTCTGGCCTTCTCTTGGTGTGTCCCTAAGGAGCCCGTTTCCCTCTGCTGGGGAAGACATCTCCTCAGGCAGTGTGCAGCCATTCAAATAGGTCAGAAGACATGGTCTTCTTTCTCCTTTTTAGCCCAAGGAGAGTGTTACCAGAAAGGAGGGGGGGAGCCAGTTCATTTAGTTTCAATATCTGTGATACCTAACGTTATTGAGCTGGGAGCCTTCATCTAATTAATACAGTTTCATATTGACAATGCTCTGGGAAGTCCGGGTTTTGCCCTCAACATCCACAGCCTCCCGTCCTCCTTGATTCTCCAAGGATGCTTCTATTTTTAGAAGCAAAGATTCAGTTCTGGAAGGTCATCTCGCCCAGCCTCCCTACCTTGACCGCTTCTGCAAGAGGATGAGGCAAAGGGAATCTGTTTGGTGGCTAAGGCAGATGGATTGCTCTGCATCTCCGTGCATCGCCTGCCTCATGTAAATAAATAACCTCACTTTGCAGGCCAGGCTCTCTTGGATCCTGGAGCCCAGATCTCAAGAGACCCAGGAGGCCGGGCCTTTCTGTCTGGGGTGGAGAGACCAGAATTCTACAGGAGCTGGGGTGTCACCTGGGGCAGGCACTGGACCGTTTCATGCTGCTGGGCTTCCCATTGCAGGATGGAGGTCTGCTCTCCCTGAAGAGGGAGGATCTGACCCATCTTCCTGCTGGTGGCACAGGAGAAAGAGAAACAACAGCTGTCCCCACAAATTATCTTTTTCCTTCCACACTCCCTGCCCTATTCCTTTGCCCTTTAACTTCTCCTGCCTGCCTTAAGCAAAAAGGCCAAAACACCTGTTCCTCCCTCAGGGGGCTGCTCACTGCACCTAGCTCACCACCCCCTTCTCTCCTTCTGCCCAGAAAATCTGAGTTTGACAAAGCAAAACAGGAGTGACCAGAATCATGCCTAGGAAGCTTCATCATCACCAAATTCCCCAGCATAAAATTCTGGAAGGCCTGCACTTACCCAAGCTCTATAGGGTTCAAGATGTGTACCCCAGACCCTGCCCTCGAGCCCAGTGCACATAACTGAATATGACAAGTCAGTTACTTTTGCCTTAAGTACATTTTCTTCCCAACGTAAATCCCATTCACAAATACTCATAGTATGGCTCTTTGCTCATGAGTTAAACTAAAAAAAAAATTAAGCTTCAGACTTGGTGATAGAGTATTCGAAAGGTCAGCTAGGGCTGAAGTCCACATTTGTACTTCCAAAAAAACAAACAACAAAAACCAGAAAATTAAAGATAGTTACCAAAGAGAAAATGCTTGATTTGATTTCCAAGTGCTTTAAAAATAAAATTAAAAAGTTAAAATTTTCTAAGTCATGCAAGTAAAAATGAAAAAACTCAAATAGAAACTCTTAGTGAAACAGTAAAAATCCTTTTCTTATGTATATACACCCTCTGTACCACTCCTTTCCCCAGAGTAACACTGTGAATAATTTCTATTTTTCTTTTCATCCATCCATCCATCCACTCATTCACTTATTCTTTTAACATTGGCTATGGTTGTGGTGGTTGAGCACTGCTCTTTTCCAGGTGCTGGGAGCTGTTTTTGTAGTAGGGGAACATCAGACGCCATCCCTTAAGGACAGATAGGCTTGCAGGGATATGGAACAGGAGTTGATGTCACCTAATGTTAATTCTGCTTTTTCCCCACTAGCTGATGTTGATTTGGGGTCAAGAACGTATAGATCTTGATGTTAGCAAACATTTCCTTAAACCAGTGGTTCTCAGTTAGGAGCAATGTTGCTCTCCTGGGGGACATTTGGCACTATCTGGAGAAATTTTTATTGTCACAACTGGGGAGGCAGGTGTTACTGACATCTAGCAGCTGGAGTCCAGGGTTGCTGCTAAAATCCTACAATGCACAGGGCAGCCCCTCCCTGCAACGAATTATCTGGTTCAAAATGTCAATAGTTTCAAGGTTGAGAAACTGCCCTACACAGGAGTATTTATATTGTTTGTAAAAATTTTTCCAGAGTGCTGATAAAAGTCAAATATAAAAGGGTGGTGCAGCGTTTGGCTTCTTTTTCAGCTTGACAGGAATCAGATATGCAAAGCGTCACCAGTGGCTGTGTGCCCTGGGGGAGACAAGGGGCAGGAAAATGTCATATAAAGAAATGCTTCATTTGCTCCTGCTTTGTATGGGCAAGTTCAGTATAGTCGGCAAAATATATTGGGAATTTATAGCAAGTGTGAGTGAATTCTCCACCTGCCAATCTGTAATGTGATATGTTTGCCTGTAGTGGTCTATGATAGTTCTAGTTTTTGTCTAATTAGTGCACTTTTGCATTCCTCTTCTTAGGTTCTTCCGGTGAGCTCCTTTCCAATTCCATGAAGTTCTAGAAGGGCTGCTGCAGGAATTCAGGCTTAGCAAAATATTCATGCCCATGTCCATTGTTGTTTATTCAGGGATGAGTATGGAACCCAAGCAAGGCCACTTAGGGTCCTTTCTGGGATTGAAAAATTGATACTGAAATGGAGAAATGATCATTTTATTGGGATTATTTGTTGAAAAGATATGAAACTAGAATTGTAAGGTTCTTGTACTGTAAATAGCATACATAGTATAATATTACTTTAAGTTAGGCTGTGTATGTTAAAGATGTACACTATAAACCCAAAAGAAATGATTAAAATATTAAAAGATGTATAGCTAATATGCCAAAAATAAGATAAAATGGATGCTTTAAAATTATTAAATGTACTGCATGAAGCACTGGGTATTATACAAAAACAATGAATCATGGATCACTATATCAAAACTAATGATGTGTTTTATGGTGACTAACATAACATAATAAAACCAAATTAAATTAAAAAAAGAATACAGTATATATTAGAAAAAAAATAAAAATATTAAATTAATCCAAAAGAAGACAGAAAATGGAAAGAGAATAAGATTAGAAGAGACAAATCTGACAGAAATAGAAAACAATAGGATGGTAAATTTAAACCAACTATTTTCACAAATACATTAAATGTAAATGATCTTAGCATCCAGATAAAAAGCAAAGATTGATTAAGTAAAATAGCAAGACTCAACTGGTCTCTATAAGAAATGTACTTTGAATATAAAAATATAAGTAGATTAAAAGTAAAAGAATAAAAAAAGATATGCCATACTAACACTAATAAAAAAATTGGGGTGGCTATATTAATATCAGACAAAATATATGTCAGAGCAATGAATACAACCAGGACAAAGAGGATCATTTCATTATGATAAAGGGGTCAATTCATCAAAAGCACATAACAATTCTAAATACTTATGCACCAGATAACACACTCTCAAAATACATGAAGCAAAAGATAATAGAACTGTGAGGATAGACAAGTTATAGTCAGAAGTTTGAATACTTGAACAACACTGTCAACTGACTCGGCATAACCAGTGGCATTACAAAAGCCCTCTATCAAACATCAGCAGAATACACATTCTTTCCAAGGGCACCCAGAACACCAAACAAGAAAGACTATATTCTGGGCCATAAAACAAGTTTCAATTAAATTTGAGAAGATTCAAAGTGTATTTTCTGGCTGCAGTGGAAATGATTTAGAAATCAGTAACAAAAAGATATCTAGAAAATCTCCAGATATTTTGAACTATCACACTTCTAAATAACCCATGGATCAAAGAAGAAATCAAAAGAGGAATTAGAAAGTATTTTGAACTAAACTGAAATGAAAACATGACATATTAAAATTTGTGAAAGGCAGCTAAAGCAGCACTTAGGGGGAAATTTATAGCACCAAAATGCCTATATTACACAGAAGAAAAATCTCAAGTCAATGACCTCAGCTTCCATTCTAAGAATCAGAAGAAAAAAATAAGTGAAAACAAAAAATAAATAAAAACAAAGTAAGCAGAAGAAAGGAAATAATAATATTAAATAAAATACTGTAAAGAGGGGCTCCTGGGTGGCTCAGGTCATGTTCCCGGGGTCCTGGGATTGAGCCCCGCATCAGGCTCCCTGCTTGTCCAGGAGCCTGCTTCTCCCTCTTCCACTCCCCCTGCTTGTGTTCCCTCTCTAGCTGTCTTTCTCTCTGTGTCAAATAAATAAATTAAATTAAATTAAAAATACTGTAAAGATGTATATTTCAAACAATAGAGTAATCAACTAAAAAAATAATAGGTATAGCAGAGCAAGACCCAAGTATATATGCTGTCTACAGGAAACCCACTTAAAATATCATGACAGAGATAAGTTAAAAAGATTAAAAACAATTAGGCCATGTAAACACTAATCAAAAGAAAGTTTTAGTGACTCTGTTAATATCAAAGAAGATTTCAAATCAAGGAATAGTACCAGGAAGGAAGGGTCAAGTCATCAAGAGGACATAATCTTAAATGTATATGCATCTACCAACAAAAATTCAAAATACATTAAACAATCTGATAGAATTAAGAAGGGAAATAGGCAGGGGCGCCTGGGTGGCTCAGTCATTAAGCGTCTGCCTTCAGCTCAGGTCATGATCCCAGAGTCCTGGGATCAAGCCCCACGTCGGGTTCCCTGCTCTGTGGGGAGTCTGCTTCTCCCTCTCCCACTCCCCCTGCTTGTGTTCCCTGTCTCGCTGTGTCTCTCTCTGTCAAATAAATAAATACAATCTTTAAAAAAAACGAAAAAGAAGGGAAATAGGCAAACCCATAAGTAGAGTTGGAGATTTCAATACTGCCCTATCAGTAATTGACTTAACAAGCAAGCAGAAAAGAAGTAAGGATATAAAAGACCTGAGCAATAATATCAACCAATCTGACCTAATTGTCACTTACTTTACCCATTATTACTCCATCTAATAACAACAAAATACATATTCTTTTCAATTATACACCAAACATTCACCAAGAGAAACCATGTTCTGGGTCATAAAAAAAAATTCTCATTAAATTCAAGATGACTGAAATCATATAAAGTATGTTCCAAATAAGACTAAAATGAAACTACAATGCAATCATAGTTATCTGGAAAATCTGCAAATATTTGGGAATTAAACAGTATTTTTCTAAATTACTCACGGTCAAATAAGAAAAACCACAAGGGATATTAAAAATTAATTTGAATGGAATAAAAACAAAAACACAACATACCAAAATTTGTAGGACACAGACTAAACAGTGCATATAGGGAAATGTACAGCAGTAAATGTTTACATTCTGGAGC
Organism: Mirounga leonina; assembly: GCF_011800145.1. Taxonomy (NCBI): domain Eukaryota; kingdom Metazoa; phylum Chordata; class Mammalia; order Carnivora; family Phocidae; genus Mirounga; species Mirounga leonina. Next base: position 9,408,475 of record NW_023270852.1, read on the forward strand.
GCCTGGGTGCCTCTGTTGGTTGGGCCTCTGACTCTTGTTTTCAGCACAGGTCATAATCTCATGGGTCATGAAATTGAGCCCCACATCAAGCTCTGTGCTCAGCAGGGAGTCTGCTTGAAGATGCTCTCCCTCTGCCCCTCCCCCTGCTCTCTTTCTCTCTCTCTCTCAAATAAATAAATAAATCTTTAAAAAATGCTTACATTCAAACAGAGGTATCATTTCAAAACAATGATCCAATCTTCAACTTAGGAACACAAAAAACAGGAGAAAATCAAACACAACATAGATAAAAGGAAGGAAATAATCAATATGAGTAGAAAATAATGAAATATAAAAAATGGAACCACCTACAGAAAATCAATGAAACCAAAATCCTAATAAGACTGATCAAGGGGGTGCCTGGGTGGCTCAGTTGGTTAAGCAGCTGCCTTGGGCTCAGGTCATGATCCCAGGGTTCTGGGATGGAGCCCCACCTCAGGCTCCTTGCTCAGCAGGGAGTCTACTTGTCCCTCTTCCTCTGGCTTATGATCTCATTCTCTCTCTCTCTCTCAAATAAATAAATAAAATCTTAAAAAAAAAAAGACTGATCAGGAACAAAAATTAGGAAATATTAATTACCAAATTAAAAAATGGAATTGGGTACATCCACACAGATATTATAGACATTAAAATAATAATAAAGAAATATTATGAACATTTTTATCCCAATAAATCTGACAACTTAGATAAAATGAGCAAATTACTTGAAAGCCAAAAAACCACCATACTAAAGAAAAAATAGATAACCTGAATTGTTTTATATCCACTAAATAAATTGAAGTCATAGTTAAAAACCGTCTTACAAAGAAAAGTCAAGCCCATTTAAAAATAATGCCAATTCTTTATAAGCTCTTCCAGAAAACAGAAGAGGTGGGAACATTTCCCAACTTATTATATGAGGATGCAATATCCTGATACTAAAACTGGACAAAAATATTTTAAGAAAACTACAGACTAGCACACTCCTGGACACAGACACAATTACCCTTAATAACATTTTAGCAAATTAAACCCAGCAATATATTAAATAGGAGATATATCCTGAATAAGTGGTATTTATCTAGGGAATGCAAGTTTGGCTTAACATTTGAAAATATTAATCAAAGTAAACCATCATATCACATACTATAAAGGAAAAACCATATCAACAAACACAATCATTTGAAAAAAGTCAATACTCATTCAGGATAGATGCCCTCAGCAAACTAGGAATAGAAGTGGGCTTCCTTCTATTAAAAAGACACCTATAAAAAACTACAGTTAACATTAAAGTTAATGATGACAGACGTTCTCCCCTAAGATTAGGGAACGAGGCTAGGACATCTGCTCTCACCACTTCTGTTCGACATTGCGCTAGAGGGTCCAGCCAGTGAAATAAGGCAGAAATGAAAGATATATACATTAAAAGGGAAGAAGTGAAACTGTTTTATTTGCAGATGCAATGATTGCTTATGGAGAAAATCCTTAGGAATCTATAAAAAACTATGTAAACAAGTTCAGCAAGGTCAACAAGGTTAATACAAAGCAACATTATTTCTATATACTAGAAATGAAACAATTAAGAATTGAAATTTAAAAATACATATGCATTTATTTATTTATCTTTGTTATTGTTTTTTAATTTTTTTTTTTTTTTTTTAGAGAGAGAGAGTACATGAGGGGGAGGGGCCGAGGGAGAAGAAGAGAGAGAATCTTAAGCAGACTCCACCCTCAGCACAGAGCCTGATGCGGGGCTCGATCCCACAACCCTGAGATCATGACCTGAACGAAAATGAAGAGTCGGATGCTTAATTGACTAAGACACCCAGGTGCTCCAAAAATACATTTACATTTATACTCACAGATAAATTTAACATATTATGTGCAAGACCTGTACAATGAAAACTACAAAACACTGCTGAGAAAAATTAGATAGGACATAAACAAATGGAGAGATATTCCACATTCACAAATTAAGAGACTCAACGTTGTTAGGATACTAATTCTTCCATAATCTGTAAATTCAATGCAATTCCAATTAAAAGCCAAAATACCTTTTGTAGATGTTGACAAACTGATTCTAAAATGGAAATGGAAATATAAAAAACCCAGAATAATCAAAATAATTTTGGAAAAAATTTCCAAAAAAGTTTTGGAAAATTGAAAAATTTAATACTACCTTACTCTGAGGCACAGAATAAAACCACAGTAATCAATAATCAAGGAGGTGCTGGCAAAAGGACAGACATACTAATGAATGAAACAGGATAAAGAGGCCAGAATTAGACCCTTGTTTATATGGTCAAGTGATTTCCTACAAAGGGACCACATAACTTAATGAAGAAATTTACACTTTTTAACAAAGAGTACTGGAATAGTTGGACATCTATTTAGAACAACAACAAAAGAAGCATGACCTTTCTTCACATGATAGGAAAGAATGTGATGAAAATGGATCATGTAAGCACTGAAACTATGAAAGTGCTAGAAGAAAGCACAGGAGTAAATGTCTGACTTTGGGTTAGATTCCTTAGATGGACATAAAAAGCACAAAGCATAATAGAAAAAAACTGATATATTGTGCTTCATTAATGTTAAAAATCTTCTGCTCTTCAAACTCATTCTTAAGAAAGGCAAAGATTAAGTAAGCCACAGGCTGAAGGATCATATTTGTATAACGTACAACCAATGAAGGACTTACATCCAGAATACATAAAGAATTCCTACAACTCAGAGAAGCCACCTAACAAAAATATGGGCAAAAGATCTGAACAGACACTTCGTCAAAATTACATTAAACCATAGTGACATACCGCTACACACTGACTAGAATAGCTAAAATGAAAGACTGACAATATGAATGACTGCCCAGGATGCAGAACAATTGACTCTCACGAGCTCTGCTGGAAATGCAAAATGTTAAAACCATTCTGGAAAAACCGTTTGGCCGTTTCTCCTAAGCTACACATACACTTGCCGAATGACCCAGAAATCCCACATCTGGTTATTTCTCCAAGTGAAATAAAATCACACATCCATGGGGCGCCTGGGTGGCTCAGTCGTTAAGCGTCTGCCTTTGGCTCAGGTCATGATCCCAGGGTCCTGGGATCAAGCCCCGCATCGGGCTCCCTGCTCGGCGGGAAGCCTGCTTCTCCCTCTCCCACTCCCCCTGCTTGTGTTCCCTCTCTCGCTGTGTCTCTCTCTATCAAATAAATAAAATCTTTAAAAAAAAAAAATCACACGTCCATCCAAAGACTTGTGTGCACTTGTCGTGAGCCCAAACCAAAAAGAAAACCAAATGTAGCATCAAATGGTGAATGGACAAAGTGGTATATTCATTCAATGGAATACTACTCAGCAACCCAATGGAAAACTACTAATGAAAGAAACAACACGAGTACATTGCAAAAGCGTTATGCTGAGTGAAAGGATCCACACACAAAAGGCAACACTGTATGATTCCCTTTATGTGAAATTCTGGGAAAAGCCAAATTACAGTGACGCAAAGTAATCCGTGGGAATGAGGGACTGGGGGCTGGGAGGAGGGGACTGACTGGAGGAGCACTGGGAAACCTCTGGGGGTGACAGAAATAGTCTAACATCACTATTTTGGTGGTAGTTACATGATTGTATACATGTGACAAATCTTGTACACTTGAAATTTGTTCGTTTCATTATGTATAAATTAATAATGGGCATTAAAAATTCTGAAAAGAAACATTTTGCAGAGAACTCTACTTTTGTCTTCTAATTTTACTGCCTTGAGTTCAGAGAATATGCCTTAATGATTTCAACCATTTAAAATATTATGCTATTCTCTTCTATTCCTGTCCCATTCACTTGTGCTCAAGTGTGCTCAGTGTGGATTCTCCATTTGCCAGGGCCAAATTTCTACGTGTCTATTAAATCAAGCTTATTCGTTTTGTATCTAAATTTTCTTCCTCCCAGAATTTAATTATTTATGCTTTTGTCTTTTAAAATACATTTTTTTTTGGTTTTGTTTTGCTATTCTATTATGTTTCACAGCCAAATTAACATTTAAACTATGGTTAAAATATTTCCATTTCTTTGCTCATGGCAGTTTCTTAAAACCCACATCATCCCCCCTTTTGAGATACATTTTTCATTTTGCTTGAGTATGTCCTTGAGAATTTTTTTTCCAGGGAGGGTTCACATATAGTTAAAATAATCTTTATTGTGCTCTAATTCTTAAAAGAAGTTGGCTGGGCACAGAATTTAGGTTAAAATTATATTCTCTTAGAATCATTTTACATTGTCACAATGTCTCCCAAGTACTTCATGTTCCAGCTGGGGTGTTTGATGCCATTCTTTTGTAGATATTTTTTTCCTTTCAAGGAGGTTTTAAGATTGTCTCTTTGTACTTTTACTTTGTACTTTATACCTTCTGAAATTTCCCCAAAAGATATTTAGGTATTTTGTTTTTACTCATCTTGCCTGGTCCTCAGTGATCCATGTTAATTAGAATTCTTTCTTTTCTTTTAATGTCTTTTTCTCCAATGATCAGTTGATCTTTTTGTTTACTTTGGACCATGATGGTGGTTTTCCTAGGATATCCTTAATTGTCTATAATTAGAGGGTCAAAGCAAAAGTCTTCTACTGCTTATGCCCTTCGTATTTCCTTTATTATTATTTTATGAGGGGCCTCAAGAGGGAGTGGAGGTTATCTCATGTTTTTCATGTGATGTATTTAAGTAGAAATTCTGATGAACCGTTCTTTAATACTACCTGTATGATATTAACATCACCAAAATCAGAAGGTTACACAGTTAGGTAAAGAGAATCATTATCAACAGACTTTTGATACCCTAGTTTCCTCAATACTTGTGAGTACCACTGTCCTGGAGGTCCCCAAGACCACCCTCAGGTTTGATGATTCGCTAGAAGGACTCTGAGGACCCAGAAAGGCTGTTATTCTCATAGTTATGGTTTATTACAGCATAAGGACTCAGATTAAAATCAACAAAGGAAAAAGATACATAGAGTGGAGTCCAGAAGAGACCAGTTGTGCTCTCCCAGTGGAGTCACACAGATAGCACTTAATTCTCTCAGCCATGATGTGTGACAACACACAGCAAGTATTGACAGCTGGAAAACTTACCTAAACCTTGACGTCCAAGGTGCTTAGTGTGGGTGGCAAAGAGTGTCCACATGACTGACCTTAACTAGTCAGTCTTCATTCCCTTCATCAGAGGTCAAAAAGCATGGCTCAGGGCCCTAGGTGAACAAAAAGAGGTGTTCACCATTATTGTATTGTTAAGATAAAATATCTGGTGTGGCCCAAGATCTGTTATATAAAGAACTCTTATCAGGCAGGATATTCTAAGGGCGTAGAGGCTATCTCTCAAGAACCAGTAAGTCCAGTCCTTTCTTTAAAATATGTAGGGTTTGAGTACCCCATGCTCACTGAGTGAACCCTTTATGGAAAGCACACAGTGCTCTCATTTCAACTTGCCTTTTCACACACATAACCCAGAGATCAACACTTATGATTGGCATCCAAAGTGGCAGGCAATCTCATGAGCCTGAGATTAAGGGCCTGAGCCCCTAACCTGTGGGATCTGAAGCTATCTCCAGGGAGATAGTATCAGAATTGAGCTAAAGTTTAGGGGACACTGGGGCGCCTGGGTGGCTCAGTCGTTAAGCATCTGTCTTCGGCTCAGGTCATGATCCCAGGGTCCTGGGATCGAGCCCCACATTGGGCTCCCTGCTCTGTAGGAAGCCTGCTTCTCCCTCTCCCACTCCCCCTGCTTGTATTCCCTCTCTTGCTGTCTCTGTCAAATAAATAAATAAAATCTTTTAATAAAATAATAAAGTTTAGGGAACCAAGTTGGTGTGGGAAAACCCCCCATGTTCGGTGTCAGAAGTGTTGTGAGCGGGGAAGCGGTATAAGAGTAAAGGAGAAACACATAGGAAGAGAAGAGTAGGTTTTTTTCTACATAAATGCTTAAAAATCAGATTAAGGGAACATTTTTAGCTTTAAATGCACAACATGGAACAAAATAAGGCTGATTATCCAGTGATCAAAGCATCTACCTGAAGAACTTGGAAAAAGAACAACAAATTAAACCCAAAGTAGAAGGAAGGAAATAACTATAAGAGTGAAATTAATGAACTAGAAAACAAATATATTTAGAGAGAGTCAAAAAGCCAAACACAAAGTTAGCTTTTAAAAAGCTAATGAAAATTGCTAATCTTTTTTCAAGACAGACAAAAGAGAGGGAGACAGGGGAATAAAAAAAACACAACCATGTCATGGTTGAAAATGCAACACCACTACAGATCTTTACTAAAAACATTAAAAAGACAAATAACAATTTATAAACAACTTTACACCTATAGATTTTAAAAATTAGACAAAAAATTAGAAAAAACTGATGAATTTTTCAAAACAAAATTTATAAAATCAATGTAAGAAGAATTAAAGACTGAATTTTTATTGCTCATTAAAGAAATTGAATCTGTAATGAAACACCTTTCAGGCCCAGTTGGGTTCACTGGGGAATTTTATTAAATATTTAGAGACCAAATAAAGCCAGTATTTGCAAACACTTTCAGAGAACAGAAAAAGAGAGAATACTCCCCAATTCATTTTTGAAGCCATCAAATTTTAGGTACCAAAATCTGAGAGGTCCATTAAAAGAAAGGCAAAATTACAGACCAATTTCACTCATGAACTGAGATTCAAAAAAAAAAAAATTAAACAAAATATTAGGAAATGGACTGTAGAAAAACATGAAATGATAACACATTACTAGCATATGTGTTTTATCTCAAATTTACAAGGTTAATTTAACATATGAAATTAAAAGCCATAATTGTCCATAACAGAATAAAGAGGGGAAAAAATCACATAATTAAATGAATATAGAAAAAAATGATAAAATCAAGTATCTGTTTGTGATAAAAGGTTTTCACAAGCCATATATGAGAGGGGAATTTACTTATCTGATGGAAGGAATCTAAAAACAAGGCAATAGTAGTGGTGTACTTAATGGTGAAATGTGGAAAGCTTCCCAATTAAGTTGGGAATAAGATACATAACTATTTCTATTCTACATTGTATTGGAGGTCCTAGCTAGTGAAATAAGGCATGAAAAAGATATAAAAGGCATAGGTTTTGACATAAAGAATTAATTCTGTCATTATTGTTAGCTGATATGATGTGTAAAAGTATTCAATAAACCCTACAGAAAAATAATTAGAATCAATAAGCATATTTATAGATGACTTAATGGCCATGAGATCAGTAAACAAAGATAAATTTTCTCTTTATATATCAGAAAAAAAAAACAAGTTAAAAAAATAGAAAAAAACCCTTCACTTAAAATAGCATCAAAAAAACCCCCATCAAATACCTTGGAATATGTTTACCAAAAAATGTCCAATATTTTTTTACAGAAAAAAGATAAAGTGTTATTGAGTAAAGTTAAGGAAGATCTAAATAAATGAAGAGATATACCATGTTCATAGATTGGAAGACTCAATATTATAAAGATATTCTCCAAACCGTTCTACATGTTAAATGTAATTCCAATCAGATTACAATTTAACAAAGTAATCCTAAATTTTATGTGGACATGCAAAGTGCTGAAACAGTCCATATTCTCTTGAAGAACAAATTGGGAGACTTTACTGGATAGGAAAAATAATTAGATTTCTACTGGACTAGTGTCCAGAATGGACTGGACTAGTGTAGCATTTGTGCAAGGTAAACAAACCAACAGAATTATAGAGAGAGCTCAGAAACTGACTCGTGTGTGGACATTTGTCTTACGTATTGGTTATCTTCATTTGCCTCTCCACACCACTCCCTGCTCTATGCCCTAAAAGGCTGTCCTCTACAGTAAGAAATAAAACCTGATCTGTGTATTAAGAGACTTAAATGTCTGACAGAGTTTGGGATGAATTAGTGATAGGCACATGGAAACACACACCCTCATACAGCAAATAAAACCCAGGTAATTCATTTGTTTATTCTTCATTCAACAAGCATTTATGTAATATAATTATTTGCCAGGTACCCTCTGGGTGCTGGGAATCCATCAGTGAAGCAAACAGGCAAAACTCATTTGCCTTCATGAGGCTTATATTTCTTGTGAAGCTAGACAGCAAAATAAATTACACACACACCCACTCATAAAAACACATATAACACACACATAGAATGAAATGGAGAAAAAAAAAAAGTCGATAAGGGGGCTAAGTAGTGTTGAGGGGTTAAATGAAAGGAAGGCTTCATAATAGCATGTCTTTTGAGTAAGAACTTGAGGAAATGAGGCAAGAAAGCTAGCAGTGCAGCTAACTGGGAAGACTCCACACAGACCACAGAGCAAGTGCAGAACCCCTGAGGTGGGAGTGTATCTGCTATTCCCAAGGAAGGAAAAAGAGATACGGAAAAGGGAAGAGAGTAAAAAAGACTGAGATCAGAGAAGCTGTGAGGGACCAGGTCGTGCAGCTTATCAAAAGGATTCTGGCTTATGCTCTGAGTGGGAATAGAAGCCATTAAAAGGATTAAAGTAGAAAAGTAGCACAATGTGACTTGATTTTAACAGGATCAGCCAGGCTGCTGCATTGAGAACAGTCTGGGGGACAAGGGTAGAAGCAGGGCTATCAGTTAGGAGGTTATCATCAGTGAGAGGTAATGTGGCTTGGTCCAGAGAAAGCAGCTGAGGTGATGAGAAGTCATCAGATTTTGAAGCTAAAACAAGAGGATTTTCTAGTAAATTAAATGATAGAAAGAGATGAGTCAAAGATGGTTCCAATATTTTTGGCCTGAGTTAATGGAAAAGTGGAATTTCTATTAACCCTCATTTCTACATGTAGAGGGAGAAGGCATTGGGCTCTGGGAGAGATCAAGAACTCAGTTTTTTGGGGTGCCTGGGTGGCTCAGTTGTTAAGCGTCTGCCTTCTGGGTGGTTCAGTCATTAAGCATCTGCCTTTGGCTTAGGTAATGATCCCAGGGTCCTGGGATGGAGCCCCACATCGGGCTCCCTGTTCAGTGGGAAGCCTGCTTCTCCCTCTCCCACTCCCCCTCCTTGTGTTCCCTCTCTCGCTGTGTCTCTCTCTGTCAAATAAATAAATAAAATCCTAAAAAAAAAAAAAAAGAACTCAGTTTTTTGTATATTAAATATGAGATCCAAATGGGGATGTCACATAGCCAATTAGGTATGAGTATGGAGATCAGGGGAAAGAGCCAGGCTAGAGATACAAATGACCAACTCCTGTGGGAAAAAGAGAGTATAATCCACAGCATGCTACATGGTTCAGCTATCAGCCAAGTTTACATAATAATGGCATAGACATAATTACCTCCACAAATTTATAACTATTTTGAGAAGATGGGGAAGAGTCTGCATGTGTAGTGAACTTAGGAGCTACATCCTCATCTTCTATAATAAAACTCAATAGAAGCTCAAACTAAAACTAAAAGAAAGCATTTAAAAATATGGAGGTATATTTTAAAAGAAAAGGTTAAAGTAGCTGAAAGTATTTACTTCTGTAGAGTGGGATTTGGGACTGAAGGTATAAACATAAAGATGATGACATAATTGGTATTTTAAAGGCCCTTAGGCCACAGTGCAGCTGATGGGAGCTGAGTTCGTCTCAACGCCTCACTTAACATTATGCAACGTTAGGCAAGCTACCTAATTTCTCAGTGTCTCAGTTCTCTGTTTCCAGTCTCTTCATTTGGAGACTGGAATTAGTATCTAAAGCACAGGGATGTTAAAAAGTTTAAATGTGAAAACACGTGTATACAGTCAGTACTGAATATGAGGTAACTATTACCACCATTGTCCTTGATCACATGTGTCTCACTCTCACTGGTCTGTTTACTCTTCAGGGGAAGTCCCACTCACCCAGCCCTCCCAGTGGCCAGCATTTAGGGGGAGCTTGGTCAGTATTCCTTGAATTAATGGACTGACTCACAAATGAAGAGTTGGTACAAGGGTCCTGGGACAGCTACTGAGCCTCTGTAGCCTAGCTCCCTGGGGCCTTTGGGTCAAATTTCCAGTGAGCCATCATGCTAGGGGACATGTGATCACTACAAGCCCCCGTATTCTCCATCACCACTAACTCCCTGAGAAAGCCTCTTACAGAGTCCCTGTGACATACAGCAGCAAGAAATCGTCATTTAGCAAGTGGAGAGGAAATCCTCGTTGTAACATTTCTCTCAAGGGTTATTAATCCTCAACTGTAATAATCACATTGATGGTCCGAACCTGCCCCACCTGTAACATGGAAGCTGCCTAATGATTTGATCACCCTGTTTTCTCAGAAACTCCAACTGTATTCCTGATACTTGCCACAGACATGACAAAATTGGCAAAAACACCCTTTTCCAGTGACAGATCCTACCAATAATTAGTGATGCACTGTTAAAGTAACTGTTGACTGCACTTTATTTATAGATATTAACAGGATTAATTGCACTGGCAGTGCGCCTGGAGGATGACGCTCTCTGAGCGGCGCCGGGGTGCAAATGAGCCCGCCAGCCCTCCCAGGGTGCTGGGAGGGGTTGTGGTCAGTCCCCTCCTTTTCCTTTTCTGAATGGCTCCCTCATAGGAGTCCAGGTCACATTCCATAGGACTGGCCCGACGTCAGACAGCGTTTACTTGGACTAGTGATAGGTTCAGCTAGGAATGGACAGGAGAATAACATCACATGTGCATAAAGCACTTCACGGTTGACTGCAACATTCAGTATCACTATCTTACCTGATTGATCTTATCCAGCTCCCTGGTTTAAAGTGCAACTTCTGCATGGCTGACTCCAACATTTATGTCTCCATCCCAGCCTCTTCCTGTCATTACAGACTCACACATTCAGGTGCTTTCTTTTTCTTTTTCTTTTAAGATTTTATTTATTTATTTGACCAAGAGAGACACAGCGAGAGAGGGAACACAAGGAGGGGGAGTGGGAGAGGGAGAAGCAGGCTTCCTGCTAAGCAGGGAGCCCGATGCGGGCTCCATCCCAAAACCCTGGGATCATGACCTGAGCCGAAGGCAGACGCTTAACGACTAAGCCACCCAGGCGCCCCCAACTAGGTGCTTTCTTTAGATGTCTAGTTCATTGTCTAATAGGCATCCCGACCTTGACAGTTCACAAATGGAGCTGACTTCCCTCCCCCTGCCAAATCGTCCTCATCTCCGTTTGGTAAAAACATCCTCCAGAAGCTGAAGCTCACAATCTGGTAGTCAGCATATCTATATTCCTCCTCTTCTCTCACCCTCCCACATCTGCAAGTCATGTTATCTCTCCCTCCCAAAATATCTAGAGTCTGTCCAATTTTCTCCTTCTCCACACACTTCCCTAATCCAGGGTACCGTCACCTCTCTCACAGGAACTACTGAAAAACAGTGAAGGCAAAAGGAGAGGTGAGTCGTTGAGGCTGAATGGCTGCCCTATGCCCAGAGCACATGCTTCCCCATGGCGCACAGGGGCTCAAGGTGGAAAGAAGCCTCCGCTTCTGGATTACATATCCTCCTGTCCCCACTGAGACATGACTCTCAGTCTGGGATTCCCAGTCTGGTCTGGTGTGCTGGTGAGTACTCGGACACAGCTTCAGGAAAGGACTGGTCCTCCCAGGGGAGAGGATGCTGCAGTTCCCTATGTGCCTCCCCCGTGATTGGTGCTTTCCCTCAAAGCCTTCTAGAGTATGACCTGGTGGCTGAGGAGCTCCCATCAGCCTCCACCACATGGGAAGTGGCTGCACCCTAGAGCTGCAATGGCAGGTAGGACTGATAACAGTAACAGCGCAAAGGAAAACTTAATGATGAGAAGAATGTCATAGTTCAATCTCAGCAACCTCTCTTCCCTCCTGTAAAAAAGAGGGAGCTCTGGCTTGTCTCGAGTGACATGATGGCTGAGATTTGAGTCTTTCATATTTCAGAACACTCTCCGACACAGCCAGGGAAGATGTGGTGATTTGGCAAACACTCTCTTCAGTATCTCACAGATGGCTTACTGGGGGCTCAGCTTTTCTCAGCACTAGAGGACAAAAGAAAAGCTTGGTGACTGTGCTCCGTAGGAACTGACTGCCTGGGATGTGGCCGAAGCTTCGCCACAGACAGTGGTCGGGTCCTAATTGGCAGAGAAGGAAACCATAGATCCAGACTAAAGAGTTGAGCCCTTTCCTGAGGAAAGTAAACTTGGTGCTCATCTCATCTTCTTGGGATTGATTATTTTAAAAGTATGGTTTTGGAGGTCCTAAAATTTCATTGAGTCTGCATGGGTTCATTAAACATGGGGGACAGCAGACTAACATCACTGCCTTTTTTGATTTGGGCTACTTGGCTCCCAGATCGGTGCACTTTTGTAAGCACAGTAAACGTGGACCTCGGCACAGCATCTGGTGAGGTTTCTCCCGATCCCCTTTATATGATCTGGATACATTTAGGCTGGACGATAGCAAAACAAGGTGAATTCTCTCCCACTTGGACAACCATACCAAAGGATGCTGCTTAATGATTCAACAACGAGGTATTATCTAGTTCTATTATTGCGTCAATAATTTAGAAGAAGACCTAGAATCTGGGCATGACATGATATGCACAATAAGAACATTGGAGTCCAGAATCAAGATTCATAAAAATCCTGATAGGTGAGATGGGTAAAGCCTAACAATATAAATTGATTAAGATAAATTATTTGAGGGCCTACAAAGTCAATGATGCAACCTCCGAAGTAGGTGCAATTATGTGAAAATAAAAGTCTTGATGGTTTAATCCTACCTTGAATCAAAATGTGAAATAACGACCAGAAACTGATTTTGTTTGGGGCTGCATCAGTAGAGATACAGTCTAGAAAGGGAGGGTGTACACCAGCCACCACACACCCAAAACACTAACTCTGTCCTGGGCATCTCAATTTTAGAGATATGTAATCACCTGGAAGACGGTGAGAAGAGCAACCACATGGGAGAGGGTCAGGATTACAGAAGGAGCAATGAGGAGCTCTTAAGCTGTAAGGAAGGACTCAAAGCTCCAACAAAGATGAGATTCTTGTCAGCACATAGAAGGACCGTACTTGTTCTTTTTTTTTTTTTTTTTAAAGATTTTTATTTATTTATTTGACAGAGACACAGCGAGAGAGGGAACACAAGCAGGGGGAGTGGGAGAGGGAGAAGCAGACTTCCCGCAGAGCAGGGAGCCCGATGCGGGGCTCGATCCCAGGACCCTGGGACCATGACCCGAGCCAAAGGCAGATGCTTAACGACTGAGCCACCCAGGCGCCCCAGGACTGTACTTGTTCTTAATGGCTCCAAGGATTAGAACTAGGACTCAAAGGTGGAAGCCATAGGAAGATGTAGAACATTCTTTTCTATCACAATGCAAAACCAGTCTGTTTATCTCTGAAAGTGGTAAATTCCCTTCCTGTTGGGCAGGTTTCTCTGCTTTAAAGAAGAATGGAATATGGAGAAGGGGTTAAACAAATAGAAAGCCTTTCTCAGCCCTGATATCCTGCAATTCCCTGATCTCAGACATTAACTGATAGGCAAGAGAGACAGTAGTTTTGGAGCAAGGCAATTGTGTTATCAGGAGTGAAATTAAGGAGACAGGATTTGGTGGAGTGTGCAATTGTATTTGAGGGAAAGATCTGGCGACTGGGAGGTCAGAAGAGTGATGGCTGTTGACTAATAAAGCTTAATTGTGCATCTTAGGAACATGTATACTTTAAAGGGGGATGTGGGAAAGAGGAGGTGAGTTCCAAGCCTTGGCGTACCTAGCACAGGAATATTGAGTATTGGAGTCTTCCTGAACCTTCTTATTATTTCTCAGCATACTTCCCTAATAGATTCTTTGAGATTTGCACATGACTTTTTTAATGCTCCTATTTTCCCAGAGAGCATGTCTAGTCAAAGACTGTCCTCTGTAAAAACAAAGCAGATTTCAGAAGTTAAAGGGCCAAAGAAAAGGCTTTAGCATTGAATTTGAAAGTAAAATGAGTTATTCTGAAGACTTTTTATAGATCTATCAATGCTCCCTAGGAATAAAAAACCCAGAAGTAATTGGAGATGAAAATTTGTTCTTATTAAAGCACAAATATCATTTTGGAATATCAGAGCATCCTTAGAAGCCTGGGCATTGTGTGATGGCTCTGACTTCCATGATAAGTATCACTGGCTTCTGGAGAAAAGAAAACATTAAGACGAGTTGGAGATAATTATGAATTTACCTCGCATGCCAAACATCCTGTCATCCTGAAAATGTCCATCAAAACTAAGAATTCACATTTAGAAATGAGAGAAGGAGAGTCTCTAGTAAAGATGCCCTCTAAAGAGAAGCACAGCAATGAGTGAATGAAACCAACATGCTCAGTGGTATGAATAATCATAAACACATTACTTTTATTCTACCACGGATGGAGACATGCTCCAGAGAAAATCATCACAGGACCTGGGTGTGTTTTTTAACCTTTTACTGGAGACGAGCACTGGGCATCCCACTTCTCTGTCCCTGTCAACTATTCCTCCGAGTTTGGTACATGGGTCACCAAGTCACTTTATTTGACCTCCAAAATGTGTCTTGATTGCAACACTTCCCCTCTATTCCCTTGCACCTGTCTCCGGAAGGTGACTCGGGGGTTAATTCTACCTCTTCCGATCTATCCTCCATGGAAACACAGATCTGATCACTCCACTCCTTGCCTAAAACCTTCGCTGAATCCCAGATGCTCTGAGTCTATCCTGTAAATGATGACTTCTCCAGCTGCTTTCCTGTTATTTCCGCTAAGATGCCCAATTCCCCAATCAGTCTGAACTATTCTTAACTCCCTGCACATACCTTACCCTTTCATGCCTTTGTGTGCTGTGGCTGCTTCCTGGACGACGGCTCCCTTCTCTGCTGGTGAAATGTTCTTTTGTATCTTTGAAGACCCAGCTTGCAAGTAATCCCTACCATGCAAACATCAGGTCCCTCCAAGCCTGTGCTCTCTGCTCGGGAAGCCCTTTGTCCATATTTCTATTACCGCATGAAATTAGAGATATTTGTGTTAGACTGTGAGATCCTGAAAGTAGGAGCTATTCTTCTTCCTGTTGGCACTTTTATCGGGGGATCCAGACATTTGACAGAAGAGCACCCTAGGCCAGAGAGGTTAAGTAACTGGCCCAAGATCACACAGCTAGTTAGTGCTGGAGCCAGGCCCCAACCAGGCAGCCTGACTGCAGAGCCTACAGTGCTCCCACCTGGAGAACCCTTGCCTAGCCCAAGAGGATTTTAGAGGTTGGTAAAGCAGAAGGTGGCCAAATTCTCCTTTCTTGTGCGGTGGAGAGAGACTTGAGGAAGTGTGCAGTAGCTGAACTGGGAAATACAATTCTCCAGAACCTTCCCTTTACCACACAAGGTTTCTACCCTCAGGGCTGACCTTCACCTTTTATCAGCAGGGACTCACTTCTGCCTTTGCAGCTAGTAGGGAAGAGAAAAAAGTAAAGAGAGAGATGCGACCTTGACTGAATCCCATATTAGAACTAGGGCAAATGGGGCTTTAGCAAAAGAGGATCTGCCTTTCCTTCATGCACAAGCATCAGTCCATTTCCCTCCATATGCACTAAATGTTCCTAATACTCTTTAGGGAAATAAGAGATTTGGTTACAATAAAGGGAAGTGTAGGTGTAATTAGAAAGCATTTCAGATGTACTTCCAATACAGACAATAACAATCGTCTCTTTCTTAAAAATTAAATGAACTAATACATGTAAAACATTTAACACAATGTCTGAAGTATGTGTTAACTCATTATCTGTGTCACCCCCACACCTCTTAGAGCAGTGCATAGCACGAAGTAGGTCCACAACTATCAAGCACAATGTATCAGTGAATGAGCATCAGTCATCTCTACAGGAAGGGGAAGAGAAAAAAGGAAAGAGAGAGAAGTGAGCTTGACTGAAGGTTTTTTTCTATCAGGGAAAGCACAGAGCTGAAACTCCTCTCCAACAGCTCGACCCACATTTGAAAACACTCTTACATCGTGATCTACTAGCTGGATAAAGCAGACACAGAGAAGCTACAAGAATTTCCTAGGCTATGAAAAGAATTATACAGGAGAGAAAACACATAAAATATCCCTCTAAAATGGTATGGCTCTAGGAGCCACAGAAGGTTATCAGATACCATCAGAGAGGTTGAAGAACCTGCCCAGGATCACAAAGTTCACCAGTGTCAAGGATGGGTCTGAAGATACTTTCTATATCCCCAGGCACTCTGTGACCCTAAGTCTTCATTCAAAGGCGGTGACTTTCAGAAGGTGTCAAAATATCCTATCAGAATTTTAGAACAATCCTCCCACTCCAACTCCCAGGACTTAGCAGAGAGTCCTCAGTTTTCTCCACCCAATGCTCCAGTTGAGACTCACAGGCATTTCTAGGAAGAATTAAGTCAACTGCTACAGAGAGTCTACTTCTTGGTAATGGCCCAAGGCCATTCCATGTGTTGGGGTGTTCTGGGTGACAAACCTGGGCAGGGAGGTTGCCCTGATCTCCTGAGGAATTCCCAGCCTCCCTAGAATCATGACAGTCTATGTTATGTAGGAATAATATCTTCCCTCTGCAAAGGCATAGTTCATTCATGCAGGACAACAAAGGCAGCTTCGGGGGAGGCAGGGGAGACCTGGGCATGTTTTAAAAAAAGAGAGAATGAGTCTTCACTTTAAATTTACTCATTCATCTGTTCAGCAAGCGGTTGCTGAATACCTACCATGTACCAGGCACTATTCAAATTGCTGGGAATACAAAGAGGGGAAAAAAGGGTAAGAATCCTTGCTGTGATGGAGTGGCCAGTGCAGCCGATATTCTAGAACTCAGACAACAGAGAAATTAAAAAAGTAAACTATATTGTATGTCAAATGGTAAAAAGTGTTACCAAAAATTATAGGCAGATAGGAGGTGGTGGAAGGAACTCAATTTTAAATAGGAAGGTCAAGGAAGACCTCAGAGACAATGACACTGAAAAGAAGACCTGAAGGAAGTGAGGAAGCAAGGCATCTGCATATGTAGGAGAAGTGGTTAAGGCAGAGAAAAATGTCCCAGAGGCAGCAGTGTCTGAACAGTGGAAGGAGCCTCCAGTGTAACTTGAGTGGAGAAAATACCTGGGAAAGGATTGGAGATGAAGTCAGAGATCACGGGGGATGGGGTCTAAATCCTGGAGGAGTTTGTCTATTATTCTGATGAAACTAGTAGTCATCAGAGGATTTGGGGCAAAGAAGTGACAGGAATCAGCCAAAAATTTAAAGGGATCATTCTAGCTTTTGTGTAGAGAACATCATGAAGTGAGGAGGCAAAATAGGATCATGATAACCAATTAGGAGGCCATGGCAACAAGCCTGCAACTTATGCTATTCAAGCTTCCATTGTTTTTAGCTAATTTCCTAAGATTATCTTAGATTTTATATGGTAGCCTTAGTCATTAAGAAGTGGCTTACTTGGTTATGGAACTCACCACTGCTTTCGCTGTGCACACGCTTCTGCTATTCATCTAGTCAGATGCCATAGGGTATGACAGGACACTCCTTTTGGTTAGGAAGATTCACAATAGGGTCCTAAGTGATTCTTTTTCCCAGGAACTCTGGGATATCAAAACAACTTTAGGACAATCTAGCAAACTGTAAAAAGAACTTTGAACATATTCATCAGGAAAACTTTCCCAACACTGGGGCCCCCAATCACCCCTAATACAGGCATCTCCCTCTAGGCTCTCCAACAGAAAAGGTGTGAAGGCTTCCCCAGCCTCGAGGTGCTCCTAGATATCTGGCAGGAGAGAGTCCAAGTATTAGGTTGAATTATGTGAAAGTTCCACTTTTGTAGTTAAAAAATGATGGACTACTAGTAATTTCATACAGTTCAGTCCTTTCATGGTTCAGAGTCAGTGTGAGCTGAGCTTGCTGCTGCCCAATGCTCTCATGAATGCCCTCTGGCTTAGTACAGGAGAACTCATTCCAAAATAAAATGCAAGCCTTGGCAACTCAGGGTGGCCTGTACAAAGGATACTGACAGAGCCTGTATGTGAAGCAGTCAGACCAAGAGCAAGTCAACAGGGCAGTTGGGAATGTCTGGAGCTCAGCACTGGCCAGTAACATTTGGGAAGAGGAGGTGTGAGCTTAAGGAAATCATGCCGTAAAACAGATAGGGGGATAGGAATGAAAATGTCACATATGTAATTGATTTTTTTTAAAAAATACATTCCAAGGGAAAAATAATAACAACTCTTACATTGAGTCTAGTGTAACCCTGAAACTAATATCTGACAAAGATGCACAAAAGACACAAACATCTCTACAGAAACAGTAATACACAAGCAAACAAACAAACCTATAGGCTAATTCTTATATGGATATAGTTGAAAAATCCTATATATTAACAAATAAAATCTATGGGTATTAATAATACACCTTGACCACATAGGGTTTATTCCAAGATGCATGGATGTCTCAAAATTAGTAAATACATTAATGGATTAAAGAGGAAGCATCTCAACAGAAAAGGTATTAGATAAAATTCAACATCCATTCCTCATAAAATAGTGATGTAACATGAAGAGTATTATCATCGAATTCAAGATCAGAACAAGAGTTTCAGTTATCGCTCTTGTTATTCAACAGTTTGGGAAGTTCTAGCCAATGCCATAAAGTAAGAAAAATATGTGAAAGGTAAAATTATTACAAAAAGGGAGCAAATATGATTCTTCAGAGAAGATATGATTGCTTCACTGGAAATCAACGACAACCATGTGAGTAACTACTGAAACTAATGAAACGGGTAGCTAATGACATGTATGTAAAAATCATAAATCAAAAGACAACCCAATAAAAAATGGGCAAAAAGCTAAAACATAAGTTTTATAGAAGATACATAGAAAGCTAGGAAAGGTGCTTGATATCCTTAGTGCTAGAGGAAAACCACAGGAAACACCATCACTAGAATGGCTAAAATAAAAAGACGACAACACCAAATATTGGCAGGGACATAAAGCAGTGAGAATTCACATACACTGCTGGTGTGAATGCAAAATAGTGCAATGTAGTAAGAAACTATATGTATTTCTTAAAAACATATATCTACCTTACAACCAAAGAATTTTACTGCTAGGTATTTACCCAAGAGAAAGGAAACATATGTCTACCCACAGACTTACGCAAGAATATTCATAACAGCTGTGTTCATATTAGCCAAAACAAAAGCAAATAAAGAAAAAAACACCCAAACTAGAAACAACCCAAATGTCCAAGAGCAGAAGAATGAATAAACAGATTCTGGTGTGTTCATACACTGTAATATTACTCAGTTAAAAAAAAAAAGGAACGAACTACTGATATACTACACAACATGGTTAAATATCAAAAACTATATTGAGCAAAAGAATTCCCTCTTACACAAATTATTAAGTATAAGAACAGGAAATTGTGGTGATAGAAGTCAGAAATTGGTTGCTGTTCAGGTAGGGTGGAGGGACTGACTGGAACAGGACATGATGGCACTTTCTGGGACAATGGAAATGTTCTATACCTTGTTGAGGATGGTGGTTACGTGGGTGAACACAAATGATAAAACTCATCAAACTGAGCACTTCAGATCTATGCACTTTATCAAATGTAAATTATATCTCAATTTAAAAAGTCTTTTCTATATATACCAGTGAAACAGATTTTGAAAATGAAAAATTGCCCATTCTCAATGGCAGCAAAAATTGAAAGTACACAGGAAAAAATCTTAAAAAGAAATGTAAGGAATCCAGATAAAGAATACAAAATGTTATTAAATGACTTTTTAAAAATTCCAAAGTAAATGGAAATATTTTATGTTCCCAGATGGGAATATTTAAATTTGTAATGATGCTCATTCATACCAAAATTGTACATAAACATAAGTAAATCCCACAGCAGTGTCACAATTCATTTTTTAAACTTCTTCTCGAAATAGTATAAAGGATTACTTGCAAGATTACATCCATGAAATAACCAGTCTTTTCACCATTTATAAGAATGAGACATTTGTCTTACTAGATAGTAAAACGTATTATTAAGAGACTGTAATTCTAATACCAGTATACTGCTACCAAAACAGAGAAGATGAGGGGGGAAAAAAAGACCGATAAAGTACAAAAATAGACCAACTACATAGGCAGTTCCCTACTTGGGTGCATAATTATCTCATTAAAACATAAGGGATATGGGGCACCTGGGTGGTTCAGTTGTTAAGCATCTGCCTTCAGCTCAGGTCATGATCCCAAGGTCCTGGGATCGAGCCCCGCATCGGGCTCCCTGCTTGGCGGGAAGCCTGCTTCTCCCTCTCCCACTCCCCCTGCTTGTGTTCCCTCTCTTGCTGTCTCTCTCTCTCTGTCAAATAAATAAATAAAATCTTTTTAAAAAAATAGGGGATGCAAATGCACAAAACCCGAGAAACGTACTTGGATATTTTTTATAAAGGGATTTCTGTAAGAACTAAAAATTTTATTAAAACCCTAATTGCCCATTACTTTAGTAGCACAATTTTTAACAACATGTTCCCAATATTCTCTTCCATTCACAATAGATCCCAGAATCAATAGGATAAGTGTTAGAAAGCATGTGTTTGAGGATAACAGTGAACTGCTTTCAAATTCTAATTATTTCCATATTTATCCCAATTTTATTACATTTTGGGGGTTATACTTTATGATTAATAACAGCATTTTTCAATTTCCCATCTTCTGTGTGTGCACGTGCATGTGTGTAGGTTTTGCTTTTCTTTTTTAATTGCTCTGCTAAAAATAATTTACATCCCATAAAATTCACCTGTTTTTAGTGTAAAGCCCAGTGAATTTTATTTTTTTTATTTTTAAAGAATTTTTTTTTAAAGATTTTATTTATTTATTTGAGAGAGAGAATGAGAGACAGCACAAGAGGGAAGAGGGTCAGAGGGAGAAGCAGACCCCCCTGCCAAGCAGGGAGCCCGATGCGGGACTCGATCCCGGGACTCCAGGATCATGACCTAAGCCGAAGGCAGTCGCTTAACCGACTGAGCCACCCAGGTGCCCAAGCCCAGTGAATTTTAGTACATTTACAGAATTCTATAAATATCACCACATTCTAATTTTGGGGCATTTCCATCATTCTAAAAAAGAAACCTCATGCCTATTTCATCATTCCCCATCACCTCCCTAGTCCTAGACAACCACTAATCTACTTTGAATCTCTATAGATTTGCCTTTTCTGGACATTCCATACCAACGGAATTCCATATTAATGGAATCATACAATATATGTTCTACTGTATCTGGCTTCAAAATAAAGGCAAGATGAGAGACAGTTTTTTAAACAATTATATAAATACCACTAATCAAATAAAGATGAAAATACTGCTGAAACTGAGCTGTTTCAGCCCGTCCACTTAAAATAGTTTCAAGAGCTTTATCAGCTGATATATTAAATGTCAAATTTGGGTTACAAAAGATGGTTTAGTGATGTCAACGTATAAGGCTCAAAGGTGCAGACTGTACAAAAGTTAAAAATATGGGGCGCCTGGGTGGCTCAGTCATTAAGCGTCTGCCTTCAGCTCAGGTCATGATCCCAGGGTCCTGGGATCTAGTCCTACGTCGGGCTCCCTGCTCTGCGGGAGGCCTGCTTCTCCCTCTCCCCCACCCCCTGCTTGTGTTCCCACTCTTGCTGTGTCTCTCTCTGTCAAATGAATAAATAAAAATCTTTTTAAAAAAAAGTTAAAAATATGAGTATTTGTTATATGACAATATTGGCAGTTTAGGAAATGTTGGCTTAATCAGATGGGGTTGAAATAACCAATTATTTGGAACAAATTATTTAAGATCATTAGCTCATATATACACCAAATTCATTCCAAGTGGATTCAAGTTTTAAAGTAGAGAGTGCAGTTTAGGTTGCGGCCTCTGGAGTAAGACTATTTGGGCTTGATTCCAGGCTCCGCCACTCACTATGTAACCTTGAACAAGTCACTTCACCTCTTTGTATCTCAGTTTCTTCATTTGTAAAATAAGTTATAATAAGAGCATATGCCTTAGAGGGTCTTTGTGATGAATAAAGAAGGTAGCATATGCAAAGCTCTTGGAACAGGGGCTGGCAAAGTGCTCAGTAAATGTTCTTGGAACAGGGGTTGGCAAAGTGCTCAGTAAATGGTCGTCCTGGATGTGTCTGGTTGTGGATATCAGTGATTTTTGTAATCTCAGGAATGAGGGCAGAAATGAGAGGGACTTTTGAAGCTTATCTCCAAAGGTGGAATTTTCAGTAAAAGAACATCATATATGTGAATACATAAACATTTACTTAGGTAAAAAGCAAACAAACACTGACACATTTATTTCCAAAGAAATCTTAAAAATTACTAAGAAAAAAACTAATGTGGGGGCGCCTGGGTGGCTCAGATGGTTAAGCGTCTGCCTTCAGCTCAGGTCATGATCCCACGGTCCTGGGATCGGGCCCCGCGTCGGGCTCTTGGCTCGGCGGGGAGCCTGCTTCTCCTCTCCCTCTGCCTCTCCCTCTGCTCATGCTCTCTCTCTCTCTGTGTCTCAAATGAATAAATAAAATCTTAAAAAAAAAAAAACTAATATAAACCCCAATACAAAAAGAAATAAAAGAAACAGACAAGTCACAAAAGGAAAAAAAAACCCAAATGGTCAATTGATGTATAAAATGATTAAAACACAAATTATATCAAAATCATCATGCTGTACTTTGCCTGTTAGATTAGAAAATAATACAATTATAATAACAAAAAACCCGTGAGATCTATATAAATTAAAATAATAACTATAACAACCAGAAAAAGCAAAAATTAAAAACAGGTGAGAAATCCCCTGAAAATGTCAGTAAATAGAAAGCAAAGAAAATCAGAAGCCAATTAAAACTGGTGAGAATACTCAGCAAGAAAAGTATAATTAGCTCATTCATTCATTTAGTAAAAAAAAAAAGTCACTAACGAGATGTCAAGCATGGCACGAGGCGCTAGAATTTGGGGTTTACAAAGGTGAAGTAGAGTCCCCAGACTCTGAGGAGTTCCCATCCCATCCCATTTGCTCGGAAGTGCAAATAAAATACAACCAGCATTAAACATAATGCAAACATTACCAGATCATGGTATACTATAAAGTCTTAAAATATTTTTAGGCTTGCAAAGACATAAAATGAGAAATGTGAATTATTTTTTTTTCATTTTTGGCTGAGAAAAAAAAAAAGAGAGAGAACGTGCTTTCCCCCATAACATGGGAGGAGAATAAAAGCTGTACTTTTTAGACTAGGGTGTCTGTTTTCCTGACAAATCATCTGTTCCCATTCTCCTACCCCCATCTGGATGGTTTCTAAGTTGTTTCAGTTTTTCTTCTCTCCACAACCCTGATGACAAAAACTGCGTACACTCCATTATCACAGCCCTCCGTGTCATTGGAAATGGAAAGGTTACTGCAGGGTTTTGCTGCCCAAACAGGGGAGAGGGGATGAGGGTAGGCCTGGGAGGAGGAAGCCTGGGGCCTCAATAGCATACTCACTCAGGTACCCCAGGACACAAAGCAAGGGCCCCTAGCAAGCCAGAAAACCCGTTCCAGGAGGCAAGTCTTCACTGTCCGGTTAGAAGGTTCAGTTTAGGACAAATCTTTTTTCTTCCCTTTCTCCCGCTAGCATTTACTCCCTCATCCATCTGTCACAGCTGCAGAGTTCCCCAGCCATGAAGGAATCTGACCCCAAATTCTATTTTAGTCCTTGTGATGCCTTACATTTAACAGAAATAAATGTAACCACGGAAGACGACAAATCCTGCTCACGCAGGTTAGAGTTTTCAACTGGGTCACGGAGGATCTTAAATATCCATGTGACTTGTAAACAGGCCAGTGAAGGACAGCAGAGAATTCCAACAAGCCAGGGAAGACTGGAAGGGGGTTGGTTTGTCTTTGCCACACTCTCTGGTGTTTTAAATTAAAGTGTCAGCTGAAAGGCAAACAGATCAGGGGTTCAACCCCAGCTCTGCCATCCACTTTGGGCAAATTGTCATACATTTGTTTCCACATCTCTAGAGTGAAGGTAATAGCACTGAATGTTTTTTATTTGTTTGTTTTTTAAGTAGGCTCCACGACCAGCATGGAGCTGAATGTGGGACTTGAACTCACGACCCTGAGATCAAGACCTGAGCTGAGATCAAGAGTCAGATGCTTAACCGACTAAGCCACCCAGGTGCCCCACTAACTGGGTTTCTGTGATTATTAGAAACACTACATGACCCTGACACTGGAAATTTAAAGGAATGTATGCTATTATTTACCAGTCAATCTGGCTTCCTACTCTTCCTCAAACCTCTGAACTCTTCCTGTACCTCAGTAGCAGCAAATGACTTTGTTTCTTACCTCATGGAGAAAACAGAAGTCATTGGCCAGGAAGTCCTCCCAGGTTGCTCCCTCAACATCCTAACAAAGACCTCTGTATCTTTATCCTCCTTCCTGCGCTGGAAGACGGGTTCCTCATCTGATCAGGCGGGACTGACATTCCACCCCACTTCAGCCCTTTTAGAAACTTAATGAATTACCTCTGCTCTTCTCATTTTTCACCATTTTCTTCTCTAATGCATCCTATGTAACATCAGTAAACATACTAAGTTTTTAAATAAATCCCTTTTTAAAAAAAGATTTTATCTATTTGAGAGAGAGAGAGAACGAGAGAGCACGAATGGGAGGAGGGGCAGGGGGAGAGGGAGAAGCAGGCTCCCCGCTGATGAGGGAGCCCGACATGGAGTTCTATCCCAGGACCTGAGCTAAAGGCAGACGCTCAGCTGACTGAGCTGCCCAGGTGTCCTAAATAAATCTCTTCCTTGAAAACATGGCTCTCTTCCCAGCTACTGCGTGCCACTTTCATATTTGGCCCAACTTCTCCAAAGGGTTGGTTAGACAAAATAGCTCCGATCGCTTATCAGCCACTTGCTCCGCAGCCCACCCCTACCTGGCTTATGCAGCCAGGGCTCTCTCCACACTGCTCCCAAATCTACTAACACAGCCGCCATGTCTCTGTCTTCACCTGGACCTCTCAGAGGCACTTGCCACAAATGATCCACATGCTCTTTGTGAAAGCATTCACTTCCCCTGGATTTGTCAATATTAGCTTCTCCTGCTTTTCTTCCTTCTTTCTGACTCTACCTTTGCAGTTTCCTTTGGGAAGGCTTCTAGTCCACTGGACCTTTAAATGTAGAAAGCCCCCATGCTTTGGCATGAGGTGTTGCGTTCTCTTCCTTCTCGATCATCTGAGAGGATCCCTTCCCATTGCCTTACTGTGCTCAGGCCAGCCCCACCTTTCAGTTTTAAACCCACACATCTAAGGGCCTATCCAACATCTCCACTTGGATGGCCCAAAGACACCTCACATTCACCATGTACAAAACTCAATTCATGACCTACCCCTCTAAACCTGTTTCTAGTACTCTCCATTCCAATAAATGGCACCACCATTCACCTAGATGCTAATGTGAAAAAATTTAGGATCATCATTTTCCTTTTATGACTTCCTGGTGTTAAAGGTACTCAATTTGTGCCATGTGTGGTGAGTTGGGAAAATTTAGGTTAGTTGTTTTCTTACTAATTTCTCTATCTAGTTCAGTGAAATCACTCAGAAATAGTAGCAAGAGTGGATTCCAGAAGGCCAGTTAAGAGACTAGGCAGAGAAATGATAACAGCTTGGGCCAAAGTAGTAGCAATGGAGATTCGAGCCAAATGTAGAAACTGAGATTTACAGAAACTGGTGAGTGATGGAATGTTCGAGGAAAACAAGAGAAGGGTACGAGGGAGATGTTCCGAGTTCCTAATATAAGTAACTGGTGCAAAAAAGGTATAGTGGACAGGGGCGCCTGGGTGGCTCAGTTGTTAAGCGTCTGCCTTCGGCTCAGGTCATGATCCCAGGGTCCTGGGATCGAGCCCCGCATCAGACTCCCTCCTCCGTGGGAGGCCTGCTTCTCCCTCTCCCACTCCCCCTGCTTGTGTTCCCTCTCTTGCTGTCTCTCTCTCTGTCAAATAAATAAAATCTTAAAAAAAAAAAGGTATAGTGGACAACAAATTAATGGTCAATTCAATAAACAACAAGAAAAAAGACAGAGGAGGCAAAAAAAAAAAATCAACCATGTTAACCAGAAAGTGAAAAACAGTAAAACAGTGAAATAAATCCATACACATATAAGTAACAGCAATATATGTATGTGGATTAAATTTTCAGGTAAAACTTAGTTATATGCTATTTAGGAGACATCCCTAAAATGTAACAACATATTAATGTTGAAAGCGAATAAGTGAAAAATATATGCAAGGTAAATACTAACCAGAAGTTCCTATGATATTGGACAAAGGATCTTTAAGGTGAAAAACACCATTAGGTATAAAGCAAGTATGGCATACTCAGATGATTTTCTACCAAATATTCAATCTCTCCATTTCCTGACTAATGGAACTCCAATTTTGTTTGAGGCAGCAATGGGCCCAGTTAAAAATACTCAATTTTCTGGACTCTTGCGGCAAGGGACGATTGTGACCATTTCTGGCTGACAATATATAGGTGGAAATCTACAGGATGGTACTTTTGAGAAGGCTATTATTTTCCTGATATAAAAGAGTAGTCTTAGCTGACACTTGTGTTTCAACTTTCCACCGTCTTCTTATGTGTAATGCAGAGCTGATACTGTAGGTAGAGCAGGCATTCAGTGACTGTGAATTTGAAAGTATAATTTTAAGAATTTTATAAATTTAAGAATGGAGTAGAAAGTTAGAAGGATCTGGGTCCTTGAAAACTCCTTAAAGAGTGTGACCAGCCCTGAGCTATCTATTATCAGATTTCTTAAGAAAAATGATATTTTGTCACTAAGCACTCCAGCTGGTTTTCCGTAACATGCAGCTGATTTTGTTTCCAGCAGACATAATGATATAAGGAACAATTCATCAGGAAGATATAATGATCCTGAACCAGCATATATGTACCAGAAAGAGATACCAAATTCACAATCATAGTAGGACATTATGACATACCTTTTTCAGGAAATGATAACCCAAGCAGATAAATTATGTGTGAGTACAAATTATTTGAAAAACACAATTAATAAGCTTGATCTAAGGGATATATATGGAAGCCTGAATTCAGTAATAGGAGAAAACATCCTTCTTTATACATAAGCATACATAATCAGTTACATTGTTCTTATTTTGAACAAACTGTTATCTGTGAATTGTTCTGTTAGATCAACTAAAAATAAGAAAAATGAAAGTTTTTATTTTACTTTCACTTAATTCTTCCTTGATGTTCTTCCTTTCTTTATACAGATCCAAGTTTCTGGCCTATGTTATTTTCCTTCTCTCTAAAGAATTTGTTTTCACCTTTTTTTGCAAGGTAGGTCAACTGGCAACAAATCTCCCTCAGTTTCTGTCTGTCTGAGAAAGTCTTCATTTCTCCCTCACATTTGAAGGACAATTTTGCAGGGTACAGAATTGTTGGTTGGTGGTTCTTGTTTCTCAACACCTCAAATATTTCACTCCACTCTCGTCTTGCTTACACAGTTTCTGAGAGTAAGTCAGAGGTAATTCTTACCTTTGTTTCTCTGTAGGTTAGGTGTTTCTTCTTTCTGGCTGTCAGGATTTTTTTCGTCGTCTTTGGTCTTCTTAAGTTTGAAAGTGACATGCCTCGGTGTAGTTTTTCAGCATGTATCCTGCGTGGTGTCCTCTGAGCTTCCTGGATCTGTGGTTTGGTGTCTAACGTTAATTTGGTGGAAATTTTCAGTTATTATTGTTTCAAATATTTCTTCAGTTTTTCTTTCTTTCTTCTGGTAATCTTGTTACATGTATGTTACACCTTTTGTAGTTGCCCCAAAGTCTTTGAATATTCTCTTTTGTTTTTTTTTTCTCAGTATTTGTTCTCTTTGTTTTCCAGTTTTGGAGGTTTCTATTCAGATAGCCTCAAGCACAGATTCTTTCCTCAGCTGTGTCCAGTCTACTCCTAAGTCCACCACAGGTGTTCTTTATTCCTGTTACAGTGTTTCTTATCTCTAGTATTTATTTTTGGTTATTTCTTAGCATTTCCCTATTTCTGCTTCCTGACCATCTGTTCTTGCATGCTCTGTATTTTATTCTTTAGAGCCCTTAGCATATTAATCATTGTTGTTTTAGATTCCTAGTCTGACAATTCCAACATCCCTGCCATGTCTGGTTCTGATGCTGGATCTGTCTCCTCAGGTTGTGTTTTATTTTTTTGTTTTATTTTTTTGCCTTTTGGTGTATGCCTTGTAATTTTTTATGGATAGTTGGACATGATGTACTGGATAAAAAGAACTACTGCAAATAGGCCTTTAGTCATATGGTACTGAGTTGTGGGGTGAGAAGAAGTATTCTATAGTCCTATGAATAGGGCTCAGCCTTTTTTTTTTTTTTTAGATTTTATTTATTTATTTGACAGAGAGAGAGAGATAGCGAGAGCAGGAACACAAGCAGGGGGAGTGGGAGAGGGAGAAGCAGGCTTCCTCTGGAGCAGGGAGCCCGATGCGGGGCTCGATCCCAGGACCCTGGGATCATGGCCTGAGCCAAAGGCAGACACTTAACGACTGAGCCACCCAGGCGCCCCAGGGCTCAGCCTTTTAATGAGCCTGTGCCTCTGGACTGCAAATCTCACAAGTGTTTTTAATTTTTTTCCCCTCCCATCTTTAGGTGAGAAAGGATGGCTAGAGCTGACTGGAGTTGGATAATATCCTTCCCCCCAGTCAGTTAAGCTCTGGTAATACACCAGCAGGTTAGGTTCTGGTTAAACACTTTCTCCCAAGGGCAGGTCTTGTTAAGTAGAACAGAGTACTCTGGTACAGTTCAAAACGGTTCTTTTTCCCTTCTGCCTTCCAGAAGCAGGAAGGGATTTTTCTCTGATATTTACTATGGAAACCTGGTTGGGCTGAAGGTAAATTTCACAAAATTGCGAAGTTCCATCATGATTGGGTCCCCCTGGAGTTTTTAATTCTCAGAGTTGTCTACGCTGGGCCTCTAGCAACTCATCAGGGTTTCCTATCCTGGTGCTAGTTCTAGCCGTGCTTCCCATTAATGAGTCCTTACTCCTGAAGTTGTTACGCTCTGTACTTGCCTGTTGGTCTCTCCAGTCTTGGGGGTTTGCCTGTGTCCTCACCTCTCTTTTAGATTCTAAAAGAACTGGTGATGTTTTTCAGTCGGTTCAGCTTTTTACTTGTTGTTAGGACAGAGAGGCAATTTCCATGTTCCTCACATGGAGAACCAGAAACCAGAAGTTGAAAATACATTCTTTTTTTTTTAAAGATTTTATTTATTTATTTGAGAGCGAGAATGAGAGAGAGCGAGCACATGAGATGGGGGAGCGTCAGAGGGAGAAGCAGACCCCCCACTGAGCAGGGAGCCCCATGCGGGACTTGATCCAGGGACTCCAGGATCATGACCTGAGCCGAAGGCAGTCGCCCAACCAACTGAGCCACCCAGGCGCCCGAAAATACATTCTTTTTAAGGAACCATGGAACAGTTATAAGAGCTGACCACATATAAAGCTGCAAAGCAAGTCTCAGTAAACCCAAAACACTGATATTCATCAAATCATATTCTCTGAGCAAAATGCAGTAAGATTATAAATCAACAATAAAAAGCCAAACAAACCCACAAATTTGGAAATTTAAAAATCATACTTCTAAATAATTCACCAGTCAAAACAGGTATTATAATGGGAATTAGAAGGTACTTAGAACCAAATGACTCATAGAATGCAACAAAAAAAACACATAAAAAAGTTAGAGAAAGTATAACAGACTAAGCAGACCAAAAACAAACACAAGACAAAGAAAAGGGGCAAAAATATCAAAAATAAAGACAAAAGGATTAACAATACAAAAGTGGTTCCTTGAAAGCTCTAACAAATCAGTTAAATCCTTGACAAAGTTGGCCAAGAAAACAGAGATAAAGAATAAACAATGGTAGAAATGAAAAAGAAGCCATAAGTATGCCTATGTTAGAAATTGTTAGAAATCTTAGAGATTATGACCAACTTTATGCCAAGAAATTTAAAAACTCAATGAAACAGAAAATTATCTAGAAAAATATAATTACCAATATTTGAATCAAGAATGGATAACTTGAAAAAATTATAACCATTAAGTCAATCAAATCAGTTATTTAAAATCCACCTCAAAAAGCCCTCTATGACAGATAATTTGACAGGTAAGTTCTACCTAATCTTCAAGGAATCAATATTCTTTATCTCACACAAATTTTTCTAGAGAACAGATTTAAAGAAGAAACTTGGTCCAATTTATTTTGTGAAGCTAGTATAACCTTGATATAACCAGACATGGACAGTCCAAGAGAGGAAAATAACAGGCCAATTGCCTCTATGAAGATAGCTGCAAAAACACTAAAGAAATTATAAGAGAGTAAATAAGGCAATATATGAAAGGAAAACCCTTACAACAAAGTTGGGTTTATCACCAGTATTCAAGAATTTTGATAATCCTATAGACATGATAATCCTATAACCCACCACATACAATGATGGAAATGGCACACAGTATTGTCATCTTAACAGACTCAGAAGAAACACTAAAATGTAACAGGCATTCATGAAAAAGATACTAGTGGGGCGCCTGGGTGGCTCAGTCAGTTGGGCGTCTTCCTACAGCTCAGGTCACGATCCCAGAGTCCTGGGATAGAGCCCCGCATCAGGCTCCCTGCTCGGCAGAGAGTCTGCTTCTCCCTCTCTCTCTGCCTGCCGCTCTGCCTACTTGTGCTCTCTCTCTCTGTCAAATAAATAAGTAAAATCTTAAAAAAAAAAAAAAAAAAAAAACAAGAAAGAAAAAGATACTAGTAAGCAAACTGTGAATCTTTAGTCTCATAAAAGGTGCCTATCAAACACTCACTGAGACCATCACTCTTACTTGTGAAATGCTAGAAGCCTCCCTTTAAGAAGAAAAGAATTCTTGCTCTCACTGTTTCTGTACAACACTATACAGGAGGACCTAACAATGCCCCAAACACAAGAAACAACTAGCAGGAGGAATGAAGAGAAATGAAGTTGTATTATGTTAAAATTATAACCTAAAGAGAATCTGTAAACTAAGAACCAAATACAAAAGTTTGCTGGATATAAGATCAATATTCAAAAGATCAATAGCATTTTTATTCACCAGCTAAAACAATGGTAATTTAAAAGACAACTTTCACAGTGGCATAAAAAACTATACTGTACTGAGAAATAAATCTATGAACATCATAAAAAATTTAAGGAGAAAGTTATTACTGAATGACAAAAAAAAATGCCCTATATCAAACAGTACTAACCTTATTGTCATTCTTTATCCCTTTGCATACCATTTTTTCTTCTTCATGGTGCTTCTCACCTCTTAACATATGTATTTTTTGTTTATTGTCTATTTCCTCTACTAGAATATACAGTCCTCAAAGTCAGTATTCTTTTTGCTTTAATTCTCTGCTGCATAAGTCTCTGGAATAGTGCCTGGCACATAGTATGGCTCAATAAATGCATTTTCAATGAATCAATGAACATCAAACCCAGTGGAGAAATAAAGTATCTAAGGGTAGAAAAAAAAATCAATACTATAAGTATGTCAATTCTAGTCAAGTTAGTGTATCAATTTAATTTAAATAAAAATGTCTACATTGTTTTTCATGAAGCTGAATAAGCTGACCCTAAAATTCTTAAGGAATAATGAAAGGCTAAAAATGCCTATCCACGTAAGAGGGAGGAGAGGAAAATTGAGAACAGAGTTGAGTAGGAGGAGACTCACACTGCCGGATTCAACAGTTACTAAAATGCTATGGAAATCGATGAAATATAAATTGATGGAAAAGGGAAGAATGCCCAGAGGAAAAACAAAGTATGTCTGAGAATCTGTCATGTGTCAAAAGTAGACTTGCAAACTCACAGGGAAAGGACGGACTATTCATAAACGGTGCTGAGACAGGTCGCCTTTATGGTGGATTGACTATAAAAATGGCTCCAATGCTCCACCCCTCTCTTCTCATACTTTTGACCAAGTCAGGTTTCAGCTACTCCCATAAAGAGATGGTCTATTTCCCCACCCCTTGAATCTGGGCCAGCCCTGCAACTTGCTTTGGCCAATAAAATGATACCGAAGTGCCGTGTGTCAGTTCCAAATCTAGGTCTCCAAAGGCCCTTCTCTCTCCTATTCCTGAGCCTCTGCCAGGAGAACAAGCTTGGAGAACCAGGTGGAGCAGAGCAAAGTACTGCTGTCCCAACAGAAGCCCCAAATGTGTGAAAGTGCCCAGCCAAGATCAGCAGAGCTCCTAGCCAGCCTTCAGCAGACAACACAGCCATGAGCGAGACCCATTAGGCCCAGCTCTGATCAGCACAAGCCAAGCTTGGGAGCAAAATAATCATGTCACTGAGGGTTTGCAGTTATTTGTTATGTGACATTACTGTGGCATTAGATAATGGATATAGATATCTTTATGGAAAAAGACTTCTTTTAGAGAACACTACACACTACACACATAAAAGAAAATCCACATAGACTAAAGAATAAACTGTAAGTTACAAAACTTAAAAAGTTTTAGAAGACAGTCTGAAAGGTTCTTTTTATAAAGTCGGGGTAAGGAAAGATCTCTTAAAGCAGTCCAAAACTGCAGACCATAAGGAATAAAGAGATAATTTTTTTTTAAAGATTTTATTTACTTATTTGACAGAGAGAGAGAGAGACAGGAGAGAGGGAACACAAGCAGGCGGAGTGGGAGAGGGAGAAGCAGGCTCCCTGCTGAGCAGGGAGCCCAATGCGGGGCTCAATCCCAGGACCCTGGGATCATGACCTGAGCCGAAGGCAGACGCTTAACAACTGAGCCACCCAGGCGCCCGAGATAATTCTGATCCTATTAAAAGTAAAGGCTTCTGTACAGTAAAAGATAAAACACACAGTTAGAAGTTAAGCTTTAGAATGAGAGAAGGTATTTACAACATGCATAATTGAAAAATGATTTATAACTAGAAAGTAAAAAAAAAAATCCTAACAATTAATGAACAAAAATAATCCTAAAAGAAAAAAGGCCAAATTATATGATTAGGCAATCTGCAAAAAATTCTAATGGCAATACATATAAATGTAATAAATATATAGGGAAACATAACTTAAAATAATGAACTACAAGTGTCAAAATTAACCAATCAACCGTATTTGGGGGAACACATACAGATACTGAAAACTATACATTTCTGTTGGGAGTATAAATTGGGATAACTACCTGAGGAAGCAATTTTTAAATACCTAATAAAAATTGAATTATGTGTCTACTCCAACCCTTACCAATTTCATTTGTAGTAATGCCCCAAAGGGACATGTAGAAGGATGTTCATTATAGATTTTTTTTTTTTTAGCAGAAAGTGGAATCGATGCAACTATCCATCAGGCATGAGATGGATAAGCAAACTAATGTATTCACAAAATGGAATTCTAAGTAACAATTAAAGTAAATCATCTCTATGTCCAAGTATCAGTATGAAATAAACCTTGAGAAAATATTAGAAGAAAAAAAGCAATACAAATTGTAATGCTACTTATGAAAAATTTCAACATGTGGCAATATCATATTTTGTTTATGGATATAATCATGTAGTAAAATACTAACAATATGCATGGAAAAGATATACACCAACTTCAGTGGTTAGGTCAGGTGGTTGGGAAGGCTTTGACTATGTCTGTACTATTTTATAACTATAAAAATATTAGAATCAAATATGGCAAGAAATTAACAAATGAACATCTATTCTGTTTTTTGCATTTTTCTATATGTTAAAATATCAAGAATAAAATCAAACAAAAAAGACAACAGAGGGATGCCTGGGTGGCTCAGTTGGTTAAGTATCTGCCTCCAGCTCAGGTTATGATCTCAGGATCTTGGGATCAAGCCCCACATCGGGCTCCCTGCTCAGCAGGGAGTCTGTTTCTCCCTCTCCCTCTCTGCATGCTCTCTCTCTCTCTCTCTCTCTCTCACACACACACACACACACACGTGCACACTCACCATAAATAAAATCTTAAAAAAAAGAGAGAGAGACAATGGAAGGAATTAACATACTGGCCATCCATTCTCTCCCCACCCTAGGCTTCCTGACCATTCACTCAACTCCTGCTCCCAGGGCAGAATATCTTTAAAATTGTGGATATTTTCCCAAAATGGATGGGGCTGATGACAGACGAGCAATGGCTTTTCTTGGGTTATGTCTTGATTTTGTTAGCTCCTGCCAAGGTGCCCTTAAAAAATGTAGGAGGAGTAAGTTCGGGGTCTCTGGTTATCCATTTATCTGAAAACTATTATATCAGGGGTTTACTTCTCATTGCCTCTTTATCTTTAGGACACTCTCACCCAATTATGGTTGGTTCGTTTGCATTACCTCACTTGGGAGACAAAGTTTAGTAATACCAATAGTTAAAAAATTTTTATTATCAGGTCTTAAAGACCAGTGTAAGCATAATATTACTTTTTTCTTATGATGCTGGTATTCGTATCCTGTATTTCCAAACAAGCAGACATTGGCTCCCTTTTGTAATCTCGCAACAATAAGATGATACCAAGATAGTCCTTGACAATTTCCCTAGACACCTTACAGTTTCTTCTTCACATAACAGCCTGAGGGCTTTTTTTTTTTAAAGATTTATTTGATAGAGAAAGACACAGCAAGAGAGGGAACACAAGCAGAGGGAGTGGGAGAGGGAGAAGCAGGCTTCCTGCGGAACAGGGAGCCTTATGTGGGGCTCAATCCCAGGACCCCGGGATCATGACCTGAGCTGAAGGCAGATGCTTAACAACTGAGCCACCCAGGTGCCCCCTGAGGGCTATTTTTAAAATGCAAATAATTTCATGTCACTCTCCTCTTAAAAATACGTCAATAGGTTTCTATTTATTGTTTAAGGGGGGGAAAATCCCAAACACTTCACACGGCTTATTTTTTCATCATGAAATGCTCTTGCCAGAACTTCTTCCTCTTCTTCTTCGGGTTAGCTTGGATTCACACTTTGCCCTCAGCATAAACACTACTCCTTTGGGGAAACCTTCCCTCAGGCCTCAGACTAAGTTCTGCCCTCTTGTTACTGGTTCTTGGAGTAGCTGATAGTTTTTCTTGTGCCACTTTTCACACTTTCAATTAAATAACAATCTGTGTAATTACTTATTGAATATCTATCTCCCTTCCCTCCAGGTAGAAACACCATGAAGGCAGAGAGCCTCAGATAGGGCAACCCAGTGCCTGGCACACAGTAACCATTCGACAGATTATTGTGGGATGCATGATTAGCATGTTTTAATATTACAACTTGAAAAAAGTGAATTAAAAGATAATGATTCTCCAAATAACAGAACCCGCAAGTGGAGTTTTAAGTATTGATGATCATAATTTACTTTTCATTGCATCTACTGTACAATGTTGATAGTTGTCTATAAAGGACTCATTTTAGATGGTTCAAGAAGTGCTTTCAAGTCATAGGTTTAAGTAATTAGATCACAAGGGGAAAGTAGCATTAGTGGAGTCCAGGGAGGGTAATGTGCAACAGGGCATCCTCTTCTTCCCTCCCTGGGGGGCTGCATTACACAGAGTCAAAGCCATGCTGGGAGGGAGAGATAGCAAGAGCAGAAGAGAGCAAGCCTCCAAACCAGGTCAGGTTAGGCCATGACCTGGATGCACACCGCTCCTATTTTTGATCACTGAAATACAAAAGTGGCCATTTTTCCCAAGAGAGAATCTAGATGTTGACTGTCAGAGTTGCAAAGGTACTAAAATTAATTTCAAGAACTAGAAAGATGACTAAAATTTGAAGATGCACACAGTAGACTCACCAAACAGTTCAGTCTTTCTTTCTGTGCTAGAACTATATTGGTATCCAGACAACTGGGCTCACAGAACTGCTTCTTCCATCCTTCCACCAAGCTCATTATCATTTGTGACTTGAACTTCAGTGACCAATCTCAGCTCCTGGATAAGCTCAAACACATTGTCAGTTCTCTCAGCCTAGACCTGAGACTTGATGAGCTTAAGAGAAAACACCATTCCACTGGAATGATTTAAGTTGGATTCCCAAATGAAATCCAAGGAAAAGGCTTGGGTGCAACCAATCAAGTTCAATAAGATACATTTCATGAGCTCCTACTCTGTACAGGGTCCTGGGCCAGGCAGACACAAGGCAATAAGGAAAGGAAGGGGGCCCCAGGCAGTTCCTGGGATAACTGGGGAGAGAAGACACAGCACAAGGAATGCAAAGAGCACAACTGCAGATGAGTTATGAGAACCCTGGCACTTCAGTTCCAGCTCCAAGTGACTGAACAAGTTCCACTGGATCTTGGTAAGGCTCCTCTCCTCTGTCTTGGTATCATTTAGCCAGAGGATCTCTCAAGTCAATCCTATCCATCTCACTGTGCCCTCTCCACTCTCTAACCCAGTACTTGCACAGAAGAGAGAGTAACTGCATATAGGAGATGTTCCAATATGTCCCAATCTCTCTCCAACTGTCTGTGCCTTCCGATTCTCTAGCCCCGTACATGCATACAAGAGATGTCCCAAGGCAGTAGCGGGCTATCTCTACAATTGTCTAATAGACTGATCAGGCAATAATGGAGGTAGAAGTCTATGAAAGAAGGTGGGGTAATAGGCCTCAGATGGATCCTCTATTCCTTCTGGCTGAGGAAGGAGGGAGAGAGTTTAAGGGAAAGGTGGGACTTGAGTTGGGGACGAAAGGAATAACGGAAGAGATAGGAGAAGAGTAGAAGGTAACTCCAACACGGTACTTCCCTTACCTCCTATGTTGTGGCAAACAAAGAAAACTCTATCTGTAGTGCACCCCAGAGGAAACCAGTCAGGTGGGGCGGTGATGCTGGCGTGCGGGGAGCCCACTTGGCCTCCCAGAAGCTGAGGGGAAATCAGTATGTCAGCACACCTGTAGGCCCTCTGGCACCCCTATATCTCCCGGCGTGCCATTGGGCAGGAGTCTGGTGGTAGGAAGGAGCCAAGTGCCCCTTTCAGGTTTCGAGTAGGGTCAGGTGTGGAAGTGTGTAAGTGGAGGAGCAGGGAGAAAACCTATGGAAATGTATTTTTGTCTTGGTGTGGACCTTGAAAAAAAGTTAGTGTTTATTGAAATGTCTCCTCTATTACAGGTACCAGTCCAAACACTAACTCGTTTGTTCTCCCCAACAGCTCCACAGGTAGATACAAGTATTTATATCTTTTCTATCTGAGAAAACAAAAGACATGGGAAAAACAGTGACCACAGGATTTACAGAGGAGCAGCCTGAGAGAATGTTCCCAAGCGGCAGTGTTAGCACCAAGTAAGACAACAGATGTATTTCCACAGCCCGTACATGCCTAAGGCCACCACCACCACCTCTGAGAACAAACCATAAAGCATTACTGTGGGCCCAGCACATGGGCAGCTTCTTGCCAAGAAGAAGCACAGCGTCAGACTGGAAAGAGGGAGAACAGGTGAGAACACCATTCAGCCAAGAGCACGAGGAAGCAGGACTGAATGACTCACTCAAAAGCTTTTCAGAACTGGGGAAGGGGTCATGTGTCTGATCAGAGGGAGGGAGTCCACACCTGAGGACCTGGGATCCCTCAGTGTATGTTTCCCCACTCAGGTTTGCGGGGTGAGTGGGGACAGGTGACAAAGAAGAAAGAAGAAGAAACATGTTGGTCCTGCCAGGGTTTGGACCATCAGATTCACCATGGCCTGGGGCCAGACATGTTTGCAAACTGGTGGCCTTCTCCAATGAAGTGTCTGAAGCAAGAGAGTGACATGCTTTTTATGTGGATTATGATGGCTGTGTAATAGGTAATGAGCTAGAAATGAGATAAGGAAGTGACTTAGACTTAATATAAAGATGGATGTAGGCAGCCTCTCTCGATCCCAATCAGAAACATTATTTGACATGTAGATAATTATTTACAATTATTAATGATTAACCATGCTTGCTCTATACTGAGATATTTAATAATGATGGTATAAAGCCATTATGATTAACAAGATAGTTGAAAAACAAAATTTCAAATATACAATATTTCATCTTTGTCTTATTAGAATTTTTGTCTATGTTTTAACACATTTATGCAAATTAGTAAAATAGTACATGAGTATAATTGATAAATAAGAAAATATACATATATTGGCAGTGAAGTCTCCATTCTTTTTTTTTTTTTTTAAACTAATAGAAGTGCACTGTTACCAGTCTGGGTCCAGACAGGAGACAGAAAACCATCCAGTAATTTGGACAGGGAAAGTTTAATATGAAGAATTATTTACTGTACCAAAGGACTGGAGTAATGAGGCAGTGGTTAGCAAGGAGGAAAGAGAACCTAAAGAACCCGGGAATAGTGGAGAGAAGGAGCAGCCATTTCCCCAGCGCTGAGCTAGAGCACCCAAGCACCCAAGGATGAGATCCTTCCTACCCTCAAGGAAGAGATCCAGACATTGTTGGAGAGGGCACAGCTGTCACTCACTGAATGACAGGGAAGTCGCCATGGTGCTGCACCAGCAGAACTTACTGGAAATCCACCCTCTGGGACTTGCCGGGACTCTGCCATCCAGGCGCCAGGAAGAACCGTTCACGGGAAGGTGTACACCAACCGAGGGGGTGCCAGGGGGAGCCGCTGGCCCCTGAGCGCTGGAGAGGCCCCCTGTGTAGGGGAGCCTGGTGATGAAGCGATGCTCTCACTGCAGGAACAGGACACGAGGGAATCTGCTGGTGCTGCTGCAGGCGCTGGGTGCTGGAGAAGCCTGGCCTCCTGGCAGGAGCCTGACAACACCAGAACTAGGGAGACAAACCACTTCCTCCGGCGTTGTCTGCCCAGCGCCCTCTACTGACAGAGTTTAGCATTGCGTCACGTGGTAAAGGTAAACTATGTAAAGGTTCCAATTTACTTTTCCAGAGCAGGCAATGAAGGATGACTGTGGAGTTGAGAGGAAATAAATTTATAACTGGCACATGCAGTATTAAAGAGTTTTGGGCATTATTCTCAACGTATGTCTATCTGCTTACTTATAACTTACATGCAGAAAGTTCTAACAAATTACATATAATAAACATACACCAAAAAAAAAAAAAAAATCCCACAAAGATAATAGAAACAGAAATTCTGATATTTCATTCTTGCACCTCAATGTACTCCAGCCAGTCAAACCTGTCAGGGGCCACAGCCAAACTACTTACCCTGCGGTACCTCTCTCAGCTTTGTAGCTCGCAGTGATCTCTGCATATGTGCCATCCCTGTATGAATCCCGCTCCATACTGAGCCTTCAGTGTCACACGGGTGCACCTCACCCCCCCTAACAACTGCAGGGGCATATGTCTCGCTATTCTATACTATTCCCCACCGGGCTGGATGAAAATTACACTTGTCACAGACTTACTAACGGCTGAGTCACTATTCTTTTTTCTTTGCAAAACTACTTTATTGAGGTACACTTGACATAGAAAAACCTAAACAGTTGAATGTATACAACTTGATAAGTTTGAAGATAAGTAAGTATACACCCACGAAACTATCACCCCAATCTACGCCACAAACACATCCATCATCACCAACGGTTCTTAAATACCATCAGTATCTACCGTACACCATTCTTATTTATTATTCAGATAGTAATGAGCCAGAGGCAGTACGTGGTTCCAAAATTTAAACTATGATGTCTGGGTCTTGTTTTTTAACTCACTTCCTCCAAGGATACAAGGCAAGAGCACATTTAACAAAATGCATTTGTTGTTGCCAGCTTGAATGTTTGTCATACAACTTTCTGACGAGTTTTAGGAAATACTCTCTCAGTCCCAGTGCAGACATTCAGGGCAGCTATGCAGACCCAGCTGCCTTGTTGGGGCGACCCTTACCTCTTCTCCATCTGAGTGCTTACACAACACTTGTGTAGAAACTCCTGCGACTCTAAGATTGTATGTGTTTGCGCTTCTTTAGGAAGGAAAAAGACCACTTCCTTCGAGATCATTTATGTCAGAAGTCTAGAGATGGCTCCCCTGGGTAAAAATCTCACAGCATGTCTCACACACACATATTTGTCAGCTGGGATTTGGCCAAAGAGCCACACAACTGCTCACCATCTAGGCCCTCCTCAGGCTCATGGCGGACCTAGACCTGCAAAGAAAAGCAAGGTCTGGTGGGCCCTCTGCTCTCACTCCATCCTGTCCCTACTACTCCTATGGGATTTATTTCCTGGAAAACACATTCACAAGCCAGTCACCTCAGCTCACCCATATAGCGGGCTCTGGCATAGAGTGCTGGTTGCTCATTATTTTTCTTCTTCCTTTCTGGTCACTTTCAGACCTGTCATACTCCTGGCAATGTTTGTAACTTAGATAGAATCTTTCCAACCCTGGGTATTCAAATACCAGCCTATCTTTCAACTAAGCCCACTGTTTGTCTGAGGATACTTTGCTTAACCGAGTGGCCAATTGTTGACAAAACAGAACTTAGCCTCATCTCAAATTTCCACTTCCCTCTTCAGAATCGATGAGCATTCTGGAAAGTGCATCATTAATCCCATTACATCATCTTATTGAAGACGCTGGTGTGGTGTTTACAAAAGGAAATGCTTTCTTTCCCCATAAAATCAATGATGGCAGGCTAAGGGTCTGGGCAGGGAACGAGCAGTCTGGAGCTCCCGTCTAACACACAGCTCCCACACGGGGAGCCCAGAACTCAGGAACTACTCTCAAAAGTAGGCCAGCATCACCACTGCATCGTGCATTAGGGGACTGCCATCAGACAGGCTGCCCATAGCCAAAGGGCCCTCTTGCACTAGCTGTGGGAGCTTGACCCTGGCTAGCCACATCCCTGGCCAGTTAGCATAGATGGCAGAGTCTTGAAAACGTAACCACTGCCCCAAATGACACACAGATAATACTTTACTTGTATTAAAGGTCTTAGGAACTGTTGAACTGTTAGTTTCCTCCCCCAACAAAGTACATGATATTCAACCGTTAAGAAAATAGGAAATACATACCACTTTATTTGTTTCAAGGTGCAAAACAAAAAAGATCACTAAAAATTATTTTTAAAACCCCGGCTATTCATACGGGAGCAGGACTTTTTAAGGTGGCCATTTTGATCTGGATATTTTTAAGACAAGAGCATCGTATCCTAAAGATCACTGGTTTTATTACCAAGCGGGTGCTTACCTCATTCCTCACTCCACTTCCATGTGATCATCACTCACAAATAGGATGAGGGTTAGAGACAGGGTCAGAGCTGGGAATCCTCTAAAAACAGTTGCTTTATACATTTTTAGGCAAGTTTATAAAAGCTGGAAGTTCATCTGTTTCTTTTTAGGCAGTGTCAAAACGCACATAGTATTTAGATCCTTTTTTTTCTTTTAATTTTTTTTTTTAAAAAGTAGGCTCCATGCCCCATGTGGGGCTTGAACTCATGACCCTGAGATCTAGAGTTGCATGCTCTACCTACGGAGTCAGCCAGGTGCTCTACCTCTTGCCCCGCCCTCATTTCTTTTGGAAAAATCACACTCTCAGGTTGGAAGTTGGTGGTGGCAGGAACAGCAACGCCAGTTGTAGAAGGAGCTGGAGGCTGGGCACTGAGGGAGGAGGGATGGAATGAGAGAAGACACAGGGCGGCCTTAGCAATGAGTCTTGAGACAAGGACGATGATGGAAAGTCAGCACAGGCCACGAGACAGCATTTTGGAGGCCCATGTCCCTGAGGCAGACGTTTGAACCTACAGAACTGACCAGAGCATGTGGGCAGCTCAGGCAGGAGCAATGGGCTGCCCTTCAAAGTGGTATTATTTATATACCTCTTCAGTGTTTATTAGAAGAGAAGCTGCCTGTACCGGTGGGTAGAGAAAGAAGATTGTCCACCCCCCGAAGAGTCAAGTCTGAAGCCTGCAGTTAACTGGACTGACCTCATCAGAAGACAGGATAGTGAGCATGCACTGCAGTCGGGGCTATTCGGGAATGTCAGGGCTCTCCCTCTGTGGCTTAGGGTAGTGTTTGTTCCAACTACGTGTAATATTCTCCTGGAGAGAAATTTTGATGAATAGTTTCCTCCACCACAGTGTTTTAGCATCCTTTATTGACTACTTCTCTGGAAATCTGTCTGGCCGGCCTGCCCTTATTCAAGCTCTGACGTATCATCTATTCATCAAAAACGACACTGGGGGACAAGGCGCTGTGGGTGGGTCCCACCAGCACCAGTGACTCACGGAGTGGAGGGGATCTATGACGAAAACACCAGGAACACTAGCAGTTCTCATAATTGTGCCAGACACAAATCAGGACACAGATGCATTTTTATTCCAGAGTTGAGAAGGCATTGTTCAAAGCCTATTTTTATACTGGGACAGATATCTGGAAGTGTGATATAATGGAAACAATATAGGTTTTGGAACACAGGCTTTAAATATGCTTACATTCAAATTTTGTTTTGCCCCTTATTACCTGTGTGACCCTAGGCAAGGAATGAACTTGTTTATGCCCAATCTTCTCTTCTGTAAAATGGGCATAACACCTATTTCACTGTATTGAAAATTCATTGGGAAACATCAAAGCCCTGAAGCTGGGGTCTGGCAGCTAGGAAGTGTGCATTACACGAGTCCCTGTCTCCTGCCCCGCCCCCCATCCCGTGGGAAGTGCCGGGGAATCCAGCCCCAAGCAGGCACTGAGTGAGAAGGGTTCAACAGCTGGGCAGCTGTCCCTTGACCACTGCAACGATTTCTCGGAAAGAAAAACCTTTTCTAATGAAGACTTTTGCTTTTCTTTTTTTTCCAAGCGGGTACACTCAGCACCCAGGAGAGAGACTTCATGGGTGGGGTGGTGAGACAAGTGAGAATTCGAAGGGAATGAAATAAAAGGAGTGAATTTTGTGAGGACAGGTGTCCATGGGCGATGAGCCAGGTCCCAGGAGCTGAGGAAAGGCCAGCTTGCACCTCCTGGAGCCCCTTCCACACTGGAGGAGCCCCCCTTTGAGACTGTCCTGGTGCTCAGCTGAGGCAGGGCAGCGCAGCACAGTCTGCTCTGGGCTCTCCTCTGCGAGCTACAGGTCTCTTTCGCATGCTGGTAGAGGGTTGTTGTTGTCCTGTATTTTTTTTAATAGTGGAAAAAATACACATTACACAAAACCTACAATGTTAACCATTTGTAAGTGTACGATTCAGTAGTGTTAAGTACACGCATAATGTGCCACCATCACCACTACCCATTTCCAGAACTTCTGCGTCATCCCAGGCACTCCGTATCCTTTAACCAGTAACTCCCCCTCTCCCCGCTCCCATCCCCTGACAACCCCCAAGAGGAGAGTAAATGGTGGTGACAATGGGCAGGAACCCGCTGGAAATTTCCTAATCCAAACCCACTTGTGAATTTTCTGACCCCTTTGTAAGCCACTTCCCAAAAGCTGTGGTGAGTTCAAAATCACATCAGGGCTCGGAGCCCCTCTGCCCGAAAGGCCTGCCATACCTCTCCTGCCCCACCACCAGCCGCGGCTTCTACCTCCTCAGTTTGTGCAGCTCGGCTCCCTTCCCTCCTCCAGGATCAAACTGACGTCAGCGACTTTCTGATAACTGCTAGAATTGAGAAATACACAGACCACAGCCAGGACTAGACCCGATCTGATGCCCATGGCTGGGTATGAAATCTAAAGAGACAGTAAAAGAAAAACCCATTTTGAAAAAGGACTAGCTCAATTCCTAAAAACCACTCATCCACAATCTGAAAATACAGAAGGATTCTCTTCTAAAAAAAAAAAAAGGTCTGGTGGCTCTGATACCTGGAAGGGATTAAATGCTAAAAATAGCTCAAGGTATTAAGAATGCTGAGGGAGTACACAGTTCATGAAGCAGAGAGCAGTAAAACCTGGCATTAAATGCTAACAAGAGACGAGATCTTCCAAAATGATCGGGATCTGTGAGTCAGTGGAACCTCCTCCATTAAATGCAGAAGCAATTTTCTTTAATAGCAGCACAATTATGGACCTTACTGTCCAACCCAGTGTGTTAACAAAATACTAAATGCCTAGGAAAGGATCCAAAACTGACCTGAAATGAAGAAAATGAACTATGGATTTAGATTCTCTAATGCCTCCCTGCTTTGGGTGAAGCCATGCTGATGGCCAGGTGACATTTGCAGGGCCATCTGGTGACATTTCTTTTTGGAAACAGATTAATAGAGACTGGGGACGGTGGTGCAGAGGCCAACACAAGATTCTCAGGTGGCTTGCTGGAGCTTGTG
This sequence comes from Mirounga leonina, assembly GCF_011800145.1. Lineage (NCBI taxonomy): Eukaryota > Metazoa > Chordata > Mammalia > Carnivora > Phocidae > Mirounga > Mirounga leonina. The sequence continues at coordinate 9,452,711 of NW_023270852.1, forward strand.
TAGGTCTTTGGGGGAGGGGGAAATCCCTATTTTTTTCTAGAAGAACATGGTCAAGCTATAGTTATTAAGCATTGCATGATCTTATGGAGGACTCCTTCTATGCAGAGAGTATTCCTTTTAATTCTGAAAGCATCTATTAATATGACCCCAAGTATTAAGAAAAGTCCCTCATTAGGGAATCTGCTTGCTTCCTTTTTCTCACTCTTCCAAGATGAGAGGGGAATAAATGCAGCTAGAGATGAGTTTCTTCTTCTTGGAATGGCTTCCCGCTCTGATGCCACAGACTCGGCCTCTGCCAGACCGTGGGCTTCTCCTTCAGTTTCTACCGGCATCCCAGTGCCTAGCATCGAGCCTAACTAGCAGTGTTTGCTGAAAGAACAAAGCTTCACTGGACCTGGGACCCTTCTTGCCCTCATGCTCTGCTCTCACTGAGTTGTGGATCTCTGGCTCAACACAGCAAAACTCCAAAGTTTCCTGTTGAGCCTCCATCCCTTCAACAGCTGCTGTCCACGTCTGCTGTGAAAGAACAGTGAGACCTTTCCCTCCAGGCTCATGTGGAAGCACTGCATGGCTGCAAACTCCCTTACTCCCCGGAACCAGCAGCATCCTTTAGTACAGGGATGCTGGCCCGGAGATCCTGGCAGTTGCATCTGACTTCCCCAGTGCCTGGCCCTGCACTACCCCACTTTGACTGGAATATTTGCGTAAGAACTGTTTGGAAGTAGTATTGGCTGACTGATTGGTGCCAGCTCCCCTTTCGGACACACTAAGATCCCTCGGCCTCCAAAGGGAGAGGGAAGGAGCCAGACAAGCTTCCTCTGGAGGCTGCGCACTGGATTTGGGTTTGCCCAGGGCTGCCGGGCCTCCAGGGAAACCCTGACCTCAGGACACGTGGGCAAAGGGAGCCAAAGCCTGTTCAGCTGTGCAGGGACAGAGGCCCCACCCACCCGCAGAGGGTGCCCTCTGAGACACACAACTGTGCATTCTGCTTCTTTCCTGAAACACATGGAAGCAAAGAATCAGGCCAAATCATGTCACAGACATACCAAAATGGCCAACGAAGAGCCAAGGACAGAGATCACATGGGAAAGACACATCCAAACTTCAAACAGTGGCTGTCTCTGGACAGAGGGTTCGTGAGTGGCTCTGTACTCAGGATTATCTATCCTGCTTTTACTCAAGTTTTCTGGCTTGAGCATATTACCTAATAAAGGGAAAAGCCAACACATTAATTTTGAAAAGTAAAATATGTTCTAAAATTTAAAACAGACAAAACTTAAAGTAAGACCGAGTTTATGACATTGTATTTTGTAGTTACCATAAAAGAACTCGTCAGACCAGCGCCCACCAAAAGGCCATGAGCTCCCTGAGGGGAGGGGCTGCTTCATCTCACGTTCAGCACACAGCTCTGTCTTGCCCTCCTCCGAGAAGACAAGACGGAGTCACCGGATGGGGCTGCACGTAGCCTCCTGCTTGCGTGGGGCCTCCCCCTGCCACTGTGACAAGGGAGGAGTGCCTACCCCAGCCGGCCCAGCAGCCCTGGTCCTCTGCCCACTCTCAGCTCTCAAAGGGCTCCTGGCCACAGGGTGCCCTCTGCGGCTCACCCTCGCTCTCCTGCATCTTGAAGCTCTTCCTCTTTACCTGCTCTTCCCTGTCAGCATTTCAAGGGTCCCTTCCATCTTGACGAAACCGCCTTAACTCCAAGTTCTCTTCTTTGCAGACAAAGGAGTCCCAGAGCTATTTAAACATAATGCCTCCCTGTTCCCTCTCATTTGCTTTTTCATCGGCTCCCGCCAGCTTCATTCCTTACGGCTAACTTCCCTTACTAGAATCACCGATATTCCTTGCCGCAGACTCCGACAGGTTCTTTTCAGTCCTTTCTTAACTGACATCGGTGCAGCTTTTGACCCACCTGACCACTCCCGGTTCCTTGAAACATTCGTGTAGTGACTTCTGTGACACAATCAACCAGTTTTCCTTCCCTCTTCAGCCGTCTCACTGCAGGTTACCTGCAGGTTACCGTAAGCCTCAGGAATTGGTCCCACACTCTTCCTGCTTCCCTCAACTTCTATGATTCAAATAGCATACACAATATATGTTGACAAATCACAAGTTCTTATTCCAACTCGGACCCTGCTTCTGAACCACAGCCTAGAGTATCCAACTACTTTTTATGTTTTGCACTTAATGTGTCACCGGAAGTACAAACTGCATATGCTAAGAACGTCATGCATGAGCTTATCAACAGGGAAAATATAAATACCTATTCTCCATCTAATGCTTCCTATCTCAGTAAGTACCAATACCTTCCTTGGGGGTTGATTATTCTGGAAACCAGGAAATCATTTTGACTATGGCCATTCTTCAAGTCTCAGAGAAAATGATGGAGAGACAGGCAATGAATTTACCCTCACATCTTAAACAACTAAAAATCTGGACTACATCAAAAACTAATGATGCAATGTATGGTGATTAACATAACATAAAAAAATTAAATTAAAAAAAATCTGGGCAAAGTATATGAAACAATGATTTCCAAAACACTGAACACCAGGCAGTGAGGATAAGTGAAACCTGAGTGACAGGAAACAAAGGAGATGAGCCCAGCTCACTACCTGGATACAGCACAGAGGTGAGCCCGGCATTGAGGAAAGGCACTTGGGAACCTGGAAAGGCCAATCCAGCTAGAGTACTGGGAGGAGAAAGATGAACAGAGAGAGCTCCACAGATGTATACTAAAACATTGCTGAAATAAATTAAAGAAGATGTATTAAATGGAGAGACATATACTATCTGTGGTTGGCAAAACTATTTTTAAGATGTCTATTCTTTCCAAACTGATTTTATAATCAATGAAACTCCAAAATTGCAACAGCGTTTTGTAGGTACACGTGTGTGTGTGTGTGTGTGTTAAGAGTTAAGCTAACTATAAAATTCCTATGGAAATGCAAAGAACCTAGAATTATCAAAACCACTTGAAAAAGTAGGACGAAATTGAGCACTTATATTACCTGATTTCAGGACTTATAAATCTACAGTAATCAAGACACTGTGGTATTAGAGAAGATAAACAATGGAAAAGAATTGAGTTCAGAAGTAGACCCATATATTTGATCAACTGATTTTCTTCAAAAGTGAAAAAGACAGTTATATAGATGAATTACAGTCTTGTCAACAATGGTGTTGGAACAACTGAATACCATATAGAAAAAAAAAATTCCAATCCATATGTCACACTATATATAAAAAATAACTCAAAATGTATCATAGTCACAAATTTAAGAGCTAAAGGTATAAAACTTCTCAAAGAAAACAGGAGAAAAATTTGAATTAGGCAAAGATTTCTTTGACCTATCAGTAAGTGCACACTCCATGAAAGATTAAATGGATAAAATGGACTTGAGCAAAATTTAGAACTTTTCCCTTTTAAAAGACAATATTAAGAGAATGAAGGGGCGCCTGGGTGGCTCAGTCGTTAAGCGTCTGCCTTCGGCTCGGGTCATGATCCCAGGGTCCTGGGATCGAGCCCCGCATCGGGCTCCCTGCTCCGCGGGAGGCCTGCTTCTCCCTCTCCCACTCCCCCAGCTTGTGTTCCCTCTCTCGCTGTGTCTCTCTCTGTCAAAAAATAAAATCTTTTTAAAAATAAAAAATAAAAAAAAAGAGAATGAAAACACAAGCTATAGCTTGAAAGAAAATGTTTGCATATCATATATTTGATAAAAGACTGGCATCCATCATACATAAGAACTCTCACAATTCAATAATAAGAAAGCAAATAACTCAATTTAAAAATGGATAAAAGACTTAAACAGACATTTCATCAAATAAGATGAGCTGATGGTAGATAAATATATGAAAAGATGTTCAACATCATAAGTCATTAGGGAAATACAAATTAAACCCCAGTGAGATTCCATTTTTCACCTGTTAGAATGTATAAAATTAAAGACCAAACCTACCAAGTGCTGGTGTAACGCAGAGCAACAAGACCTTTCATACGCTGCTGGTGTGGATGTAAATGGTACAACCATTTTGGTAAACATTTTGGCAGTTTCTTAAAAGGTAAATATATAACTCCATATATATGATCCAGCCATTCTACTCTTAGGTAATTATGCAAGAAAAATCAAAGTATATGCCCATACAAAACCCATGAATGCTGAGAGCAGCTTTATTTCCAATAGTTTCAAACTGAAAATAACCCAAATAATCCAATAATAATAATCCAAATAAGCAATGGAGAAAAAGGGGTATATCCATGTCATGGAATAGTACTCAACAATAAAAGGATCAAACTGTTAATACATACAACAACATGGATGAATCTCAAAATAATTATTTTGAATTTTGAAAGAAGCCAAACAAAACAGAGAACATACTGTGTGGTTCTTATGTATACAAAATTTTAGAAAAATCCCAACTATCCTATAGTGACAGAATCCAGCTCAACAGTTGCCTGGGGATTGGAGGATGGGTAGCAGGGAGGGGACATAGGAAGAGATTACCAAGCGGTATAAGACAAGTTTGGGGGGTGACAAATATGTTCATTATTTTGATTGTGGCAGTGATTTCACAAAATGTATGCATGTCAAATACTGTCAAGTTGTACACCTTAAATTTATGCAGTTCGTCGTATATCAATTATTCTTCAACAAAACTATTTTTTTTTTTAAAGATTTTATTTATTTATCAGAGAGCGAGAGACAGAGGCAGGCAGAGGGAGAAGCAGGCTTCTTGCTCAGCAAGGAGCCTGATGTGGGACTCGATCCCAGGACCCTGGGATCATGACCTGAGCCGAAGGCAGACGCTTAACCGACTGAGCCACCCAGGCGTCCCAACAGAACTATTTTTTAAAAAAATTTTAGAATCTGCTACTTTTCTCCTTGTCTATTACCACCAGCCTGGTGGGAGAAATCGTTGTCTCCCTCCTGGCCTTCTACAGCAGCCTGACCCTTTCCTCGCTGTGTCCTCTTGTCCACTCTCTGTGCTGCAGCCAGAGTGATTTTTTTAAGAATATAAACCTATTTGTGTCACTTCACTGCTCAAAATCCTCCAAAGTTACTCATAAAGACTGAAAGACTTGCTCTTGTTCCAGCCTGAATTCTAGCCTCTTTTCCATTGTTTCCCTCTTTTTAACCACTCTGCACTTTCTGCTCCTGCAACTTGCCAAAATTGCTTCTGTCTCAGGGCCTTTGCACAAGCCAGCCCTTTTGCCTGGGACTTTGTCCTTTTCCAGGTGAACTCCTAACCTTCCTTTAGTCGCAGTTTCTCTTCTAAAGCATCCTTCTTTGATGCACCTGACGGGTTAGGTCTTAAAAGCAACACTGGCCTATGTCCCCTTTGTGGCACCAAGCACACATGTAAGTAATCAACTGTCTCTGTAACTTTTGGTTTACTCTTCCTTCTTTCCATATTCCATTTCCCAAGACCATAAGCTCCAAGAGAGTACTTGATGCTTAGTACATTGTCTTGCACATAGTAAGTAGTCAAAAACATTTGTTGAATAAATGATACAGACCAAAAACTCACTCCCTGAGTTCCAAATTAGATTTTTCTCAACCCACACGTGCAAAATCCATCCTTCTGTATCTGACAGCCAAGTATACTTTTTCTATAATTACTTAAGTCTCAAATTGGTAAGAATTAGGAAATGTAATGAAGGAGTAGCTTAAGTATTAAATACTTTAAAACCAAAATACTAGACTTAGAAAGGTTCCTAATGTTTGATACAGCTGAACTGATAGATCAGTTGAGGTTTTTAAAAAATCAGTCATGCTCATTTTAATGATATATTTACTCTGAAAGTTACACCCCAAGAGAGTTACAAAGTTAGTTAAGGAAACAGTTAACAAAGCATGAAGAGAATAGGAGCGAGATGAGGTACCGAGGAAGGACCTTGCAGGAAATGAAGTCACAGCCTCCTGCTGAAAGTTGACCACTGACCCAGCACCACCATGTTTTTTAGCAAGGCAGTGGCCTAGATTCTCCCTGTAGCTGAGTGTGTGGGGCTGGAAAGATAAAGATTGCAAACATGGCCATTTTCCAAAACAGCTTCCTAAGAAACAGCCTACCTTCCCCTCCCGTTCACTCCCCCACTATGTTTATAGACTACCCTTAATTAGAGCATTTCAGCATGGAAGCATAATCCAATCTGAAAGAAAATTTCCCTTGAGAGCCATCTGTTAGAATTAGACTACACTTAGCTACTGGACAGTAAGGCTGTATTGTAAATACCACAGACTGCTTTGATTCTCCAAAGGCTCAAAACTCATTTCTAAGCAAGCAAATGCCAATCCATGGGATAAGGCTTTCTGTCAGGAACTGGCTTGCTATTTTGGACACTAATGCTTCCACAGGTAGAAGATCATTAAAAGCAGTCCCAGGGGAACATTCTACCTGACTAGTCTCACCTTTCTTCAGGGATGAAACTGCCACCCCTTGACAACTCCATTAACTTTCCCTTTAGTTGTTTCAGGTTTGCAGAAGATTTCCATTGAGCTAGGTAGTCCCCGCGTGTTCAGCTGTGGAGCCATCGGACTGTGTAAAGGGGGGACCAAAGAGAGCCCACTTCAGCTCCCTGCAAAGCCGGCCTCTCTCTCAGGAGCGCCCAGCTCACCGTGAAGACCCCTGCCTTTGGTACCCTCGTCCAGGCGGCAAGCAGACTCTTGGCTGCAAAAAGAGCATGCAGGGTGGGGGTGGTGGGGGGAAGAGGGCCCCTTCTCTCCCTCCATCTCAGAGGCCATGGGAGTCAGGGTCTCTCCTGTGTCCCCACAGCCCCTCTCCCCCTGTGCTGTTCTATCACACTGCAGCAGACCCCGCTGCGTCTTGCCCAGATCCCCTTTACCAAGCTGGTGCACCCATTCCTGAGCAGCTGTGACTGCTGGCTGCTTACAGCTCATGGCTGCATCCTTTTTGGGAGAATTTCCCTCAGCTGAAGGCGCCCTCTCCCCAGAAATGGCCTGCAGCCAATAACAAACTAGTTCAGGGTTTAAAGGCAGCCCACTCCCCACGACTCAGGATGGGCTACCTCTGCGGTGCCTTTCACGCTCCCCAGCTGCCCGTGGGATCAGGCTCCAGACAGGCTTTAGCCAGACCTTCACCTTTGCCTATCCCGCTCCCCTTCCCTCCTTGCAGACTTCACGTGGGAGCAGTGCCTCAACAAATCACCTGCACAAGAACCCCTCCCAGCCTCTGCTTCTAGGGAATCCCTACTTAAGATACACACACTACATGGGAGCTATCCTCATTTCGTTCATTTATTCATTTTTTCACTCAAAAGCATGTATCATCTATTTCTTGGGTTAAGTAACAAAGATATAGCCACAGACTTTGTCGTCAAGGTGCAACAAGTTTTGTGGTGTGGGCCAGGAGAAAAAGACACTTACAATCGAACGGGATCAAGGCTGTGAAGAGGTGCATATAGGATACTTTACGGACACACAAGGGACACCTAATCTGTGCTGGCTGGACACAGGGAGGGCTTACTTAATGAGGTGATGGTGGAGTGTAGGGCTTCTAAGACGAGTAACATTTAATTGAGCAGAGAAGAGGGGCAGAAAAAAAGGTCACTGCAGACAGAGAACAGTGTGTATACAGAACACATGCATGAGTGAGCCATTAGAATAAGCTGCAAGAACAGAACGGAATGGGTTGTCCCAAACTCACGGCAGTCATTGCTATTGTGGATCCTGGGCTTCTTGTTTGCTGGGCTGTGACATGGCTGCTTAAACCTTCCCATGGCCCACCAGTCAGCTGCTACCAGTTGGTTAATGTTGGTCCTCCATGTGAAAACTTGCCATTCCTTCTGCACATACATTTTTATGTTTTATCTTCCATTACACATCTTCAAATCTATAAACCTCCCTGCTTCTGCTCCCACACTCACTAAACCCTGGGACAAAGAAAAGGATGCCCCTGTGTTTATCCAAAGTCAACCCCTGTACCTATATTTTGGATTCTGTCTCCTCCATTCTCAGGGAACTTCTTCTTTTTTTTTTTAAAGATTTTATTTATTTTTCAACAGAGAGAGAGAGAGACAGCGAGAGAGGGAACACAAGCAGGGGGAGTAGGAGAGGGAGAAGCAGGCTTCCTGCTGAGCAGGGAGCCTGATGTGGGACTCGAGCCCAGGACCCTGGGATCATGACCTGAGCTGAAAGCAGACGCTTAATGACTGAGCCACCCAGGCGCTCCGGGGAACTTGTTCTAATGATTATCCTACTCTCTCTGTATCTTCAAACTCTACCTTTTCTGACTTTTCATTAGATTTTTTTCTCTCATTTATTTATTTTCCCCCTCAAAGGTGATTTTTAAATTTTTATTAATTTGTGTTTAATTTAAATACAGTAAAATTCACTGTTAGACAGTTGGATGATTTTTGACAAATGCACAGAGGCTTGTACCCACCACAATTATTATAGACAGCTCCATCAGTTCTCCAAAATTCCCTCTTGTTGCCCTTTTGTAGTCACCCCACCTCCTCGCTCCAACTCCTGGCAACCATTGATTTGTTCTCGGTCCCTGGAGTTTGGCCTTTTTCATAATATCATATAAATGGAATCATACAGTAAGGAGCTTTTTGAGTCTGTATTCTCTCACTTAACATAATGCATCTGAGATTCATCCACGTTATTGTGTGTGCATTATGCACACATTGTTCCCTTCATTATTGTATGGATGTAACATTTTATCCACTTACCCACTGAAGGACATTTAAGTTGTTTCCAACTTTTGGTAATTATGAACAAAGCTGCCTATATAAACATTCACATGCAAATCCATAGAGATTTTTTTTCTAAGTGTTTTTATTTCTCCTATAAATGTTCTATTTTCCAAATTCCACCTAAAATAATGAAAATATGGGTAGATTTTATAGAGACAAATATCAGCACCCTGGTATAAGGAGCTTTTTGAGTCTGTATTCTCTCACTTAACATAATGCACCTGCTCTCTCTTTTGAGCTGTGGTACTGTCTCCATGTTCATACACAGGAATCCCAACAGAGCCAGCCTGCTTTCTCAGCTCTCTGCCCTGTTCTCCTCGTTGTGCTCCCCAGTGTGTCTAGATGGGCCACTGCAGTTCAGACTCGGGTTCAGGGAAAGGTTTCTGAGCATCTCCTTCTGTGTCCCTGGGGCAGACACTAGAGACCCGCAACCCCTTCACATCTGGCCACATTCCAGCATAGAGGATGAAAAATTGAAAAGTATGTTTTCAATACCATTCTTAAATGTGAATATGGTTTTTTGACACAGCTTTGGCTAATAAGAAATAAGTCACATTGGTGTGACTTTTAAGAAAGCTTTCCTTTCCTGATGGAAAGTTTGAGAGGTAGCAAGGACTGCCCTTTCTTCTTGACACTTTCCTTTTGTCACAAATGCAGAAATGATGTCTAGAATCATTTTATAATTGCCTGAAAGTATTATATAAGTAGATTGATAAGCTTAAAAAATTTTTTTAAAGATATCGAATGTGTGAAAGAGGGTTATACAAATGACCAAAGCTTTGGAAATCAAAGCTGCTAGGAATGAAAATTGTATTAATAACTGGGAGATTCAATGGAATCACTCCATAGCTAACAAGAAATTGCTAAAGAGAGATTTACTGAACTGAAAGACAGATCTTTAAAAATTACCCAGGATGGTATTTGCCCCAAAGATACAAATGTAGGGATCCAAAGGGGTACGTGCACCCTGATGTTTATAGCAGCAATGTCCACAATAGCCAAACTATGGAAAGAGCCAAGATATCCATCAACAGATGAATGGATAAAGAAGATGTAGTCTATATATACCATGGAATATTATGCAGCCATCAAAAGGAATGAAATCTTGCCATTTGCAACGACATGGATGGAACTGGAGGGTGTTATGGTGAGTGAAATAAGTCAATCAGAGAAAGACATGTATCAGATGATCTCACTGATATGAGGAATTCTTAATCTCAGGAAACAAACTGAGGGTTGCTGGAGTAGTGGGGGGTGGGAGGCATGGGGTGGCTGGGTGATAGACATTGGGGAGGGGTGTTATGGTAAGCTCTGTGAATTGTGTGAGACTGTTGAAATACAGACCTGTCCCTCTGAAACAAATAATACATTATATGTTTTTTAAAAAGAAGAAGATAGTAGGAAGGGAAAGATGAAGGGGGGGAAATTGGAGGGGGAGACGAACCACGAGAGACTATGGACTCTGAGAAACAAACTGAGGGTTCTAGAGGGGAGGGGGTGGGGGGATTGGTTAGCCTGGTGATGGGTATTAAAGAGGATACGTACTGCATGGAGCACTGGGTGTTATATGCAAACAATGAATCATGGAACACTACATCAAAAACTAATGATGTAATGTATGGTGATTAACATAACATAATAAAAGAAAAAAATAAAAATAAAAATTACCCAGGATGCATCAGCAATACAAAAAAAGAGTAAACAAAGAAACAAACATAAAAGACAGAGTAAATAGATCTAAAAATATCTATTTCCAGGAGGAAAAGACAGAGGTGTCAGGGAGAGACAATATTTGAAGAGATTGTGGCTGGGAATTTTCAGAATTGTTGAGGTACTCATCCCCAGACTCAGGATACCCTGTGAATCCTAAGCAAGATAATTTAATTTTTTAAAAAATCCACAACATTCATGTTATCATCAAGTTGCAGACAAAGAGAAGTCTTATAACAGAGAAGAGAAAAGTATGTTACAATTGGATTGCAGCTGATCTCTCAGAACCAAGAATTTGGAGGCAAGGAGATAATAGATTCATTGCTGAGAAAAAAATTATCCACAAAAGACATGTTTACTCATGTCTTTTTCAATTATAAATGTAAATGTAAATGTAAAAGACTGATACTTTCAAACAAATGAAAACTGAGAGAGTTAACACTGGCAGACCTCTATTGAAACAATATCTCGAGGATGGACTAAATATGAAAAATAATCTTTAGGGAAAAGCCTGAAGAAATGGCAAACAAAAGTGATGAATTTATGTGATAAATGTAAACAATGATTGACTATATGAAACATTAATTTATACTGTCTAACTGAGGGGGTAAAAAAGCAAGGCAAGACAGAAGTACAACATTGGAAAATAATAACATATTACCCAGAATGGGGGTGACTGGAGCTGAGGGTTCCAAGATAGAAGTATAGTTTTGATTAACTTCTAGTTTATTAAATCAACTGTGCATATTACAATTTTTAGGAAATACCAAACAAATAGAAATGGAGAGTACAGCTTATAAGTTAGTAGAAGGGAGAAAATGAAATAGGGAGAAAACTTAATTCAAAATGAAACAAAATAGGAAAAAAATATCAGGACTAAAATAAGCATAATATAAAAGGGTAGAAATAACCCCAAAATACTAATGTTCACAATGACATAAATAGACTAATATTACTTTTTACAAGTCAATGATTTTCAGAATATATCTTTTTAAAAATCCAGCTTTACCTTGTTTACAGTACTTATATTTACAATATAAAGATATAGGAAATTTGTAAGTAAAAGAACAGAAAAAAATATGTAAGACAAAACTAACTGAAAGGAAGATTTTATAGTTCTATAAATACCAGAAAAGATACACTTGAAGGCAAAAAAACATTTCTTTAGGTAACAAGAGACACCAAATAATGATAAAAGGCTTAAATGGCCAGAAAAAATATAACAAGTGCCAATATTATAAATACAAATACATATATATATGTAAGATATACATATGTAAGAACCAAAGAGTGATAGAACTACAAAAAAAAAACTGAAAATCTACTATTATAGTAGATTTCTAAGCATGTTTTATCAATAACTGATGTTAGACAGAAAAAATATCAATCAAGATATGGATGTGAGTAATGCATAGTCTTTTCAAGTACATATAGTATATTTATAAAAACTGAGGTAAAAGAGAACATAAAGCAAATCTCAACACATATCAAATAATATGCAAAATATAGTCTGTATTATCTGATCACATTCTAATTAAGTTAGAGCAATAACACTTAGAAAAACTATTAAATGTGAAATTTTAAAAACATGCTTTGAAGTAAAATATATAAATCAAAAAAAAAACAAAACCCATACTTGATAGAAGACACTTAGATCTGGATAATAATGACAATACTAAATATCAAAATTTGTGGACATCCAGTTAAAGCAGTACTTTGAAGGAAATTTATAGCCTTTAATGCGTATTTAAAGTTTCAGTTCTGCAAGATACATCAGTTCTAGAGCTCTAGTACACAGCACCACCCCTGTAGCTAACAATGCTGTACTGCATATTTAACATCTGCCAAGAGGGCAGATCTTATGCTGATATTCTTGCTACACAAAAATACTATTACCACTACTCATAATAATAAGAACAGAGAAGGTGGGAGGAAACTGTAGGAGGTGATAGATATGTCAATGGCCTTGGTGGTGGTAATGATTTCATGAATGTATGCTTATCCCCAAACCCATCGAGCTGCATACATTAAATATGTTCAGTTTTTCACATGTCAATCATGCCTCAGTAAAATGGGCTGAAAGTTACTGACCTAAAGCTATAAGCAGAGAAATAAGAAATAATTGAATAAGCCTAAAGAATTAAAAAAAATCATCAAAAGAAGAAACAGAAGACAAAAATTAAATATAATCAATAAAACTAAACGTTGGTTCTTTGAAAAGACTAATAAAAATTAACAAACCTCCAATGATACTGATCAAAGAAAAAGAGAACAGGAGCAAACAGTTAATATTAGAAATGAGAAAAAGGACCTAAGTACAGATGAGGCAGAAAATAAAAAGATAAGATTATGAAAAACTTCAAGTCAATGCATTTAAAACACAGAAAAATCTAAATCCCCAAATCTGACTTATGAAGAAATATACAATTTGTATAGTATGGTAACAAAGGAATGGAATCAACTTTCTCCAAAGTAAACACCAGACCCAGAAGGTTGTATGGGCCAATTCTACTAAACACTGAAAGAAAAGCTTATTTCAATTGTACACAAAATCCTCAAGGGAATAGGAAGAGAGAGTGCTCCATCAACTCCATTTGATCATGAAATCAGTTGAAGAGAAAACAAAAAAATAAAATCAGAGGCTGATCTCACTTACTAATTTAGTTGCAAAAATCTTTAACAAAATATTAACTAAATAACTGAATACACACACATACTTAGGTATATCTATGTATATGAAAAACAATACATCATGCACAAATTGAACTTATAACAGAAATGTAAGTTTTTACCAAAACTAGAAAATAAAGCAATATACTTTATCACATTAAGAGATGAAAGGATCAAAACATATGATCATCTAAATAAATTCATAAAAATCATCTGATAAAACTCAATATCCATTCAGGTTTTCAAAGCCTATAGCCAATGTCCTACTTAGTATGAAAATTCAAAGCATTCCTTTAAAAAAAAAAAGATTTATTTTATTTATTTATTTTGGGGGGGAGGGCAGAGGGAGAGGAAGAGAGAGATAGAGGATCTTGAGCAGGTTCCACACTGAGCACGGAGCCCGAGCAGGGCTTGATTCCATGACCCTGAGATCATGACCTAAGCTGAAATCAAGTCAGATGCTTAACTGACTGAGCCACCCATGTACCCCTCAAAGCATTCCTTTTAAGATAAGGAACAAGGCAAAGATTACTCTATGGGCCTTTGTACTGGGAGTCCTAGCAAATGCAATAAAGCAAGCAAAAGGGATGGTATGGGGAGAAAAGTCAAAAGGAAAAGAAAAAACAAAACTGTCCTTATTCATGCATGGAATAACTGTCAGTGTACAAAACTCAAAAGAATCTGTGGTGAATTTATTAGAGAGTGGAGCAATACCATGTGTTGGAGAGAGCACAGACTAAGAAGGGCTCACACACCGCTGCTGGTCAAACCTCTTTGAGATATAGTGTTCTTTATCTAGCAACTACATTCCTAGGTATAGACCCTAAGAGAAATTCTTGCACATATTTACCAGGAGACATGTACAGAAAGCACATATACAGCAGCATTTCCTAAAATAGAAAAAACTTAAATTAATTCAAATATCCATTGACAAGAGACTAGATAAGGATGGTATACCATACAATGGGATGCTAAAACACCCCTGCCCAAAATAAAAAAAACAAAAAAGGACTACAGTATCTACATAAACATAAATGATTCAAAACAAAATACTGAAAATAGCAGTTTGCAGAAGAATACATACAATATAATTTCTCCACAAAAATTTCAAAAATAGGCAAAACTGAACAACCTGTTCTTATGTGGTAAAGCGATTTTAAAAACAAGGAATGTATAGATATAAAATTCAGTTTATTGGGGCGTCCAGGTGGCTCAGTCGGTTAAGCGTCTGACTCTTGATTTTGGCTCAGGTCGTGATCTCAGGGTCATGGGATCGAGCCCCACATTGGGCTCTGCACTCAGCAAGGAGTCTGCCTAAGATCCCCTCTCTCCCTCTCCCTCTGCCCTTCCCCTCTGCCTGTTCACTCTCTCTCTAAAAAAAAAAATAAACATAAAATAAAATTCAGTTTATCAATTATCTCTGGGGAAGTCTGGGGGATGGAAGAAGGGCAGAGAGAGAGCTTCAAAGAAATAGACAATGTTCTCTTTCTTGAGCTAAATTCTGGATGGACTGATACAGATTTTGTTATTAATATTAAATCATACATATACATTATATATACCCTTGTATGTGTCATATATTTCATGTAAAAAAGCGAATGCTTTGTCCTCTGCAAGGATAAAAGCTATCCAAGTCTCTGTCAGAGACCTGCAGCTTTAGTAACTGCTTCCTTCAGATGTTCTGCTCTATAGTTCTGCTACTTCTCACTACTTCTGAATAATCTTAACGTCAAGGGGATGACATGTCTGAAGGATCATGAATGGGAAAAATGATAGGGTGGGATTCAGTGGATTTTCATGAAGATTCAGCTCATGAGACCCCAGGGATGGCTGACTCCACCCACATCCACATTATGAAAAGAACTTGGCTTCCGTGTCATCAGCTGGAAACCCGGGCTTTCTATGGGGTTTTTCAAATTGCTTTCCCTTAGGATCAGTTGTCTAACAGACATAGTATTTTCAGCACCAAATGCAGTGGTATACCAGAGCCAGCTTTTATCAACTGGCACCAGCTTGCAAGAGCCAATGTGAGCATCTTTTATCAATTTCACCTTCAGTGATGTCAAACTGGTAGCTTGAAATCAGCCCTGCTAGGAGTATTTACACCATAGAAATAGACAAATGCTACAAAGCAGGTCCCCTTCTTCTCCCTCCACCCCCACCAGCCAGATGTTACACATCTACCCCTGAATCTGACATAGCCATACAATCATATGACAGTAACTCAGGACTGATGGTGCAATGGAATGAAACAGGATTAAATTAATAAACTTCAGGAACAGAGACTGCCTGCCCCATTTGCATTCAACTGACTTCCCAGAATACTTATATTTCCTCCTGCATGGTTCCAGGTATCCACCTCTATCAGGTCTAAAAATGGCCTCAGGGACTTGGAAGACAGTACAGGAAAATTCCTACATCAGCTACTGAAAAATATGGGACCCTGCAATGACTCACAAAGTCAAGTTTTGACGGAAACGTAAAGCTTTAAAATTCCTAACATTAAAAGAAAGCTATGCTATTGTAAACTGCACCCTTCCCTTTCCTGAACTGGGGTTCATATTGGCATGGAGGGAACCTCATGACTTCCGCTGTTACCACGTGAAAACCCCAGCATCTCCCCCAAATTAGAGTCTAGCTGAGATGATCACAGGTTTCCAGAAAAGGTTTCTGAATCGGTTTCTAAGAGTGCCATTGAAAGAGAGATTCCTGAATGCTCAATGCCTCTTTGCCAGTGATGAGTGGGGTATACAAAAATGTCAAGATTCAGGCATGACAACTAACATTCACCCAGACCACTAAATTCATGCTCTCCCAACTCTGACCTTCCCCCAGATGCTGTCTTCTCTTTTGTTGACTGATACATATCCCACAGAGATGCATCATACTATTATTGATGGATATGGTTTTGGTTGAGAGGTTTAATTAAACTACTGTTTTTACATTCAATAATTGTCATTTTGTTCCTTCACAGGAAGGTGTGAGGATTAGTTTTTACTTGACTGCTAACATTTAAAAAACCCATAATCTCCTTGGAGAATTAAAGAACAAAATTTTTTAAAAATGAAAAGATTAATTTATGGGTATCAGCACTGCACAACACTCCCCAACCAAGTCAGTCCCTAGAGCCTCACCAAATTAGCCCCTTCTCAGGAGCTGCCTTTTATTCACTAAGTGCATATTAATTATTTCACTTCCAGGCAACCATTCTAGAGGCTGGGCACATAGTATGAACATGCCAGATATGGTCTGTGCGCTTACAAAACAGTCTAATGGGGAAGAAATGAAATTAAACAAATATGTACAAGAAAGTATGATGAGGAATGACAAAAGTACAGAAGGTCATGGAAACAAATACCGAAAAAACCTACCCTCCTAGTCCAGGTCTCAGATACATCTTCTCTGAGAAAGTGGCATTTAAGCTGGGATCTAAGACCTCAGTAGGAGTTAGCTAGGTAAAGAGAAGTAAACCAGCATATATGATAATTTTGAGACACCTTTTCATGAACTGACTGGATCGGCAGTTGAAAACCTTAGTCCCAATTCCTGTTTGGCCATTATTAAGCTATGTGACATTGGGTGAATCTCCTAAGGGCCCTCCACCTCAGTATTATGTGCCAAATGAGGATTTCAGATTACAAAAACTCTAAGGCTCTTCTGGCTACTCAATCACAAGGCAAACATATGCTACACAGATTACTACTCAGTACAAGGAAAAACTGTTTTGAACAAGCTTGGAGCAATATAATATAGCCCATGGTATTTCCAGCAATAGGGGAGATGCTCACAGAAACTCCTCCAGGTAAAAATACTGGATTACAAAATCGTTTTTAATGCCTCACAGAGCAAAAAAGCAAAAAAGAACTTCTCCCTTGCATAAGTAGATGTTGGACTTGCTCTAGGTAAAGCAAGGGAAAAAAAGTCTCCCCTGCCAGTTTCTTTCTTTTTTTTTTTTTTAAAGATTTTATTTATTTATTTGAGAGAGAGAGAGAATGAGAGAGAACACATGAGAGGGGGGAGGGTCAGAGGGAGAAGCAGACTCCCTGCCGAGCAGGGAGCCCGATGTGGGACTCGATCCAGGGACTCCAGGATCATGACCTGAGCTGAAGGCAGTCGCTTCACCAACTGAGCCACCCAGGTGCCCTCCCCTGCCAGTTTCTAACCATTAATTCAAACCTGCACTTACACATTTGGAGCCTATATTCATTCACCCTACCTCTCTGCTGCCCCCAAGCCCTCAAGCTCAAAATTTAGTTTAGAATGGTTCCATGTTGATTAACTCACAAATCATCTCTGAAGGAATGCACTTTAAACTCAGAGCTTGAAATTTTCCACTGACAAAGTTTCAAGCCAGATTAGCTCACAATCACAAATCACTAAATACAAGGGGCAATAAAGCATGATGAGTTAGAGTCAATGGAAATACCAAACAAAAAAAATCAGAGTTGCAAAATTGGAGTTAGGAGCAACAGAATATAAAAATGACTATGTACAGATAAAAGAAATAAAAAAGGGAATTGAAAGTATGTTGAAACAAAAAAAAAAAGAGACTATGAAAGATATTAGGCAAAGTAAATGGGTGAGAATTTTCCAGAAATGATAAAAAGAAACAATCTCATATTCAGGAATCCCAATAAATCTCAGTCAGGATAAATAAAAAGAAATCACCGCTTAGCAATGTTATAGTTAAACTACAGAACACTAAAGAGGAAAGCAAGATATTGAAAGCAAGAAGAAAGAAAAGAAAAATTAAACACAAGGGAATAAATATTCTACGAAATGTCAACTTCTCAAAAGCAACTGGAGGTCAGAGGGCTATGGAATGATGGCTTTGTAATGCCAAAATCAAAACAACTGAGAGTTTTAAGCCCCCACTTTTTATACCCAGAAAAACATTCTAAGAACAATAGCAAAGTGGTCGCCTGGGTGGCTCAGTTGGTTAAGCGACTGCCTTCGGCTCAGGTCATGATCCTGGAGTCCCAGGATCGAGTCCCACATCGGCCTCCCGACTCAGCGGGGAGCCTGCTTCTCCCTCTGACCCTCTCCCCTCTCATGCTGTTTCTCTGTCTCTCTCTCTTTCTCTCAAATAAATAAATAAAATCTTAAAAAAAAAAAAAAAAGAACAATAGCAAAGTAATGACATATTCAGAACTGTGGCTTTCAGTTGAAGCCCACAGATACCCTAAGGAGGGTACCTAGGGGAATAAATATGTCAACCTCACTCTCCTCCCTTGCTCACTTCCTAAACCTAAACAGAAGCCAGAGACTAAAAGAGCTCTTTTCAGTTCAAAAAAAATAAATAAATAAACAAAACCCACCAAAGCCTCCAGGAGCACCAAGGAGGAGCAAAATTAAAGTATCCAGAATAATCTCCCAATTTTATAAATCAAGAATTACCTTGATTCCAACCCAGATAAGGACCATATGAGAAAGTAAATGACATGAATCACTCACCAGCACAGATAAAAAAAATTTAAACAACATATTAGCAATGTATAAAACAGGTAATATATCAAAGCCAGTTTGAATCATACTAGGAATATAAGATTGTTTCAAAATTAGAAAACTGATCAAGGTGTTGAGTAAAATAGCAAATTAAAGCAGAGAAAAACATCATAGGATCATAGCAAATTAAAGCAGAGAAAAACCTGGGGCACCTGGGTGGCTCAGTCAGTTGAGCATTCGACTCTTGATTTTGGCTCAGATCACGACCTCAGTGTCGTGGGATCGAGCCCTGCGCTGGGCTCTACACTCACCGCAAAGTCTGTTTGTCCCTTTCCCTCTGCTCTTCACCCCCCCCCCCACCTCCCCGCTCAAGCTCTCTGTCTCTAAAGTAAATAAATAAAATCTTTAAAAAAAAATAAAGCAGAGAAAAGCCTCCCATCATCATAGCATTTGACAAAACAAATATTTATAATAAAAAGTCTTAGTCAACTAGGAATGGAGGGATACATTCTTTTTTTTTTTTTGAAAGGGATATATTCTTAATATGATAAAGACATCCACAACATATCTACAGCAAAATCATACTCCATGAAAATGTTAAAGGAGTCAAGAATGACTACTACCATAATTATTATTTGGTATTATACTGGAAATCCTAGTCTATGAACTAAATTAAAAAATAAATAAAGGCATACAGATTAGAAAAAAAAACAAACAAAACTATCATAATTCACATGTCTGATTATCTACAAAGAAAATTCAGAAGATTCTGCAATCAAAGTATGAGAATTAGTAAGAATTTTGCAAGATTGCCAAATTGAAGATAAATATGCAAAATTTAAACTGCATTACTATACAGCAGCAAAACTTAGGAAATATAAGTTAGAAAAAATGCTACAGTTGACCCTTGAACAATGTGAAGGTTAGGGGTGCTGGCCCCCCAAAACTTAACTATTAATAGCCTACTGTTAACTAGAAGCCTTATTGATAATATAGTCGATTAACACATATTTTACATATGTATTATGTACTGTATTCTTACAATAAAGTAAGCTAGAGAACAGAAGATGTTATTAAGAAAATCATAAGGAAGAGAAAATACATTTACAGCCTTGTACTGTATTTATGGAAAAAAATGCATGTGTAAGTAGATCCGCATAGTTCAAACCCATGTTATTCAAGGGTTAGCTGTAGCGGAAATAATGAAAAGTATAGCACCTCCCAATAATTCTAATAAGAGACATGCAGGATCCTCATGAAGAAAATCATAAGCCTTGAATAAAAGAATTTTAGTCTTTAGTGAATAGACTCAATATCACAAAACATGCAAAATTTCCCTAAATTAATCTACAGACTTCATACAAGTCCAAATAAATAGCAGAAAGAATTAGTAATTTGATAATTTGATTCTAAAATTTATGTGAAACACTACATCAAAAACTAATGATGTATTCTATGGTGACTAACATAACATAATAAAATTTAAAACTACCAAAAAATAAATAAATAAATAAAATAAAATTTATGTGAAAGGTCAAGTATCAGCCAAGACTGAATGAAGAAAAAGCAGGCTGGATGACTGTTCTTTCAGATGTTAAATCTTATCACAGAATGACAGTAATTTGCAAATTGTGCTATAGGTAGGTACAGTCAAGTAGAACAAAATAAAGGAAAAAGATTCCAGAAACAGACTCTTCATATACTATATAGGACAGAGCATGCACTGCAGATTATTGAAAAAATATGGCAGAAAATTGGTTATCCATATGGAAAAACATGGATGTATCAGGGACTGAAAATCTGTGTCCTCTCCCCTCCCCTCCCAAACTCATATATTGAAGCCCTATTCCCCAACATGATGGTATTTGGAGGTGGGTCCTTTGGAAGGCAATTAAGTTTAGATGGAATCATGATGGTGGGGACTCCATGATGGGATTAGTGTCATTATAAGAGAAAGGAGCTCCTGGCTGGCTCAGTTGGTGGAGTGTGCAACTCTTGATCTCAGGGTTGTGAGTTCGAGCACCATGTTGGAGATTGTTTAAAAATAAAATCTTAAAAAAAAAAAAAAAAAGAAGAGAAAGAGACCAGAGCTCTCTCTCTCTCTTCCATGTGAGGACACACTGAGAAGGTAGCTGTCTGCAAGGCAGGAAGGAAGCTCTCACAAGGAACTGAATCTGCCAACACCTTGATCATGGACTTTTCAGCCTGTGGAGCTGTGAGAAATAAATTCCTGTTGTTTCAGCTACCCAGTGTATGATATGGTGTTATGGCAGCCCGAGCTAATACAGGGTGCCTGTACTACATTGTACAATAGTTCATTCCGTGTAGATTAAAATAATTAGGAAAGTCAAAAGTGGGGAGGAGCAAGATGGCAGAGGAGTAGGAGACCTAAACTTCGTCTGGTCCCAGGAATTCAGCTGGATAGGGATCAAACCATTCTGAACACCTACAAACTCAAAAGGAGATCGAAGAAAAGAATAGCAGCAACTCTCTGAACAGAAAAGCGACCACTTTCTGGAAGGTAGGACGTGCGGAGAAGTGAATCCGAGGCGATATTCGGGAAGATAGATGGCGGGAGAGGGGGCCTTTTTCCCTTTTTCAACCAACATCTTATCAATCCCTTTTTAAAAAAAATCTTTTTTATTTTTCATTTTTACATATTCTATCCCTTCATAGCAGATAACCTTATTTTTGGTATATATATATGTATAAGTTGTTCTCTCTTTAAAATTCTCTCTTTAAAAAGTTTCTTCTAAAAGACCAAAATATACCCCAAATCTCTAGTGTATGGCTTTGTTATAGTCTCCTGCCTGATCACATTCTCTCCCTTTTATTTATTTATTTTTTAAATCCTCTTCTCTCTTTTTTCAACCAACTTCTTATCAATTCCTTTTATAAAAACCTTTATAATTTTCATCTTTACAGTCATATTCCATCCCTTCATCATATTTACCCTTATTTTTGTACATATGTAAGTTTTTCTTTCCTTAAAATTTTGGGAGGCACTTTCTTCTAACAGACCAAAAAACACCTAAAGTCTAGTGTGTGACACTGATCTATGCACCAGCCTGATCATATTTGATCATATTCTTTTTTTTGTATGTTTGTTTTTTATCTTTTTCTTTTTCTTTTCTTTTTTTTTTTTTTCCTTTTTTCTTTCTTTCCCTTTCTTTCCCCCCGGTTATAGGTCTCTTCTGATTTGTTTAGTGTATATTTTTCTGGGGTCATTGTTACCCTGTTAGCATTTCGTTCTCATTCATCTATTCTCCTCTGGACAAAATGACAAGAGGGAAAAAATCACCTCAAAAAAAAGAACAAGAGGCAGTACCGACTGCAAGGGACCTATAAATACGGACATTAGTAAGATGTCGGAACTAGAGTTCAGAATGATGATTTTAAGGATACTAGCTGGGCTTGAAAAAAGCATGGAAGATATTAGAGAAACTCTTTCTGGAGAAATAAAAGAACTAAAATCTAAGCAAGTTGAAATCAAAAAGGCTATTAATGAAGTGCAATAAAAAATGGAGGCTCTAACTGCTAAGATAAATGAGGCAGAAGAGAGAATTAGTGATATAGAAGACCAAATGATGGAAAATAAAGAAGCTGAGAAAAAGAGAGATAAACAACTACTGGATCACGAGGACAGAATTCAAGAGATAAGTGGTAATAAGGTATGGTATGTGGTAATAAGACGAAATAATATTAGAATAATTGAGATCCCAGAAGAAGGAGAAAGAAAGAGAGGGGCAGAAAGTATATTGGAGCAAATTATAGCAGAGAACTTCCCTAATTTGGGGAAGGAAACAGGCATCAAAATCCAGGAGGCACAGAGAACCCCCCTCAAAATCAATAAAAATAGGTCAACACCCCGACATCTAATAGTAAAATGTACGAGTCTCAGAGACAAAGAGAAAATCCTGAAAGCAGCTCGGGACAGGAGGTCTGTAACCTACAACAGTAGAAATATTTGATTGGCAGAAGACCTATCCACAGAGACCTGGCAGGCCAGAAAGGACTGGCATGATATATTCAGAGCACTAAATGAGAAAAATATGCAGCCAAGAATACTATATCCAGCTAGGCTGTCATTGAAAATAGAAGGAGAGTTATATACAATGGAATATTATGCAGCCATCAACAGGAATGAGATCTTGCCATTTGCAACGACATGGATGGAACTGGAGGGTATTATGTTGAGTGAAATAAGTCAAACAGGGAAAGACATGTATCATATGATCTCACTGATATGAGGAATTCTTAATCGCAGGAAACAAACTGAGTGTTGTTGGAGTGGGGGGTAGGGTGGGAGGGATGGGGTGACTGGGTGATGGACACTGGGGAGGGTGTGTGCTCTGGTAAGCGCTGTGAATTGTGCAAGACTGTTGAATCTCAGATCTGTACCTCTGAAACAAATAATGCAATATATGTTAAGAAAAAAAAAAAGAAGAAGAAGGTAGCGGGAGGGGAAGAATGAAGCGGGGGAAATCGGAGGGGTAG
Organism: Mirounga leonina; assembly: GCF_011800145.1. Lineage (NCBI taxonomy): Eukaryota > Metazoa > Chordata > Mammalia > Carnivora > Phocidae > Mirounga > Mirounga leonina. Next base: position 9,475,752 of record NW_023270852.1, read on the forward strand.
ATGAACCATGAGGGACGACAGACTCTGAAAAACAAACTGAGGGTTCTAGAGGGGAGGGGGGTGGGAGGATGGGTTAGCCTGGTGGTAGGTATTGAGGAGGGCACATTCTGCATGGAGCACTGGGTGTTGTGCACAAACAATGAATCATGGAACACTTCATCTAAAACTAATGATGTAATGTATGGGGATTAACATAAGAATAAAATTAAAAAAAAAAAAAAGAAAAAGAAAATAGAAGGAGAGATAAAAAGCTTCCAGGACAAACAAAAACTAAAGGAATTTGCAAACACAAAACCAGCCCTACAAGAAATATTGAAAGGGGTCCTCTAAGCAAAGAGAGACCCTAAAAGCAACATAGACCAGAAAGGAACACAGACAATATACAGTACCAGTATATTACCAAAATATATTAACAAATGTAAATATAAAATATATTATAAAACAACATATAAAATATATATATTAAATATATATTTATATAAATATAAAGTATATATAAAAACAAATATAAATATATCAACAAAATATTACCTTACAGGCAATACAATGGCACTAAATTCTTATCTTTCAATAGTTACCGTGAATGTAAATCGGCTAAATGCCCCAATCAAAAGACACAGGCTATCAGATTGGATAAAAAAACAAGACCCATTGATATGCTGTCTGCAAGAGACTCATTCTAGACCCAAAGACACCACAAATTGAAAGTGAGGGGGTGGAAAACCATTTACCATGCTAATGGACACCAAAAGAAAGCTGGGGTGGCAATCCTTATATGAGACAAATTAGATTTTAAACCAAAGACTGTAATAAGAGATGAGGAAGGACACTGTATCATACTTAAAGGGTCTATCCAACAAGAAGATCTAACAATTGTAAATATCTATGCCCCTAACATGGGAGCAGCCATATAAGCCAATTAATAACAAAAGCAAAGAAACACATTGACAACAATACAATAATAGTGGGGGACTTTAACACCACCCTCACTGAAATGGACAGACCATCTAAGCAAAAGATCAACAAGGAAATAAAGACTTTAAATGACACACTGGACCAAACGGACTTCACAGATATATTCAGAACATTCCATTCCAAAGCAACAGAATACACATTCTTCTCGAGTGCCCATGGAACATTCTCCAGAATAGATCACATCCTAGGTCACAAATCAGGTCTCAACCAGTACAAAAAGATTGGGATCATTCCCTGCCTATTTTCAGACCACAATGCTTTGAAACTAGAACTCAATCACAAGAAGAAAGTCAGAAAGAACTCAAATACATGGAGGCTAAAGAGTATCCTACTAAAAAATGAATGGGTCAACCAGGAAATTAAAGAAGAATTTAAAAAATTCATGGAAACGTATGAAAATGAGAACACAACTGTTCAAAATCTTTGGGATGCAGCAAAGGCAGTCCAAAGAGGAAAGTATATAGCAATGCAAGCCTTTCTCAAGAAACAAGAAAGGTCTCAAATACACAACCTAACCCTACACCTAAAGGAGCTGGAGAAACAACAGCAGATAAAGGCTAAACCCAGCAGGAGAAGGGAAATAATAAAGATCAGAGCAGAAATCAATGAAATAGAAACCAAACAACATAGAACAGATCAACGAAACTAGGAGCTGGTTCTTTGAAAGAATTAACAAGATGGATAAACCCCTGGCCAGACTTATCTAAAAGAAAAGAGAAATGAACCAAATAAATAAAATCATGAATGAAAGAGGAGAGATCACAACCAACACCAAAGAAATATGAACAATTATAAGAACATATTATGAGCAACTCTATGCCAGCAAATTAGATAATCTGAAGAAATGGATGCATTCCTAGAGATGTATCAACTACCAAAACTGAACCAGGAAGAAATAGAAAACCTGAACAGACCTATAACCACTAAGGGAATTGAAGCAGTCATCAAAAATCTCCCAATAAACAAAAGCCCAGGGCCAGATGGCTTCCCAGGGGAATTCTACCAAACATTTCAAGAAGAATTAATACCTATTCTTCTGAAACTGTTCCAAAAAATAGAAATGGAAGGAAAACTTCCAAACTCATTTTATGAGGCCACCATTACCTTGATCCCCAAACCAGACAAAGACTCCATCAAAAAGGAGAATTATAGACCAATATCCTTGATGAACATGGATGTAAAAATTATCACCAAAATATTAGCCAGTAGGATCCAACAGTACATTAAAAGGATTATTTACCATGACCAAGTGGGATTTATCCCTAGGCTGCAAGGTTGGTTCAACATCTGCAAATCAATCAATGTGATACAATACATTAATAAAAGAAAGAACAAGAACCATATGATCCTCTCAATAGGTGCAGAAAAAGCATTGGACAAAGTACAGCATCCTTTCTTGATCAAAACTATTCAGAGTATAGGGATCGAGGGTACATACCTCAATATCATAAAAGCCATCTATGAAAAACCTACAGCAAATATCATTCTCAATGGGGAAAAACTGAGAACTTTCCCCCTAAGGTCAGGAACGCGGCAGGGATGTCCACTATCACCACTGCTATTCAACATAGTATTAGAAGTCCTAGTCACAGCAATCAGACAACAAAAAGAAATAAAAGGCATCCGAATTGGCAAAGAAGAAGTCAACCTCTCACTCTTTGCAGATGATATGATACTTTTTGTGGAAAACCCAGAAGACTCCACCCAAAACTGCTAGAACTCATACAGGAATTCGGTAAAGTGGCAGGATATAAAATCAGTGCACAGAAATCAGTGGCATAACTATACACCAACAACAAGACAGAAGAAAGAGAAATTAAGGAGTCAATCCCATTTACAACTGCACCCAAAACCATAAGATACTTAGGAATAAATCTAACCAAAGAGGCAAAGAATCTATACTCAGAAAACTATAAAATACTCATGAAACAAACTGAGGAAGACACAAAGAAATGGAAAAACGTTCCATGGATTGGAAGAACAAATATTGTGAAGATGTCAATGCTACCTAGAGCAATCTACACATTCAAAGCAATCCCCATCAAAATACCATCCACTTTTTTCAAAGAAATGGAACAAATCATCCTAAAATTTGTATGGAACCAGAAAAGACCCCGCATAGCCAGAGGAATGTTGAAAAAGAAAAGCAAAGCTGGTGGCATCACAATTCCAGACTTCAAGCTCTAATACAAAGCTGTCATCATCAAGACAGTATGGTACTGGCACAAAAACAGACCCATAGATCAATGGAACAGAATAGAGAGCCCAGAAATGGACCCTCAACTCTATGGTCAACTCATCTTTGACAAAGCAGGAAAGAATGTCCAAGGGAAAAAGACAGTCTCTTCAACAAATGGTGTTGGGAAAACTGGACAGCCACATGCAGAAGAATGAAACTGGACCATTTCCTTACACCACACACAAAAATAGACTCCAAATGGTTGAAAGACCTCAGTGTGAGACAGGAGTCCATCAAAATCCTAAAGGAGAACACAGGCAGCAACCTCTTCGACCTCAGCCAAAGCAACTTCTTCCTAGAAACATCGCCAAAGGCAAGGGAAGCAAGGGCAAAAATGAACTATTGGGACTTCATCAAGATAAAAAGCTTTTGCACGGCAAAAGAAACAGTCAACAAAACCAAAAGACAACTGACAGAATGGGAGAAGACATTTGCAAATGACATATCAGATAAAGGGTTAGTATCCAAAATCTATAAAGAACTTCTTAAACTCAACACCCAAAGAACAAATGATCCAATCAAGAAATGTGAAGACATGAACAGACATTTTTCCAAAGAAGACATCCAAAATGCCAACAGACACATGAAAAAGTGCTCAACATCGCTCAGCATCAGGGAAATCCAAATCAAAACCTCAACGAGGGGCGCCTGGGTGGCTCAGTTGGTTAAGCGACTGCCTTCGGCTCAGGTCATGATCCTGGAGTCCCGGGATCGAGTCCCACATCGGGCTCTCTGCTCAGCAGGGAGTCTGCTTCTCCCTCTGACCTTCTTCCTTCTCATGCTCTGTCTCTCATTCTCTCTCTCTCAAATAAATAAATAAAATCTTTAAAAAAAACCTCAATGAGATACCACCTCACAGCAGTCAGAATGGCTAAAATTAACAAGTCCGGAAACAACAGATGTTGGCGGGGATGCGGAGAAAGGGGAACCCTCCTACACCGTTGGTGGGAATGCAAGCTGGTGCAGCCACTCTGGAAAACAGTATGGAGGCTCCTCAAAAAGTTGAAAATAGAGCTACCACACAATCCAGCAATTGCACTACTGGGTATTTACCCCAAAGATACAAATGTAGGGATCCGAAGGGGTATGTGCACCCCGATGTTTATAGCAGCAATGTCCACAATAGCCAAACTATGGAAAGAGCCAAGATGTCCATCAACAGATGAATGGATAAAGAAGATATGGTACACACACACACACACACACACAATGGAATATTACGCAGCCATCAAAAGGAATGAAATCTTGCCATTTGCAATGATGTGGATGGAACTGGAGGGTATTATGCTGAGTGAAATAAGTCAATCAGAGAAAGACATGTATCATATGATCTCACTGATATGAGGAATTCTTAATCTCAGGAAACAAACTGAGGGTTGCTGAAGTAGTAGGGGTGGGAGGGATGCGGTGTCTGGGTGATAGACATTGGGGATGGTATGTGCTATGTTGAGTGCTGTGAATTGTGTAAGACTGCTGAATCACAGACCAGTACCTCTGAAACAAATAATACATTACATGTTAAAAAAAAAGAAGAAGAAGACAGCAGGAAGGGGAAAATGAAGGGGGGGAATCAGAGGGGGAGACAAACCATGAGAGACTATGGACTCTGAGAAATATACTGAGGGTTCTAGAGGGGAGGGGGGTGGGGGGATGGGTTAGCCTAGTGATGGGTATTAAAGAGGGCACGTACTGCATGGAGCACTGGGTCTTATACGCAAACAATGAATCATGGTACACTACATCAAAAACTAATGGTGTAATGTATGGTGATTCACATAACTCTAAAAAAAAAAAAAATAAGTAAAGGCCAAAAACTCAAAATAAAATTGTGCAAAGATAAAAAAAAAAGAAGGAAAGTCTAAACTTTAAAACTTCTAAAGGAAAATATAGGGGAAATATCTTTATGACATACGGTAAGGAAGGATTTCTTAAAAAAGACACAAAAGCATGAAGTTGTGAAGGAAAACATTGTTATGTTTTACTACATTAAACATAAGAACCTCTACTGATCAAAAGGTATCAGCAAGTGAGGAAAAAGACAGTCATAAATTGAGAGATGATGTTTGTTAATACACATCGCCAACAAAGGATTTGCATCCAGCCTATACAAAGAACATATGTGAATCAATAAGGAAAAGAAAAGAGGAAAAAGTGCTGAACAAGCATAATGCAAGAAAGGAAATGTGGATGACCAATAAGCATATCCAAAGATGGTCAACCTTGACAACCAAGGAAATACAAATTACTTACCATGTCACAGGCATGTACATGCACACATAGTAAACACTGGCAACCGTAAGAGTTGGTGAAAATGTGGAGCACGAGGAACTGTCGTACCTCACCAGTGGGAGGATCAATCTGGACAGTTGCCGTGGAAAGGAAGTCCGGGAGGCCTAGAAAAGTTGAACATGTGTGCATCTTACCTGTATCAGGGATATACCCTAGAGGAATTATTGCATATGTGAACTAGGAGATGTGCACAAACATGTTCTCTAGAGTATTAGTCAGAATTGTTAAAAACAAATAACCACCTAAATATCATCAATATAAAAAAGCTAATTCGTCATCTATAATGCAACAGAATAATAGATGAAGAGATCTACTGATCTCTTTTGTTAAATGTCATAAAGTGGGCTGAAAAAAAGAAGCCAAAGAAGAGCTGTGAAAAGCAGAAGCAGACAAAACCAAACAATGTATTGTCTTACAAATATATCACAATATAAATAAAATTCAGGATAGTGTTTTTCCACTTGGCAGGAGTGGACTGAGAGGGAATGGGAGGAGGGAAGACAACCCAAGGGTCAGCAAAAGTACTGGTTCTGTTCTATTCTTCAGATGAACAGTGGGTTCATGCCTGTTCATTTAATTATTCCCTCATGAATCTATATGTGTACATTATATACATGCTATATTATAAAGATTTATTTATTTACTTTAGAGAGAAAGAGAGCACGAGTGGGTGGGGCAGAGAGAGAGGGAGAGAGTATCCAAAGCAGACTCTGCACTGAGCACGGAGCCTGAAGCAGGGCTCGATTTCACATTCCTGAGACCACGACCTGAGCCGAAACCAAGTCAGATGCTTAACCCACTATGCCACCCAGGAGCCCCCTACATGCTATATTACAAAACCAGAAACTTGGCAAGCCTCAGACCTTCACGCTCAGTCTCTACACAAAGTCACAATCAAAACAGCCTCAAATAATAATTTTTAAAATGGAATTTTAAAAACTACATGGCAGTACACCTGAAACTAATGTAATATTGTATGTCAACTATACTTCAATAAAAAACAACTATATGGCAGATTATGAAATAATCTAGAATTCCATTCTCAAAACCTGCCCTCTCTTGCTGGTCATCCAAAGGCCTAGATCAATGCTCAGAATATTTGTTATTGGCCTGAGGAAAGAGCTGAGCGTTTTGAAGCCTCTAGCCGTATCAGTTTTCCTCCTTCATAAATAATTTTACAGTCTCCTCAAATCAGTGGAAATCCAGGATTCTCCAACAATAGACACGGGCACTCTTACTCCCTGGGGAGTGCTAAAATGGCAGTGATCTCAGGGCCAGGAGGTCTCTGCAGGCTGCCATTCTATACTCTCATCCCAGGAGAAACTGTTCTAGATGTTTCCACCAGGGACCAGCCTTATCCAGATTTTTATCAGCTACTGGGTACTCAGTGTTGCTCAGCCCATGAAGTCTCTAGAAGTCCACTCAGAGCAGGATCTCTGTGGAGCTTTCTGATAATCATTCCAGCTACTCTGTGGAATCCATTTGTTAAAAAATATAAATAGATATCACCCCAGATTGTGCGACCAACCCCTGCCATGGAGCATCCCTGTTGGCCCTTAGTACCTCCACTCACTCCCCGGGGGACTCGGTAAACGCTCCAATCAAAGAGTTCCTCCTTGAGCCCTTCGTATCTTAGTGTAAGCAGCCTGTCCACTTTGCTACCTCCTGATTCTGGCAACTGGGATTTGGGATATAGTCTTTACTTCCCCCACCATCCATTTTTGGATTTACAGATATCAACCTTGTCAAGATTGAAGAGATCTGTTCCTTCTCCAATCTCCCAAATCACCTTAGTTTCATCAACTGCTGTTCCCTGCACCTTCTCCAGTTCTTTCTTTCCTTTCCTCACCAGCCAAACTCCACACTACACTTTGCTTATCGGAGTAGCAGGACACACCTGGCACCAGAGAAGGTGCCTCTTGGAAGAGCCAAAGTGTGGGTGAGTCCCCAGTTCACAAAGGTGGCCAGGAGCGAGAAAGTACTAGTGTGGGGATTTGGTCATTGGGCAGAGATTTTGTGTGTTCTCTTCCTGAACAGAATGAGAGCCTTTCCCGTGCTGGACTCCAAACTCAAGCTGGGTCATCATTTGAGCTGAGGAAGGATTATGGTGCTTGGTGCCTTTGGATGCCAAGGCAGAGAATGAAAATTGTGCTGGCCTCAGAAGGGCTCGTATTCTAGGAGACGTGCGAGCAGAGCTGCCTGCAGGAATCTGGATGGAAGAAAGAAACAAGTGGCTTTAAAATACCAGAGTTACCTAAGAGGCATTTCCTCCTTCATAAGGAGTCTTTCAGGAGTGCCAATACACATCTGCAGGACGGGGAAAAGGACAGAAATGGAGTAATAATATCACCACTGCAATCTCATTTAAAATGTAAACATGGGCATGTGGTGTCACTACATAGCACTTCTGCCCTCTCCTGAGCTCTAAATTGGATGTGACCTTCCATAGATTAGCGCTGCCAATATCTGCAGATCTTTTCAAACCGGACTCCTTGTCATTTTGATTCTTTGCTTAAAAATGTGGTGCCAACTCTTCGCAACCATTGTCACTTCTGGGATTAAAGAGGAAGATCTGATCACGGGAAATGCAGCTGAGCTGACCTGGGGACACGGTCAAGGACTTAATGCTCTCAGAGAGTCTGGCAATGGTTTCGCAGCTGCAGATTACAGTTAATAGGATGCCAGGATCCATTTAGCACAAATAACCTAAGAAAGCTCTACAGAAAATGTGGTAAGGAGGGCAGATAATATCTCCTGCCAATTAGGGAAGAGGTAAGAATTAGAAAGCAGAAAAGAGAGAATGTTATGCTTTCATACTGTTTTCATGAATAATTCTGGGAACTTTTAAAATGAATATTGTTAAAGACCTGTTTCTGGGAAGGTACAAGAAGGTTCTGAGACAAAAGCTATCCGGACACTGAAGTGAATTTTATACTTCGTCCCTGCAAAAAAATAAGGTGTAAGTAATCTGTTTACAGGTGGACCAAGAAGCCGCCCCCAGAATGGAGAAATGCTGGACTTACGTTGGTGACATATTCGATATCCTTCCAAAGGATGCACTCCCTGGGGAAATCAGCCAAGTCTAAGAAGTGATCCACCACCACTTGGCCAATTAGGTCATGGCGAGAGAACCTGTCAAAGTCATACACAGAGAAGTGAAGCTTCCGGGCTGCAAGGTCATTGTAGGGTACTGGAAACAAAAACACTTCATCAAACACAGGGTTCAGGGTCTTTCTGTGAACTTTAGTCTGGTGTTTGGTTTTCCGATCAGGAAGCAAATAGATCTTGACATAAGGATCTGAAGTCCCAGAAAAGTCCTTGGCAGGCAAATTGACAGCTTTGTGAATCTTCACTATGAGCTGCTCTAAGTCACAGTCATATTTTAAAATGAAATTCAGTTTCCCACAGGCTTTGCTATTACCCCTTGTCCCATCATCATTATCCAGTGACCGCTGCTTATATAACTCTGGTTTAATTCGACCAATTCCAGTCAACTGTTCCTGTTTTTGAAGCTGCTGGATATTGAAGTCCGGGTTTGACAGGTTGAGTTGTCTTCGGATTGAATTATGCCTTGAGTGAAGAGCAAGAGAGAACAAAGTTACAACCTCATTAGCCACGGGTCTTTCAGAAACTTGTGCCCGGGATGTAGGTACTGTTAAAAACTTAGATCTGTGGGGTTTTTTTTTTGGGGGGGGGGTCTAAATTCAAAATGCCCATCAATGTGAGTAAGCTGCTCTCCAAGGCCTGAAGCTCAAAACTGAGGCCATCAGGAAACGAACCTACTAACACGTGACCTTGGAGCTTTAAAGGTTTAATGCACTTTCGAAACTAATACACCATTAAAGAAGCTTTTTCAGCCGGCAGAATGTAAAGGTTTGTACAAACTGCTTTAAAAATAAAATTGTTCACCTTTACATATAATGTCATCCTGAAATTGAAACGTGTTGTCTTAGGGAGAACGCATCTGTCTCTAAATCACATAGAATTTCCTGTCACCGGCTTATAACTTTATTAGTAAGTAAGTACTTGCTGGTTCAAATCAAAGCATTTCATCATAAGAACACAGCTTTTGCTCTCGTGAGAATGCGTGTGACAGGATGCGTCCGCTTCCAGTGGACTGCTGGCTCTGACGTGCAGATGGCGGCTCCATGACAGCGTTTCCGTCATACCATGTGATCGGGGGGAAGGGCTTTATTTCTGTCATAAACACTAAGAGTATAAAAATTAAAGGTAAGCTGCTATAAATGTGTATAGGGATTCAGAGAAGGTTGAATACTGATATTTGCAAATTAAATATTTGCTGGCAGAATCTACTCTTCACCCTATAAGCTTATTGGGTTGGGTTAGTGGTTTCCCTGGAATTCTCTTTGAAACCTGCCTTATCTGTGTGAGTCCTCATGAACTGAGAGAAGTAGTCATTACATGCAAGGTTGTTTTTAATGTTATTTGTGTTTGTTTTCAGCCCAGAGTTCAGAGTCATTGTATTGTATTTTCTGTTATCTCTCAATAACCCTAATTAAATTAGTAGCCGCTCTCCACCAGTAGGTGAAAGGGAACAACCAGGCTGTCTTTGAGGGGACTGATAAATAGCTGGAGAGGCAGAGTAAACATCTGAGTTTGTCTTCTTTTCCTTTTTGAGACTACTTTATGAAACAAAGGTGTCAAATGGGATTAATAGGCCCCCCAAACATGTTTGAAATTATTCTCCCTTGTGATATAGATGCTGTTATGCTGAACACTCCTCTTCATCCTCAATGTGCTCCTGGCCACTCATCACCCCCCCGGTACAACAGGAACACCACCACAGAACTGTCAGGTGCGCCCGTCACAGCCAACATGGCCCCCCGCAAGCGGATACGCCCAGGGCACATGCATTCCCGTATGTGCAAAAACCGTGCGGTCTCGAAGTCTCTGTTGTCAGATTTCAATTTTGTACAAAGAAATCCACCATCTTAAAAGTCCTCTCTGCATTTTCTGACTTCTCGGGGCGGGGTGGGGGGAGAGCAGGGGATGCTGTTAAACACCTCAAACCAGCTCCCTGTGAGAGTACAGCCCCGCCATTCGCTTGTCCAGACACTGACCCTTTGCAGGGCTGGAACAGAGCTCCAGTCTCACCCTCCTGGGATCCCTGGGCAGAAGGGATTGGCACGGAGCAGCCAGCATCCAGCCCTACGCAGAGGCCATAAGGGGCTGGGATCTGTTCTGGCTTCTGCTGTTGATTTTTCCCTCCAGGCTAGATTCAAACAAGGGCCATGCCTGGGTCTGGTGTCAATTCCTGCCTACAACAGGCCATTCCAGAACTGTTTAGTGATGCCGTTTAAAAAGATTTTATTTATTTATTTGACAGAAAGAGAGATAGCGAGAGCAGGAACACAAGCAGGGGGAGTGGGAGAGCGAGAAGCAGGCTTCCCTCTGAGCCGGGAGCCCGATGTGGGACTCGATCCCAGGACCCTGGGATCATGACCTGAGCCGAAGGCAGACGCTTAACGACTGAGCCACCCAGGCGCCTGTAGTGATGCTGTTTAAATACTAAAAGTGCTTCCTCACGGCCACAAGATGCACTTTCTTTGGACCAATGTCTGATGGAACCCCTGTCCTGTGTCTGCGCTAGACCCAGAACCTGCCACTCAGCTACCACTTTTCTCCCAAGGTGGTTGCCGAGCAGACTCTCTGTGTGTAACAACTTACCTTTGGGTTTTCTGAGTACTGGCTTTAGACTCCTCACAGCAACATTTTGTCTTAACCCTATCTGTAGGACTAGGCCTGCCATGTAAATTTAAATTTTAAATTTAAAACACATGAATCTGCCTGCTTGCAATGGAACATATTCCATTTTACTTGTACATCTTCTTAGAGAGGAAATCTAAACAGAAATAAGTCCCATGTGTTCTGCTCCTCCTAACCACAATGGCTTGCCAGGCGACCAAGGGTGCGGACTGGGCAGGGCATCATGAAGAGCTCTGACTTCAAAGACCAAAACAAAACCCTAAATGCACAGGAGGCCTCCATTCAAAATTCCAGTAGAGCTGAAGATTCTTTTTAAAAATCAAGCACGGATAGGAACACTATTATCCACCGAAACGTCTTCCATCGCTAGTTTCCTTCCCAACACTTCTGCCTCCATTCAGAATCCCACTTACTATTTGGGAAAAAGTTGAATCCCACTCTAAGGCGGTGGTTTAAAGCAGACAGCCAACTGTAACAGGCCATGACAGTTCTCGCTCCCTGGGATCTCTTTCAATCACTTTCAATTTCCTTTCAGGAGCAAATCAGGGATTACTGGAGTTGGGGGGTGGGCGAGCAGACAAGAGAAGCTCAGAGCAGTCAGGGAGCCAGGGTAATTCGCAACCTCCCTACCTAACCTCTGCAGCTCTCTGGGCTGAGACATGAGCAAGAAAGGCTGCCCCTGGGATGAGAAGAAGACAAAGGAGAGGAAATGGAAAATCAATACCCCATCGCTCTCATAGGCTGCTCACATGGAAGTGGGAAGGAAAAGCAAGGCTGAAGCAAGAGAGAAGATAGATATGGAACAGAATGTTTTGATCTGGCTCCTGCCAGCCCAGGCGAGGTAGTTCTAAAATGGTCCATGGAGGTGGCCCTTGACTCCAGTAAACTAGAGGCCCCCAGGGCAAAGGTCTGGAATTTTAAGGTCACAGAGTGAGCGTGACAAGGAGGGATCTGTGTCTGAAGCAGGCAGTCCTCTGAGCAGGTCTGGGAAGTCCTGAATTTGGTGTTCTCGGGACTTAATGTGGGCAATGAAAGAAAGGAGAAGGAATGGTTTCCAAAGACTGGGGGTGGAAAGGAAAGCTGAGAGATGGGGTCCTCTGTAAATAAGTCACACTCTGACGCTGTCTTAGAGAAGCCGGACACTGGGGTTGAGATCCTCAGCTTTACCCACCTCCCATCCTCCCTTAGTGCAGGTGGAGGACATTTTCCTGTCGTGGAAGAGAGCTGAAAGACTGGATGTGGCTGGCCCACATCTGAGTTGGAAGATTGGTGGTTGAGCCTGGAGAAAGCCTAATTTCAAAGATGATTAACAAAATCTGTGAAGCAGATTTCCCACAACAAACTCAAAAACACTTTAATGCCTGAAAGGAATCTGAGCCTCGCCGAGTCGCAGCCTCAGGTCAGCAGAGGCAGGAGCCCAGGTGCAAAAAGCTTTTCCTCCTCTCCTTTCCTCAATTTGAATTAACGAGTTCCAGGATCCCACTTCAAGTCCCCAAAGTCTTGGTCCCTGAACCATGACCTAAAAAGCCAACTACTTCCACTGGATTTTAAGAAAGAGGACAATACCACAATTCACCAAATACGAATGTGCAAAGCAAGGGGTCAGGTAGGGTGGAAGGCACAGAGAGGCAAAGCCTAGTCACCGCCTACAAGGAGTTGGCTGGCCAGGGGGGTGATAGAATAGTCAAACGCTAACTACACAGCAGGTCAGAAGAGGAGAAGAACTGACCAGACGTTAAGGAGCCACACAGGCAGAGAGAGAGGCCGCTGGCTTGGGGAATGGTCATGGAGGAAACGGTACTCTCCCCAAGCCTGGCTACTTAACTTGGCCTCATATTATCAGCCTCCAAATTGATGCTATAGACCTCAATAGGGAAATTAAGGGAAGTTTCCATCTTGGCTCCCAGCTCTCCAGCAGGATAGGATCTTCAACTCTTCTGCCTCCACAGCTTTCTCCTCACATACGCCTACATCTTCCATCCAGGCTCTGTGGGAGAGCCAATGTCCATCATTCTCACCATTCCTTCCACCTCTGGGTCTCCCATGCAATTCCAGGCAACCCGCCATCACTTCAGTGACCCCATCTCAGAGGTGACACTTGGCTTATCCTTTCCCTGGTTCTGGGGTACCGGTGTCGACAGAGCTTCGGGGTTCAAGGAGAGGAAAGAGAGAAGCAAACTGTGATTTCAGAACCACATGGGTTTCTTTACTAGGTTCAAGTCAAGACAGGGAAGTTTGGAAACAATGGGGATAGGATTGTTTCCCTTCTTGGAAGTTCTCCGGGTGATAGAGAGGAGAGAGTTGGGTTGTCCTGAGCCACAGACAGACAGAGAAGAGGAAAGTCTCAGACAGGGGCAGATGCGGTGAACTGACTACAGGGCAGAAGGAAATGGGGATCTTTCTTAGCACAGGATTCAGAGGCTTCCAGAATGAATGATATAAGAAAGATGTAAGCATCCCACCTTTGCCAGTGGAGGTGTGTGATCAAGTGGAGTCGGAAACTCTGATGCATGACCTGCTTCTTCCCACACCTTCCACCCAAGTTAAACAAGTTTGAAATCTTGGTGTCACTTCCAATATTTTATTCCCTATTTCTAAGATGAGCTTATGTCTACCAACACCTTCTCAAAAGTAGCTCACAACTCATGCCTCTTTCCACTTCCATTGCTTCCAACTGAGCTCAGGCCTCATCATCACAGGCCTGAATCAGCCCCTGTGGCCAGCCTTCACACTGTCCCAAGCATTTTAGACACTCCTGCCAGATTAATCTAGAGAGCAATTTGAGCACTTCAATGTGTGTAACTGGCGCTCTTCTCATCCATTTCCCCAACTAGGCTGTGGACCTTTTGAGGTCAGGGCTGTATTTTTTTTTTTTTACCTCTTTATTACCAGCACACGATATAGAACTTTGCACATAGCAGATGCTTAATACAACTGTCTGGAGTAAATATATAAATGCAAAGGACATAACAGTTTCCAATAACTAACTCCCAGTAGAGAAAATGCACATTTACATCTAGTTTCAGAATCTCACAGGAGTTGAGAGACGTCTAAGCAGCTTCCATTTCTGAAGCCATCAGTTTATTAAAACCTGAAGAGATATCTAAGAGTAGTTAAAAAACTGTTGTGTTTAAATGTTTACATCTAACCAGTGTTTTCAACACACACACACACACACACACACACATACAGCTTAATAGAATCATGCTACTTTTAGAGTAATTACAATATTTAATCTTAGCATACCACTTACTGAAGTTGTGGCCAGCAATGGGACCCGAATCTAAAAATGCAATGACTGTCATCTTCTTTCAACTCCGTCAGAATATTTCTGTGACTCTAGGGATTGCTTTTCAGATATAAAGCCAAAAGTCTACACGTAAGGCTCTGAATGAAGGTAAGTCCTTGGACAAAAGGCCTTCTACCAGCCTCATCCCATATAGGCCCTTCCTCAGTTTACACTTCTGACCTTTTGCCATTCTGATCAGCAGAACACAAGTGGCTGGATACTGATGCACGTATCCTGTCAGTCATTCATGCAAAAAGTCTGCTCTATGCCAGGGGTTGTGCTAGGTGTTAGATATACAGGGAGAAACAAAGCAGATGTGGTCTCCGAGCTCGCAGAACTCGTAGATTAGAGAGGGGGTACAAGTGAGAAGCAAACAAATAATCATTGAGTTAGAGTTCAGTCCTGTGAAGAAATGCAAGCAAGGCAGCGTGTGAGAGAATGAAGAGTGGGAAGGGGTCGAGGAAAGGGCACATACTTCAGACAGGGTGGTCGGGGAGGTCTTTCTGAGGAGGTGATGCTTTAGGTGGGACATTAAAGCTGTAAAGGAGCTGGAGAGGAAAAGGAAAAGCATTCCAGGCAGAGGGAACTGCATGTGTGAAGGCCTCCAGGCAGGAAAAGGCAGGGGTACTGAAGGCGCTGAGAGAGAGGCTAGTGTAGCTGGAACGTGACGAGCTTTCCCAGGTAAAGCTTCCTAGTGAGTTCATGTCCTCCGGGGTAGTGCTGCTTGGCGTTGAGGCAGAGCGCTGACAGAAGGAGACTGTGGCAATAACATGCAGGCCCTAACAGGCCTGATAAAAAGATGCAGTGTGGCAATTGAAATTTTTATAAAACTAAAGTGTTACCTAGGTCCCATCTTGGGATGTGAATCAGGAAATGCATTAGGTGGCCTGTCAAGGTTCCTTCTATTTTGAGGACCCAGGGATTTTTTAAAAATTGGAATAGAGGGGCGCCTGGGTGGCTCAGTCGTTAAGCATCTGCCTTCGGCTCAGGTCATGATCCCAGGGTCCTGGGATCAAGCCCCGCATTGGGCTCCCTACTCCTCAGGAAGCCTGCTTCTCCCTCTCCCACTCCCCCTGCTTGTGTTCCCTCTCTCGCTGTGTCTCTCTCTGTCAAATAAATAAATAAAATCTTTAAAAAAAATTGGAATAGAGATCTCTAAAATGTTCTGGTATTGAAGCATTCTGGGAAAAAAAAATCCATATTCCCAGAATATTACACAAAAGGGATTTCATCTAAATTGAAAAGAATGAACAGGAACTTTAGAGGGTTCTAATAGTAACTGAGCCAACTAGAAACAGAATGTTAACATGCTTGATCTTGGGAAAACAACAGAAAGTCATCCTGACCAGAAACCCTCCGGGGAGATAAAACAACGCCATCTTTAGGGCCTTCCATAGACATTGGTAGGAGCCGCACATATTCAAGCTCAAGAGGCCAGGAGAAGGTGAGCTTCCCAATATCAATGCTGGGACAGAAGCTATGCCGATGAGTCACAGGGACAGCAGGGATGCCCTTAACAGGGAGTCTAAGCCTTATGTTCTGTGGGTCAAGAAGGTGTCCTGGGACCCTTGGGACAAGTCACAATGGCTGCAGGAGGGAAGCAGTAAGAAAGAAAGAGACAGCAGTGAGGAAGTAAGGAAAATCATGAGGGAAAAAAAAGGAAGAAATAAGAACTAGCAGAGCAGACTGTTGAGAGCCGTCTCAGCACAGAGTACCCCCCGCCCCAAATTCAGTATCACAAATGTTACTTAAAAAAGAATGTTAAAAATGTTTTGGAACATGAAGGAAATTTCATTCATTTCTCCCATTTTGTCAGTAAAAAAGGGCTTGTGTTTGTTTATAACATAACACAATCCCTCAAGAATTAGAAGACCATACACGACTCATTAGGGTGAGACCATGAATCATAGATACGTATTTTCAGACATAACCCATAACACTAGGTCAGTAGTAATTTAGATAAGAATGTTTTAAATGCATAATGATGCAAACTACCAGTATTAGGTCAAATGCAGCTGGAAAGAGTTTAATAGTTTTCTTGTGGTCAGATATTACTAAACTTGATTTGGTCATAAGAGAAGATAATTACATGACTCCAAAACTAAAATAAATCTAAATGCAAAGTTCATTTTATAGAGATAATTCCTTTGCTTTCCCCTTTTTGTCTTTTTCTCCTTCTACCCCATTTCCATAAATCAGTGGTGAAGATACCAGTTTTTATTTTTTTACCACAACTTTTATTTTTAAATGAAATATATTTCTCGAGGTGTAGAGTACTTAAACATTTTTCTAAAATAAATATTGTGATAGAGTGATATGACTGCTGTCAAGTCATTAGAATTATGGCACAGTCCTCAGATCCATAATCTAATAGAAAGCACAGTACTATCTATCACCTTGTAGCGATGGGACGCGGATCAGAAAAATTAATGTGCAGAGTAAAACCGAACAGGAGACAATTTCAGTGGATCCTCCATCTGAAAGACTCTGGTTATTGAAATACTGAAGGAATGTTATCCCGAGTCTGCACCACGGTATGAACTCCATGACTGCATCAAACAGAGCTCCAGTTATATTTAAGTCTGTATCTAAAGAGAAATCCTAGTGAGAAAATCTGAGGAGTTCTAAATCAAATGGCAAACAGCCATCCATTTCCTCACAGAGGAATATTTTAGGTTTAGCTCTTCGATTCAGAATTGGAAATGATGCTAAACTAGGTTTGTGGAAAAATTAAATTATAAACTGTCATATTCCATCCCACTTAATGGGAATGTGCAGAGTCTCTAGGATAAACTCAATTAACATAAAAAAGGGTAAAATCTTATTTCTGTTTCTAGAGAACAAATAAAAAAGATTTTTTAAAAATGCCCCCAAACTTTCCGAATGACAGCACAGGTTATTCCTCTGGCTATCGCTCGAGCAAATATTTTCATTTAAAAAAAGCTGCTTCCTTTATCTCTCTTCCTGAAATGTCCTATTAAAAGTGGATCTTTATATCCAGTGATTCAGAATTGGCCGTTTAACCTCAAAGACACATCCGTGCCCACATCTGAGTTTTGGGAGAAGCCAGTCGCAGTGAGAATGATCATGACAAGAGCAATACTGGAATGAAAACGGCAGCTCGGGCTTGAGTGCTTACCAGGCGCAGCCTGTGCAAAGCGCATGAAGTGCATGTTCCTGCTTCATTCTTAAAACCACCCATATGTTGCTATTCTCACTGTTCCTCTCTCACAGAAGAGGAAGTGGAAACATGGAGGCTAAGTAATATATCCAGGGTCACACACATAAGTAAAGCCATGAACCTGACCCCAGAGCCCTTGCTTTTAATCACTGCGCTACATGATCTCTCTCCTGCTTCAAGCACAGAGCATCCCACGGAGACAGTGACCCTAGGCCTGGTACTCTAGGCCTTGCAAAGGCTGAAGATGGACAAAGGCCTCCAGCCACTTCGTGGACTCCAAAGACAGCCTGCGTGTGAGAGCTCGGCTAGGTCAGAAGCACGGAGCGTAAGTCCGATAGCCCTAGGAAGGCCGCGGGAAGAGCAGTTAAGGGCTCAGGCGCTGCTGTTGGATGAATCACGGTTCAAACCCTGAGTGCGTACCAACATAGGACTTTTTTACTTAAACTCTTGACTTAAGTTTCTTCTTGTGTGAAATGAAAATGGTAACTTTTGCATCTCACGCAAAGTTGTGGACTATAGTAAAATAATGCACAGGAAGTTCTTAGAACTTGACATGTCACTATTCTTATTATGGACTAAGTGGAGACTACGTGGAGAGCTCAGGAGAGGTAAGGAACCTCACTGGAGCATAGGAAGCACCCCGTTTTCCCATATTCATGTCTCTGACACTGAATGGACGTGCAAAAGGTCACAGGCCCCAGGCTCATCTGTGCTACTGCTGGCAAGGGAGGGAAGCGAGGTGGTCCCTGCCTTGCATCTGGAAAGGAAAGGGGCGTTACTGACCGGGCCGACGAGCTCGGCGCTGTGACTTGGCGCTGCACACGGACGCCATGGGCACAGTTCTCCTGGCCCCCGGCCTGGGTCGAGAGGGGAATGTCAGGGGAGGTGTGGCTGATCTTCATGGAGGAGTCAGGGCAGGGGGTGGGAGGGTCTAGGAAGCCCTCACTGTTCTCCTGCTCATTGGTCTCTGTGTCCGTGTAGTTAAGAGGTTCCCGATTGTTGTCTTTGCTACCAGACAGCAGGCCTCGTTCTCGCCACGGAACCCAGCAGAGTTTCCAAGACACGAAGAGAGACACGCCAAAAAGCGCGAGGCCACAGGCAGTGACCATGAGGGTCAGCAGGCTCACCGAGATATCTGCAAAGAAGCAAAGGTCAAAGGTCAGTGCGATGGCTCTTCCTGTGCCCATCCATTGCACAGTGTGGGCAGAATGACCCTTTCATCCCTCCATCCCTCAGGAGCTGGCCACAGGGCCACCTGATGCCGGCACGGGGACAGTGAGACTCAGACACAGCACAGAGAAGGGAACATGCAGGCAATATTTCAAAACAATGAACAGTCTGCTCTAGCAAGAGACAGAGTGTATTCAGGGAGACCAGGAACGCCCTCCAAGTCAACTGAGACCCTACACCACGGCAATACAAAGCACTGAGGTTTTGTGAGCAGGGCAGCTTCAGCGGTCCTTAAAAATTACTCGGTCATTTCAGAGAGCTATATAATAGAATTTGGGAACTGTTTAAGTCACAACTTTCTTAAACAAGAGAAACTAGAGTGCTTTCTTTCTCTTTTTGATATGAGTTTTAAGGGTCTAAGCAAAATGAAGCTCAAGTCCTCTGAAGCCTCAAGAATACCCCCCCAGCCAGTGGCCAGGTGCCCAGGACCCAGCGCCGACCATCACAGTTTGGGTTCCTCAGTAGCAGACCCTGAGACAAGTATTCAAGGGCAGATGGTTTATTTAGAAGGTGAAGAAAGCACAGGCGGGGGAGTAGGGAGGTGGTCCAGGGAAGGCAGCCAGCAAAGGGGGCTTTACCAAGCCAGTTACCACAGATGGACGGGACACCTCCTGGGCAAGCGTCACACCTCAGTCACCCCACACAAGGAGCATTTCCCACCTGCAGCACAAGGGGCAAAGTAAGCTTCAGCGGCCAAAAAATCCCACATTCAAATAAATGCAGCAGCTGGCCTGTGGAGGTCAGCAGGCATGCACCGAACTGGTGAGGGTGAGTGGATATGCCGACGCAACCACGGCATCTGTTACCTGGACCGTGTGGCCTCCGCTAGGGTCCACGCCAGCGCAGGGGCTGTGCCCCTAACTCCCAGAACAAAGTCCAACCTCCTCCAGGCTTCTGCCCCATGCTACAGTGGAGCCAGGGAGGCTGAGGCATCAACGGGAGCCCATTCCTGGCGCTGTGGTGGTTGTAAACCCCTTTCTTTCAAGGACACTCCCACCTGCCCCTACTGTGCCCCATTACACTCAGGAGCTCCAAGTATTCTCCCAGGTTTTGCCTTTACAGTCCATCATCAATATTTGCATTGCTTCAGCCAAAGTTTTCTGAATGTCCATTACGTGCCAGGCACTGTGCTAGGTTTTGGAAATAGTACAAGGCGGGGACATGACAGACACACTCCATACCTTCTTCATAGACTCATATTCTTGTGAAGGACATAATTAGGAATAAGTTAATTTTCACAATATCAATTATCCACAGCATGCCAACGATCCATGATGTGAGACAACTGGTATTTCTGCTGAGGCATGCATGTGAGCCCCTACTGGGAGTCACTCACCTGCTGAGCCAAGCTGACCCCCCACTACCCGTGTGCTTTTCAACATGACTCTGAAGGTACTTTGATCATTCTTATGAAATGATAAATCAGTTTCTTCATGAAAAATTGCTCTTGAGAGAATGCCAGCTGCCAAGGGCTGAGGACGGATCTAATGTATCTCCTCTATGCCTCCCCATCGATCTTTGTCCTTTTGGTGAAATAGTATTCTATCTCTGTTCAACAGCACTGGAGTTTCACATGGGCAAGTGAGCTCAAATCTGCCACCTTTCTCTCCTCAGCTCCCACTGCAAGGGGGTCCGCAAACTATCCAACAATTGAAAACAAGGATGGGTTCCCTCAGTCCATCCATGAACCAGTAACATTGAGGAATTTCTGGAATTGTTTTAAAGGAAAGCCAATTAGTACTGAACACTGAACACAAGCAAATGAAGGGACACTAAGGAAACAATAAAAATTAAAACTCCCAGGTGCAGAGCAGCAAGGGTAGGGATGGGGGCAGGAAAGAGAGTCAGTGGGGGCAAAGTAAAGGGCACCAGAAATCACACCTCATGGAGCCCCAACATGAGGCAGGAAGAGGGCATGGTCTGGCCACACAGGCTCCACTGGGTTCTGACGGCTCACACAGAGAGTGGAAAATCTGTCAGCGCAAACTTCTGGGGTAGGTGGCAGAGCTGGGGATGCAGAAAGGAGGAGACTCTGTCCCAGTTAACCAGGCTGCCACAGCAAACATCAACTCCCACCTTGTCCAATAAAATCTAAAACCAAAACAGGCTCCACACCACAGTGAAATCCCTTAATACCTTCTGTAATCCAAACGGAGGCAAAACTCCTCGCCTGTGTCCTGTCAGTCACTTGGGCGCTGTCCCGACACGGACATTGCTACAAGACACCAGCAAAGGCTGGAGCTGGGTGCGCTGGGAAGCAGTAGGGTTCAGTAGGGCAATGTGCTAATGATATTGTTATTCACCAAATATTCGCTCTCCCCCACCACAGCGCCCCCTATGCCGAGGAAGGAGAATCAAGCCCAAGCCCTAGAGGGTTGGTTTTGTCTACGTGACTTGCTCTAGTCAATAAAATAAGGGTAGATATGGCCCATGCCACCTCTGACCAGGGGACTCTGGGCTTCCACCTTCTGCCATGAGAAGAAATCTTAAATAAAGCTCAGTCTTCCAACTTAGGTGCTATAATGGGAAGACTTGTGGCACAGGCCCAAAGTCCAGAATGAGGAACAAACTTAAACCTGACTCCCAGACTGGGGCAGAGCTGCAGCTGGTCCACAGATCCATGAGCAAAACCTAAATAGTTGATGTTTTAAGTCACTAACATTCTGAAGGTGTTTGTTACCATGGCAAAAAAGCTGACTAATACACATGACCATATAATTTATTGTCCAAAGCTGGGACACCTTTAAGAGAGACAAAGGGTGGGGGCACGTGGGTGACTCAGTCAGTTAAGCATCTGACTCTTGATTTTGGCTAGGTCATGATCTCAGGGTCATGGGATCGAGTCCTGCATTGGGCTCATTCTCCCTCTCCCTCTGCCCATCCCCCACGTGCGTGCACTCTCTCTCTCTAAATAAATCTTAAAAAAAAAAAAGAAAGAGAGAGAGAGAAGGGGTGATATTAATAATCACTTGGGACAAGAGAATTCACCCAGTACTCAGGGTAAACCAGAGCATATGGTCACTGGACTCATCACCCTGGTACAACATAACCTCTCAGGGTTAACGTGGCACAGACAACATGCTAAATAAAAGAAATTAAAGCCTAGGCCCCCACAGGGCCCTGACCCAACTCAAGAATGACCCCAGCTTGTTAGTTGACTCCCAGCTCGTGCACCCAAAAACACAGCTTGCTCCTAAGTCTAGTC
This sequence comes from Mirounga leonina, assembly GCF_011800145.1. Taxonomy (NCBI): domain Eukaryota; kingdom Metazoa; phylum Chordata; class Mammalia; order Carnivora; family Phocidae; genus Mirounga; species Mirounga leonina. Next base: position 9,497,887 of record NW_023270852.1, read on the forward strand.
ATAGGGCATCCATGAGAGCAAGAATCTTGTCTATCTCAGCCTTGAATGCCAAATAACTAAAAGAATGCCTGGCACATAGTAGGCATTCAGTAAATGTCTGATGACACCCACCTAAGGAGCCCTATAGCCACCGGCTACATTTACCACGAATTATGGTTGTGACTTGCAAACTCTAGGAGGTGCTACTCACATTCATAATCATTGTAGATTTTTGTGCATATAGGTATTACAGAGAATTGCTGGCAAATGACAAAAATGATTTTTTCTTATTCACACAAAGGTGCCATGTGGGTTAGCAATGGGCCAGGGAATACCTTCCAGGAGAAACCTATGGTGACCTACACAGACACACCAACCACTAAGCACAATCATCTGGGCTTCTATTTTGCAAACAACTCAGGGTTTTTCTGGACACTTTTTTCTCTTTTTTCAGAACAAAGTGTGAGAAAACTGTTGTGGAGTGACCATGGCCATAGATACTACCCACTTCAGACTCACGACCTTAGGAAAGGAAGAAGGAGAATCAGCTCAGAATCACATAATAGTTTTGCTTAGAAGAGAAGTTATTTCCTAAGTTAGGTGGTAGGTACATGGCCATTTGTTTTATGATTGATCCTGGAACCATATGTATTCACTATATATATTCTTTGGCATTTATGGCATATTTCATAACAAAAACTAAAAAAAATAGTAACATCGAAAAAATAATTATTCTAAAGATAAATTTTCTAAAAAATGGGGAAGTATAATTAGTTCTTTTGACCAAGAGCCAAGAGAATAACCAGATGGTGATTCAGGGATGAAAGGAGGCAAATGGCCACCCAGTTCTGATCAGATCCCTGGAGGTGCTGCTGCTTAGGGGTGACTGTGCATGAAAACTGTACCCAGACCTGACATAGAATACATTCTTCCAGGGAAGATGTGGCATAGAAGACCCTGCCACTAGGACTGACCATCAGAACTCTCTTCTCCCTGCTATTAGGTGTAGCCATTGGACATGACGTACTATAGCAAGACCCCTCAACACCAGATCCGAGACACCATGACATCCCTACACTCAACAGATATCCCAGCTATATACCTATAATCCTAAGGGATCCATGCAAGCCTAAAGACTTGTTTTGGAATGGCAAACATTACTGTCCAATGAATGAAAGACTCAGAAAATATACCATTCTCCTTCTTGAGGATAAACCTTCTCCTGCATAAAACCTAAGGAAATTCTCCAGACAAATACAAATTTATGTCAGAATAGAGAACCCAAGAAAGGAAGGACATACTACATAAGATACACACTTACATACTGTGTACCACAAGAATTAGTGATAAGCAAAGGAAACAGCACAAAGTGCATTAAATCTAAATAATTGCTGGTTATGAGGTTATGAAGTTTAATGTAACTGTTCAGGAAAAAAAAAACTTAAAAGAGCAAAAACTTAAAAAAAACTTAAAAGAGCAAAGGAGTTGGTGGGGATGCGGAGAAAGGGGAACCCTCTTACACTGTTGGTGGGAATGCAAGCTGGTGCAGCCACTCTGGAAAACAGTATGGAAGTTCCTCAAAAAGTTGAAAATAGAGCTACCATACGACCCAGCAATTGCACTACTGGGTATTTACCCCAAAGATACAAATGGAGGGATCCGAAGGGGTACGTGCACCCTGATGTTTATAGCAGCAATGTCCACAATAGTCAAACTATGGAAAGAGCCAACAGATGAATGGATAAAGAAGATGTGGTATATATATACAATGGAATATTATGCAGCCATCAAAAGGAATGAAATCTTGCCATTTGCAACGACATGGATGGAACTGGAGGGTGTTACGGTGAGTGAAATAAGTCAATCAGAGAAAGACATGTATCAGATGATCTCACTGATATGAGGAATTCTTAATCTCAGGAAACAAACTGAGGGTTGCTGGAGTGGTGGGGGGTGGGAGGGATGGGGTGGCTGGGTGATAGACATTGGGGAGGGTATGTGCTATGGTGAGCGCTGTGAATTGGGTAAGACGGTTGAATCACAGACGCGTACCTCTGAAACAAATAATACATTATGTGTTAAAAAAAAAAAAAGAAGATAGCAGGAAGGGAAAAATGAAGGGGGGAAATCGGAGGGGGAGACGAACCACGAGAGACTATGGACTCTGAGAAACAAACTGAGGATTCTAGAGGGGAGGGGGATGGGGGATGGGTTAGCCTGGTGATGGGTATTAAAGAGGGCACGTACTGCATGGAGCACTGGGTGTTATATGCAAACAATGAATCATGGAACACTACATCAAAAACTAATGATGTAATGTATGGTGATTAACATAACATAATAAAGAAAAGTCAATACTTAAAAAATAAAAAAATTAAAAATAAATAAAAGAGCAAAGAAATGATGCTATACACACACTTAAATTCCAACAGTTCCAACAAAACATGGGAGGCAGAAGAAGGAAGGAAGTAAAAACAAATTGAATGTCCTATATTGTTAGCATGCAGAGATTATCAATGCTTCAACTTGATATTGATAAGGAAGTACAGGTAAAAATATGTATATAAAATATTTAAGGGGGACTTTGATTCATAATGGTACATCTGATATATATATTAATATCCTCTCCTTCTTGAGACTCCCATTAAGTGATAGGACGTAAATGAAAAAATATAAATGACAATCACAAGGAGTACAGCACAAGACAATCGACAAACTAAAAAACTTTTCTGGAAGACTGTATGTAGATAGAGAAGCAGCAGAGGATGCAGGGGGCAATACACCGAAGGGGTAGGCAACCTGACCTGAGCTCAGCCTCAGGACACAGACATTTCCAGTATGGTGGCAGCTAAGATTGAGATATGGAGCTAAAAATGTGGGCATGGATTGAAAATCTTCAACAAAATATTGTTCAGTCTGTCTAGGGAGAAACCAAGGCAACTAGTGTGAGAATTAGTGTCCAAGAGCCAAATCCTCCACATTCTCACAAAAAAATGTAACCCTTTAAGTCCCCTTAAAGTAAATTTTGCCTGGTGAAATATCACCCACAGATACATAGCCTCATAGTTAGCTTTTCTACCACTTCATTATTAAGTATGACTAAGCTGCAAAGAACCACCAGCCATGTAAGGAAATCTTACAGCATCCAGATCAATGTATAAAAGCCAAAAAGAGGTTCCCAGAGAATACAGATAAATCAGGGAGGAAAAAAGAATTTTTCATTCACAGGATATTTCCATAAGGTTTTTGATCCATTAAATCAGAGTAGACTACTAGTAAATGAATGAAGAATAAGACAGTGTTCTTAGAAGTAAAATAGCATGATTGCTGAAATATATTAAAAATTTCATGGAGGGGGTGGGGGGATGGGGTAACCAGGTGATGGGTATTAAGGAGGGCACGTGTTGTGATGAGCACTGGGTGTTATACACAACTAATGAATCGTTGAACACTACATCACAAACTAATGATGTACTATATGCTGGCTAACTGAACATAATAATAATAAAAAAAATCTTTCCCCCTAGGAAAGAGAGATATCATAGAGGGTAAAGAGTTTCTGATTCAGTAGGTCTGCCTAAGAAGTTCCTAGGTTCTGCCGCTGCTACTGGTCTGGAACACACTCTGAGAACTGCTTGGCCTGTTGTTGAACTTCAATGAATGAACCAACTAATATGTATAAAGTGCAGAAAGGCAAGAAGAGAAGTCACACCTCCTCTGACCTCAAGAAGCTTAGCTTCTGGCTAGAGAACTGCAAACTGCATATTCAGGAACCATAAGCAACAAAGTGCAGAATCTGATATCTATGGAAATTCTAAGAGGTGATGCTAAGTAGACTATGGACCACTCAGTCGGCCACTCTGCAGACTACTTAGAGATGTATTTTGGTGTTAAAATGCTCTTTCTTGTATGATGTGACCGTGACAGTAAATGAGTTACATTTTAACATCAGTATTAGCAAAGTGAAAGGTTGATAGCCTATGTCAGCCCCTTGATATTTTTTTTATGAATCAAGAAGTCTGAACAAAGATGAGTGGACAAGGATGGATATCTTTTATAGGTTTGACTTGGAAGGAAAACTGTGCTGATGGACTCAGAAGATCATTATTATAATGATTATCAAGATTTTCATTTTAGGGAGCTGTTGCCCATGGGATCACCCTGGCCCAACTAGTGATGGGAGCTGATCGAGAAATATTTTTCATTTTTGTCTCCTGGATGGACAATTCTTACATTTCAGGTTTCTGAAAAGATTGCAGAAGAACAAGAAACAGTTGCTTGCCTGTGTGCCAACTCAAAAGCTAATCCTTGCATTTGTTTTCCCTTAGTTCCTGTTTCATCTCTCTGTCCCTCATACCTTCTCTCTAGGATCACATTTCCAGTAAGCTATCTGCACACAATCCTTTTTCTCCATGTAATATTGTGATTTATAATAACAAATATATATTGGAAAAAAATGTAAGAGAGGGTAAAGTCAAGTAACATCTGCCTGAAGTGGACCAAACTAAGACAACAGGAAACTTAAGTGAAAGATAGGAGATACAGACTATGCATTCAGAAGGTCTAATATCTACGTTTTCCAGAAAGTGAAGACAGAGAAAATGAAGGTAAAAACCATCGATGAAAAAAATTTTTCATTCCCTAGAACTGAAGGACAAATTATAGGAGTCCACCGAGCACCTACAATAAAATAACCCTACTTTAGACACATTATTGTGAAATTTTGGAACAAAAAAAAAAATTAGGGAAAAATCACAAAAGCTTGAGAGACAAAAATAATATGAACACAAAGAAATTAGAACCACACTGGTACTGGCCTTCTCATAAAAAAACACCAAATAATGGAATAACACCTACAAACTTCTGAGGAAAACTTGTACTCAGGTTAGAGTTCTATACGCAATCATACTGCCAATACAGTATAAGGGCCAAAAACATCAGCAAGATTACTTTCTATGCACCTATCATAGGAAGTTACTTGAGGATAAATGTATGAGATGAAAACAGGAGAGAAGAAGACAGCATGTACAGGAGAAGTGGCAACTCCGCTCAGAAGACCAGCGATGGCTCTCCGTGAGAGGTTAGTGATGCACCTAGAGAGGAGTCAGTCCAGCCTGGAGCAGGAAGACAGAGCTCAAGGGAGGAGGCCTCCTCACATAAAGAGGACTTGAAAATAAATAAACAACATTATGGAGAGTTTAGCTTCTAATGACATTATTACTTGTCTTTGAATAAAGAGAGAGAGGGGCGGGGGAGAAATTAGGTATTCCAGGAGGAGAACTCTTTGGGAAAAGGAAGAATAATCACAGCATACCTTTTGGTTCTGTACTAGATAAAATTTTATATTCATGATAACATGAACACCATTTATTGATTTTCAACCCTTAGAATCAAGCAATAGACAAAGCATGGAAGATATAAGTACGATGGTGGAACAGAATGCAAATTCAACTCTGACAATTTAAATTAATAGAAAAGATGTCAGATATTAAGAGGTAGAAAGAGGCAAGAAGCTAATGGCAAGATTGAAGGTTGCCTTCCAAAATGAGGGAAACAAGACATACTATCTACAATTGATAGACACCTGTACATATCGATATTTTCATGCTAACAGTATTTATTTTTACATTAAAAACCATGCAGAGATACAGCAAGCCATTTCTGTGGGGATGAAATTAGAAGGGACTTTCACTTCCATATTAACTTCTTACAAAGAACAAGTGTTACTGAGAAGAAAAAAAAAGAGATTTTTCAAGCTACTATAGAATGTAAAGCATATATGGCTTAGTACATTCTGGTGAGCTTGGGTCTATAATCCCAAAGCATTTCTGAAAACAGTCCTTATTTACTTCTGCTCCTTGGTATATAAGGAACAAATGAATGAAAATCTTGATAATCATTATAATAATGATCTTCTGAGTCCTTAGCACAGTTTTCCTTCCAAGTCAAACCTATAAAAGATATCCATCCTTGTCTACTCATCTTTGTTCAGACTTCTTGATTCATAAAAAAAAATATCAAGGGGCTGACATAGGCTATCAACCTTTCACTTTGCTAATACTGATGTTAAAATGTAACTCATTTACTGTCATGGTCACATCATACAAGAAAGAGCATTTTAACACCAAAAACAAATGGCCTTCCCTTAAAATACTGTATTGAACTTTATGAATAAAACCATTCCACTGTCCTTATTTTGCCAGTTTGCTTCAGACCTGTGAGAGCCTCACAGAGGATACCCAAGGCACCAGAGATTGAGAACCACCGTCCTAGTCTCTCACATGTCAGTCTGGCCTCATCTCTACTTCTTACGGCAACAAACACAGCTCAGGGCAAAACAGGGAAAGGGATGATGTTTTTGATATCTACCCCAGCCTTCCTATCCCAAGCTCTCCTCTTTCAACTGCGCTCCCAACCTCGTGTTATCCCAGAGGACTGGAATTTTTGAAGAGATTACTTTGTCACCTAAAGATTTCGTGTCTGTGTCTAGTCCTCTCCTGCCCAGAGGAAACGGACAATGAGGACACAGAGGAGCCCGTCGATGCTCAGGATGAACGAAATGTGGTATTTCCAGGGTAGGAGAAGGAAGCTAGGGAACACAACTGAGAAGGGAAGCAAAAAAGATCAGAACCAGAAAAATGGTGCTGAGCACTGGGCCTGAGATGGAGTGTGACATAAAAAAGAAGAGGAAAGTCATGGTCAGAAGCTCAGATGATAGGACCTGGCTTAAAAGACTGGTGCAAAATGAAGTAAGGCAAATGGCTTGAGGTCACTGATACGCTCATCCACATGCGACTTACCTTTTAATAAAAGGATTAGAGGCGGCCTAAAAATATATATACCACCCTGGGTGCCTGGGTGGCTTGGTCAGTGGAGGCTCAGGTCATGATCAGGGTTGTGAGATCCAGCCCCGCATGGGCTCTGCACTTGGCAGGGTGTCTGCTAGAGATTCTTCCTCTCCCTCTGCCTCTGCCCCTCCCCCTGTTCATGTGTGCATGTGCATGCTCTCTTTTCCTCTAAAATAAATAAATCTTTAAGAAATACACACACACACACACACAGCACAGTAAGATAAACTTGGTGAAGAAATCAGGAGTGAAGAAAAATAAAAGTAAAATGAAGCTGAAGTCAGGGGCAAGGTACATAGCCAAAAAACATGCATGAAGCTTTGTAAAGTCGTCAGAAGTAGCTACAGAATTGGCTCCCAACATCCCACTTGTCAGAGAGAAGAATGAAACATAACTAATTATGTGATTCAGCATCCAAAACACTCTACAATTAAGAAACATTTGAGACAAGGAAAATTTTAACTAGCAATGTAATGATATTAGAGATTACTGTTAACTACTTTCTAGATAGAATAATTATATTGTGGTTATGTTATGTAGATACATATGAAAACATTCAAATGATATCTGGAATTTGTTTCAAATTACAGATGAAACGAGATTGACCACGGGTTAATAGTTGTTGAAACTGAGTAATGAGTCCGTGGAGTTTATTATATTATTCTCTCTACTTCTGACAATTTCTTAATGAAAAATAAAAAACAAAACGTCTCTTGGTCAGGAAAAACGTGGATCCCTGACTCCAGTCTTAGATTTTCTTTTTTAATAGGTCTTGGGTGAAGAACTTTAATCTCCATTTCTAATAAGCATCTCAGATTTCAGATTAACCTAATGCAGATGGTATATAGATAACACCAAGGAGACCTGATCAAGTATATATATACTCTGTATACATATGGAGTACATACACACACACACACACACAGGTTCAGAACACAAGACGCCTTCCTAATCCTAATACAATTGTGTCTTGAGGGCCTAATAAAGATAACACTGGGAAATTTAGTTAGACAGTCAGGCCATAGAGAACTTGAGGCTATTGCCTGGTGCCTTGTAGGGAAAGCAGTAATGTGATTAGATGGAGGAAACAGGCAAGCCCAGACAGCGCTGGGGACGAGCTGTCAGGGGTTTCAGGGAACGGAACCAACATGGAAACGCTGTACTACAAGAAACCTCAGCGATCCCCCACAACAGCCCACGTGAGAATCACCTCATCAACAATCCCTTCCCTGTGACCATGAGGCCTTCATTTCAATACTTTATTTACTGTCTTTTTAACCTTAATACAATAAACATGTATTACTCTATAATGTAAAAAGATAATAATAATAGTAAAATGGTTGTGTTAAAAAATCACAGCATTCTGGAGTTATCCAGTGAAGGGGAACTTAGCCCCGTACACACCTCAATAGCTCAGGGGGCATCTTCCGGATGGTGACCCTCAGGCATCTTGGATAAGAAGCATATAATAGATTTTAGGCTACAATTAGATGTGTTGGCGTTTAAATGACTGCACTTAAGTTGTCTGGGAAATGCAATCTTGCAGACCTTTCTCTTTAATTATACTGCGAGCACCATAGCACAGTATTAGGAGCATGTGTTCTAGAATCACAAGGTCAAGGTCTGCAGCCCAACATCCGTGGTGTAATGTTACTTAGATCTCTCCTTATCTTGTTTCTCTTTGTAACACTGGGATGATTATAGTATTTACCTCTTGGGATTGTAGTGAGTGCTTAGAAAGGTCCTGGCATTCAATAAATTAAGTTACTGTTCTTTGTTTTTTCAGGATTCAGCCACTCCATATCCAGACTTATTCTTATGCCAAAAGGTGGTCAGCTTGGTTAATAAATAGGGAGACCTCCTGTAGCTTGATGAAATGGGCTGACAACAAGCAAACATCAGGTGCCTAGTAGGTGCATATTGAGCTGAATTACCGAGGACAGGAAAAGGAGCTCCTACTGAGCACCTGGTGTTTGCTAAGGACTAAACAAGGGTACAAAATAAATAAAATGAGCTCTTGCCCTCAGGGAACCACTAGTCAAGAGAATTTCGACAATGCTACTCACGATTCACAGAGTGCTACGGGAGCCCAAAAGTGGGGACTACATAGCCCAATCTGGGTTTTAGAAAAGGCTTACCATAAAAGAGGAATGAGCCAAGTCCTACTTATAACCACTTCTCTTATACAAAGATGAAACTCAGGTCACTTGACGATGTGGCCAAAAGACTTCACCAGAAGAAAGGCCAGGGCTTCTGTGTATGGTTACCCATGTTGTATAGGGCACAAGTGCTCAGCTGTACATGGAGGCCTCAGGAAAGAACTGGAATGTTCCAACAGCTCCAGGACCAGCTTTGCCACCATTTATAATTTGTGACCTTGGGTAAGTCACTGCCTCTCTCTGGTCTTTCTCATCTGTCCTAAACGTCCTGGGCATGGCTCTCGCATTCTGTGGTTCTTGTGAAAATGCCAAACGACCTTGAGTTCACAGTAATGTCTGTGTCCAGAGCTAAAGCCATTATAATAATTCCCATTAGTGACCACAAGCCAACGAGTGCAGTCCAACTGGAGGCTATGGTTTAGGGCCGTTCCTACTTTTCATTCTTGCAGCAGACAGGAGGTTCTCTTAGCACTAGCTCATGATGCAAATTGAAAGGATTAAGGAGCATTAACTTGGGCCTGCGGGGGCCATACATTAAGGTACTGAGCCAGATAAACAGAGCGCTTCGCTGCCTTAACCCTAAGAAGCCCATGGACTAGGAAAATGAATTGGAACATGGAAATTGGCACTAATTGCATTTTCCTGTGATTGACATAAAAGGTTGGGCATATTTAGTAGGACTGTGTCTCTGGCCCTCAGATCCTTTCCTCAGAAGGCTGCCCAAATGATTCTGTCTGTGTTAACCAAACAGCTGGCCTAAAATTAGCGTTGAGAGAACACTTTCTGTTGCACCTTCTATTTGCAAAGTGCAGCCTCATCAGTGTGACCAGCTCCTCCTCACACCGCCATCACCCCCTCTGCCTCGGCCACAGGGGCTGCTCAGAGGACACTGTGGCTGCCGCCGCAAACACCCACAGCTAGGTTTTGCCTCTCGTACCCCTGCCCTTCCCATCCTGTGGCACCCGAGCCCCTGCTGTCTGCACAACAGGAAGGCTCAGGAATTATCATCAGGTTTGCCACTGGGCTCCCAGGATCTTTTTACTCTCTACAGAAATTATTTAATTGGAAACAAAATCTACTTAAGAAAATATTTTACTACCCACTGTAGCTTCATTGGAAGTGCCTGCAAATCTACAATGTTCTCTGTAGCATGGGATTCTGGCCTGTGCAGAGTAATTGGAAACACTCAGATGTACTTAGATTCCTGCAAAATGATAGAAAATCTGACGAGTAGGGTTTTAGACAATGGGGACTTTTTGCCTGAAAAGGACACCATGAAACGGAACTGAAGAATACGTGGGGGAACTGGGCACAAGCCAAAGAGGTCGGCAACCTTCCTTGGTCGTGTCTGTGGAAAATGGGAGCCCCAGCCCTCCCAGAGCAGGAGGATAGGGGTCAGCAACTGAAGACCTGATGTTCACTTCTTTTATCTCCTGTGAGACTCTGAGCTGCCTGCAACCTCTCCTGGGCCATTTTTTTTTTTTTACTTCTAAAAAGGGTGAGGGGAGAAATTCCTTCTTGCCTGGCTCTTTTGAAAGTTAGGTGTCCTTGCATATATATAAAAGCCTCCCATATGCTTTCACAGTGTTGTTTGAGATTCTTCTTCAGCCTGGCATTGCTGCATTGACCTAATAATTCATACCTCCCACAGGACCCCTTCCCAAACTTCCTCAGTCCCAGTCATCTCCTAGACCAGATCTGGTCTTGCTTTGGTCCAATTAGCATTTAAATCTCTCCTCTACCCTGTGGAACAAGATCAAAAGGTTGCTGACGACCTCTGCCTTTGTGAACCAGCATTTAGAAAAACCTCATAAAGCAACGTGGAATGTTAGAGTGAGAATGCTTCTTCCCAGTCCTGGCTCCCATGAGGAGTGACTTTTCCCTAAATGCTCCTGGTCACTATCCTACCTCTTCCTTCTCCACTCAGAGGTGAAGCGGGTTGCTCGATCAGAAAGCATCTTCCGTTTACCACCCCAAATCCATCCCCTTCCCTCTCTTGCTCACTTTTGGGACGTGGAGTGTGACCCATGTGGACTATATCCAGGAGGTGCCCTGCCTTGGCTTCTGTTGAGTTCGGCCCTGACAGGAAATCAGAGGGTGAGGAGAGAATGAAGTGATAGTATGTATTACGCCGGCTTTCTTCCGGGTAGGTTACTGTGCTGCAGGCGTCCCTCTAACTGAAAGCCACAGCCCCTTTTCTGGATTCTTTCAGGCCCATGGGTGGCGATGGCTCCCTACCATTTCAAGCACTAAAGTACTGTACTCTCCCTTGCTGGTTTCCCTGCATCCTGACCATGTCTTTGTAAAAAAGTCCCTTATTAAGCTCTCCTCAAATTACTGGGTTTGACCACGGTGCCCGTTTCCACTGGGACCCAGGCTGTTATGCTGTAGAATGAGCTGTTTGCTATTCTAGGCCCTACCTCTCGTCACCTGAGTAACCTCGGGGAACCTGAACTCATATTTGAGCCTGAGTTTCCTAATATATAAAATGAGATGCAATGAGATGGAAGGGCCCTTCCAGATCTCACATTCTTGAAGTGAGAGGAATTTTATATCTAAAGTCTGTCCTACAACTTAGCATGATGTCTGGCACACAGGAGGCGCTCGATGTTTGATGAATGATAAAATTCTAAGCTGTGTATCATTTCCATTTTTATATCTACTAAAAAATGTGCTTCAGGAAAAGAAACTGCCAAAGAAGTCGTGTGTTTCAGTATATATAGAGTGAGCGTTAAGATAACCTTTTCATCGTGATTGAAAATGGTACAGTATTTCATGCTTCTCCGAACATTTAAGACTCCACAGAGACCGTGTGGTGCAATGGAAAGAGCATGGGCTCTGCAGACAGGCATCATTTCTTAACTTCACCATGCCTGGTATTGAGCTGCCTTGAAGGTATTATGTAACCGGGGGTAGAGTGACCCGTACAGAGTGTGTCAGAGAAACTACATTTTCAGGAGACACTCTTGCGGCAAGATGATGTCTCCAGATAGGCTTGCTTTTAGGGCAACACCAACCCTAGAAGCACCTCTCCTAAGAAACAGTTCCAAGCCACGGGCTGCTTAAAGTCAGAACAGAGAGCCAACTGCTGGCTCCAATTCTTCCCTATTTTTTTTTTCCCTTCTGTCTGGTTTGAACGCTGGTCCAGGGCTAAAAACACAGGCTCTCTTCCAACATCCAAGCTCTTACTAGTTTGGACTTCTATACCTGAAACCCTAATGTATCCCCCAGGTCATGGATCTGCCTGTGCAAGCACAGTCAGGCTCAAATGACTGGCAACTGGTTAAAAGCGTGAGCTCTCATGTCTTTGTATGCAACTGGTAATTTTCTACAAATTATATGTTTTTAAGTCAATTTCCTTTCCGTAAATATTTCATGCTGCTGAAATGAAGACGGTTTCTCTTAAATCATTCATTTTCATTAGTAGTTATGCATAGAAACTGGCGTCTATTCAACATCAGAATGATTAATAACACTGGTATATAACCCAAAAATGTAGTAATTGTTCTAAAAAGCACTGGCTATAAAGAAAAAATATACTTTAGATTTCAATAGAAATTACTGTTAACTCTAACTGGAAGATACAAAGAATACCAATGCTTCTCAAAAAGGATCTCCTTAGGCCTGCCTCTCCTTGACTCACAGAAATTCTGCCTCCCAGGCAGTGGACAGAACTACAGCTATAAGCAGGCACGAACGTTTTCTCCTAAGACATTTCTGCAGTCCTCACTTCTCTTTATATTGGGTATTCTCTTTTTCGTATTGTGGTAAAATCCTGCATAAATGGAAAATTTACCATTTTAACCATTTTTATGCACAGTCTTCAGTGGCATGAAGCACATTCACACTGCGGTGCAGCCATCACTGCTGTCCATCTCCAGAACTTTCTGTGATCCTGTACCGAAATTCCGCACCCATTACACAATAACGTCCCACTCACTTCTCCACCCCTCCCCCCAGCCCTCCGGCAGCCACAGCTCTATTTTCTATCTCTATGACAAACCAAATCGTTTGCTTCACTTTAATGAAAGTTGGTCACTGCACAGGCTCTGCACCTCCCTCAGCAGAGGGAGCGAAAAGACAATGCCAGGCAGAGAGCCCAGGCAGGTGGCTACCCAAATGCTGAGTAAACGGGAGAGCCTGGGGGGACATCCCACATGACGCTTCAGAGACTTAGGTGGGAAAGGGGGCCACAAATAAGTGTTTCACTAACATTCTCCAGGTCCTTGGACCCTGGATGGAATGGGCTCTCCTGCGGCTGCACAGAACTTCCCCCACTCTTCTGGCATTCATCAGCATCCTGTATCACTAGCAGTCCAAGCAGCATCGCCATAAGACACTCTAATCCAACGGGGGCCTGAGATAGGAGAGGTGTTTTGCTAAAGACCAAAAATGTGAGTGCTGGAGACAGGAGTAATGAACACTCCAAACAGCAAGCAGAGAGGGCAGGGCTCTCACACATAAAGGGGCGGAAGAAATTGAGGCTAGATCACTAGTGGGAGATCAGGCAGGAGCCCTAAAGACCCAGCAGAGATTAGCAGGCAGACAAGGCCAGGAAAACAGGGTGGGCAGCACTGGAAGAGAGAAACAGCAAGAGCATCAAGTATGCATTAGTGGGATGACACGAGTACTAGGTTCAGCTGAAAGATGGCAGAGCCAAAGGAAGTGGCTCATTTTAAGTGGGATATTGTTATCCACCATATTCCCCACAGGAGACTCACAGGAAAATGCAAGAAGTGGGAGGACAGGAGTCCTTCCTACCCTTTGGTAGGGAAAGGATGATGGTCCAGCAGGCCAAGGTATAAAATGCTAAAGTTGCCTCACATAGGCCCATAAGATATTTAAGTGAATAATCAATTAAATGGAAATAAGAATTATTGAAATGATTAGAAAGGATGAGACATTATCGTAAAAATACAAGAATTACTAGGCAAGGAGCGGGTTGATGAAGTTAGATTTCTAACAAATATATCTAACTCCACAGCTTTACTAAATACCGGTAATAGCCAGGCACACAGTCTCCCTCAAATCCTTCTGCCAAAATACTCTTAATGGAGCATCACCCACCCCACAGTTTGGGGTTCCTCCCAGGGTTTCCCAGTGCCCTAGCACTCACTTACTTATTCCCACTGTTATGACTCTGGAGTCTGTGTCAGAAGAGCCTTCGACAATCTTGCAAAATCAAGTCTAGGAAGCATCTTTGCCATTTGCTATGAAGTCATGATGTGAACATATGGACTGCTATATACCACTTGGAAAATGTGGTGCATCAGAGCCTAAACAATTCCACTTCCATAAATAACTTATAAAATACATAAGGAAATGGAATGAAAGCATAAAGTGTTTGGTTGTCTTTATAACTTGCATACTATTTTGGAAAATTCTAGATGTTTGCTGCTTTATAATTTGTTAGAAACTAGAAGGGGGCCCCTATCTCACTGTCCCAAAATGAGAAAGAAAAAATTGCAATTAGATAGCATTACTATTAATCAAGTTAGGTTTAAAATAAGGACGCATACTATCTCAAGGTGAAGGAGGTTATAGTAAGGAGCTTGACCCTCTTCTAAGATAGGGAGCGACTCAGTTTCTGCTCAGATCTTTGAACAGGTAAGGACAGAAACCATAACCACCACCAAACTGAGAAGCCAATGTGGGTAGTTATATCCAATCATTACTTAATTCTTTCTTGGGAAGAAGTAAGTGGACTCTGCTGAAAACCCCTTCTGACTAATGTTGGTCACAGAGTTCTGAACCTTACACTCCTGACTTTATAAAAAGAATCATTAACTTAATACGGGCATTGAAAGGATGAAGAAGCCTGGCTGATCTTCAGCCTCAAAATTCCCGTAAGATAGGGTCTAGGGGTAGTTTGTACTATAGACTATATAGCTCCCAATTCATAATATTAAATCCCAACACCCAATGAATTCAGAGGTGGGCCTTTGGGAGGTGTTTAGGTCATGAGGGTGCTGCCCTCACGAATGGGATTAGTTCCCTTATAGAAGAGACCCCAGAGAGCTCTCTTGCCCTTTCCACCAGGTGAGGACACAGTGAAAAGACAGTCATCTATCAGCTAGGAAGTAGGCCCTCAGCAGACACTGATCTGCCTATACCTTAATCTTGAACTTCCCCAACAACAGGATTGTGAGGAATAAATATCCATTATTTATATGTCACCCGGTATCTGATAGTTTGTTACAGGAATCCAAATGGACTAAGCCAGCTTGGTCCCCTAAGGATGTGGAAATATAACCAAATGGCCTGAGTAAACTCATACAGAGTTGTCTTTCTGTTTCTCGATGCTCAAACTCCATGATTAGATGAGGGGAAGCATGTGGAAAATTATGGTGAAAGGGTCATGTAAAGGGAGAAAAGTATGGAGAAGTGAGAGGAAGGAACACAAGATTCCCCATACTAGACTATTCTGATGTAAAATTTTGCCTTTCAAGACACTAAGAGTATAGGGCAGAAAGAAAACAGCTTCAGAGAAGCTGGGAAACAAAGAGGATTAATCCAGGAGCCAACCCCCCCCTCCAAAAAAGAGAAAATGGAGAAAAAGAAATTCTCTTAAAAATAACATTTCCCAGAGTGAAGGAAAGACATGGTTTTGGATTAAATATCCCAGAAAATGCTGAGCAAGATGAATGAAAAAAAGGCATATATTCAGACACATTGTTATGAAATTTCAAAACCCCACGGCTAGAGAGAACATCATAAAGAGACCTAGAAGCCAGGCACCTTTAGACTTTTAAGCAATTCTGTAATGCAAGAAGACCATGAAACAGTACCTTTAAATATCCAAGAGAAAATTATTCTCATTATAGAATGTATGCTTAGCCAAATCATCCATAAAAATGAGGGCAAAATAAAAGTTTTTTTAGGACGCAAGCATTCAATACCTATGTCCTATGTCCATCTTCTGAAAAATTTACTTGAGGATGTACTCTAAATAAAAAAAAAAAAAAAGGAATTCAAAAAAGAGAAAGTAGGGAAACTAATAAACAGTGTGCTTAACCTTCAAGTGCCAGTGATATGGGGTCCCAGGACATCACCACTGTCTAGATTAGAGAGAATACTTCTAGATGAGAGCAGGAACTCCTGGAAAGAATACCATCAAGAAGAAAGTAGTTTCCCAATACCAGGTATATGATCAAGAGACTGGCTGTTTTTAATAATAAAGTGAAGAAATATTGCTTCCTTTCATTTACATAATATCCTAAGCATTTGGTGATAGCAAATACTACAAAATAGTCGAAGAAACACAAAATGGCATAAATGGCAGTAACAGTCAAATATCAAGCCAATTAAAATACGACAAAATTGTGAACAAGTGATGTCACATCACCAAACACTTTGGATACAAGGAATCGAATCCTTCAAATGGCACAAGATTAACAACATAAAACTCCGTTTCCCTTTCCGAGGTCCAATCCCACTTCATGGCATGGCAGCTACGAAGTTTCACAAAATCACAAAATTACAACGGCAGTTCATGATAGCCCCACCTCTAACAAGGGCCGATGCTGTGATTAGCATCACCGATGTGTTAATTCACTGATCACTACGGAAACCCTATGATGACCACAGTTTAACGGATGAGGAAAGCTAAGTACAGAAAGGTAGCTTGCTGAAGGCTACTCAGTCACTGCCCTCAGTCACTGTCCTCACTCTAACATTACAAGCTAACAACACTTTGAGCTCCAGTGGTTGGTGCCAGTTAACTGAAAAAGTCAGTTAAAGGAAAACACCACCCCCCTTATGCCTCAAATATTTTATCTTAAGGTAAACATTTTATTTTAACTTAAACCATTAATTCACCAACTCTTTGACACAGGGTAAAGTTCTTTTCTTTGAATATGGGTCCTTGGATTATAGCTTCATGTTGTCTTTCTCACATCACAAATACCCACAATACAGTCTGTGTTCAATTCGAGTTTGCTTAAAGTAGAAGAAGAAGTTAAAAGATATTTGCGAGGCAATCTGAGAGGGGAGTCCTCGATTTTTACCATCGTTTTCAGTCTTTCACAGTCACTCCTCCACTCTTAACTTCGGCAGCATTTAAAAATACAACTCACCTGTAGTGAGCCTTACAAAGCGTTCGAATCAGTTTTCCCAGAAACAACAGTTCTTTTTTAGTATTCATATTTCACCAGCATATGTAATATTTAATTAAATTACATAATTGAAATAATAAATACAACCAGAATAAACAAGTTCTGGAACAAAAATAACTGCTTCCTAGGAAGCATTCAGCTTAACTTCTGGAAGCAGAAATAAACAGGAATAGTAGTGAAAAGCCTGCTGTCCCTGAGCACTCAGGCTCTCATGGTATTTACTGAAATGTTTTCTAGAAGAAATGGAAAGCCCTGATAATTCCAGCCAACTAGACAACTGGAAGTTGGTTAAGAAAGCCTCAAATGTACCATAAAACACAGTTTGTTGGTATGTAATATTTAGGAGTAACATATGGTGAAAACATGGATGACTTCACGATTATAATACAGAATATAAGAATTTTACCATCACAGCACAATAACAGCATGATAGCCGACCAATTTATTTTTATCTTACAAAGCAGAGGACCCGGAAATAATGTCTAAGGTTGATACAATAGGAAATGGAAATTTAAATGTTTTTTAGAGTTTAACATATAACAATAAAAGGATCCAAAACATAATAATAAATAAAAATTGGGAATGGGAAAATTCCTCACCCTGTTTACACACAAAGTTTACACAAAAGGCACAAGTATATTATTTACATTGTGAAGGAAATTGCCAGAAACCTAAAACTTGTAGAGTCAATGAAAATGGTCGCCTCTGAGAGTGGACCCACGAGTGAGAAATAAAGCTTTTCTCTTTTTTTTCTCAGTATTGTATGATTTCTTGGAACATTTTTAAATATATATATATATTACTTAGATAATTATAATTAAAAACTGCAAATAAAATGTGGACAAGTTAAATGTAGTACAAATAAAGAACACGATTTAAATTAGGAAGCTGAAACATTCCCAATTCTGGTGAAAGAGGATCATTAAGAACCCAGAAGGGGCTGTCTTAACTGAAACAGATGCCAAAAAACACAGAGAAACACCTGGGAAGACTTCTGCTCTCCGAAACTTCCCACAGAGCTGCCAGGTACCCCTGGGGTGCGGGACCCGGATGGAGTCCCTGGGTCAGCCCCTGCACACAGTGCCCTGGGAGGTGCGAGCTGGAGGAGCAGTAATTAGGCACCGCCTGTCATCACGCACGTGAAGCGCAGGGTGCCTAGCCTTCCATCTGTCTACCTGGCTGGCTCTGTGAACTCACACCTCGACACATACCCGGCCAAAGGGTATTTTATAGAAGCCCTCGGTCGTGGTTCCACTTTTTGCCCTGAACCAGAATAGATCCACAAAGAGAGCATCTATGAACGTGGCTTTGGCTTGAAGAGAAAACTAGAAAGATCGTGTCAATACTGTAAAATGGGTTCAGGGTCTCCCTCCAGCCAAAAGATTGTTGGGTTTCATTTTATGTTTTTTATATGATAAAAAAATTTTTTTCATTTTATAAATGTAAAACTTTATTCCAGTATTAGGAGAGAAGCTTTCTTACCCCAACTAAGAATCGGGGGGGTGGTGCCCTAAGAATTTTAACTTGAAGTATTTGGGAGCCTGTAGAAGATTTCTTATGACTGAAATAGCAGCCAAGTTGCTGGATTATATAGCCAATTTCCACAGCAGGCAAGAACAAGTAGCAACTTAAAGCAGTTTTGCGTTTACATTTGTTAGGCGAAAGTCTGTTTAAGTAGGTCCCAGTGCCATAATTACAAGGGTCAGTACAGAGAATATTGATAGAGCCTAGGTCCCTACAGTGGGAAATTCAAACGCACTTCAGGAAATGCTCTTGGGGAGGATTAAATTATTCAACAATGTGCTTGTAAGCATAACAGTGAGAAAACAGGAAGAAAGGATATGGTTGTGCACTGAAGGCATATTACTTACTCCCTGACTATCCAAAAATTCTATTAAAGAAAACAGCACTGCACAGAACTGTCAGTTTTAGTAAGAATTTAGGTAAAAGTGCAGCTCAAATCCTAATTATCTTTGGATATTGAGGCAGATAGCCTCAAACTTCCAGCTCCAAAAACTTACAAATTGCAAACAAATTCTATATCTGCCTTTGGGCAAATGACTCCAAAAATCTACTCTAACGCCCACAGCCAGGCTGCCATTAGATTTTAATAACGAACTGACTGCCCGTTTACAGAACAGGTGTAGAAGCAAATGGAAAAGAAAGAAATAATAATATCAGAACATACTTGTATTCAGAAGGTCTTCCTGACTGGAGAGTGTCAAAATATCAAAAACAGTTTTGCTGGAATCAGTAGGATGCAACACAAGAGAGGTACCCTTACATGTCAGAATATCTATTGAGGCAAAACGCGAAGCTGGCAAAGAACATGAGTCGTAAATAGTTTCCCAGACATGACAGGGGAAACCTGTTCTATTGGATCTGAACTCATCTGTTTAGGAATTCCTCTTCACTCTGATGCCCAGGGGCGGGACACATTTGTCAGGCATGTTATTGCTATGCTCTGGCTTAGAAGAGCTGCATTTTATGCAAATATGAAAAGGTACCTGACTATCTTATCTGTACTCCTGCATAAAAGCAGGAACATAACCAAGTAACCAATCTGCAGGGTCAGAAAATTTGCCCCTGTTCAGCAGTAGGCTAGAGCCAGCTCACAGAGCTCATAAGGGCCAATCGTTAAATTTTTAGGGATTTTTGAGAGCTGGTTATTAAACTCAGCCATTATTTTAAAATTAAATGACATAAACTTACAACTGTATAAATTATATTGAAAACAAAAGTAATAAATATTCAAAAGCTGTCATCTCCTACCCGTTTTACTCCATTTACTATTATCTGTGTTCCCAAGATTATTTAAATATATTTCATCCGTATGGTGGAAATACTATATAATGATGTACTACTGCTCATGCCTTCCCAACTCCGAGTTCAGTGATGTCATACTGGTAGGTTGAGATGGGCCATGGTAGAAGCATTTACACCATGGAGATTTCAAACACGACAAATCAGCACTTGATTTATTATTTTGCTGATGGACTAGTCTTAAGAAAGTGATGGAGAAAATGTCAATAATAAAGATTAAAAGTGTGTCATGTCTATAGCCATTATGTTGTGAACAGCACAACAGATTAAAGATACATTCTTATTACCGGATTCAACAAAGAGGCTGCTCCCGTTATTGCAGAATGAGTGATGTTAGGACATTTGTCACTAACTGTTGTTCACTTCCACCTTACTCGCTAACATAAATGAAACTATCAACCACCAATGCATGTTGGACCCACACTTATTTGTCAATTGCAATCAAAGGTTGCTATGGATACAGATGTTTGACAAAAATCACGGAAAGCATTCTGGAAGGGTCGATTGTAATGTAATCAATAAAGTATAATGTGTATTATGAATTGTGTGCTGCACACCCTTTATATCAGTAAAATTTATAATAAACTTATGTGTGTATTCTTATGCACATGTTTTTAAATCTGTGCGTTAATGGTTGTTACACACAGAGCAGCACCCCAATTTAGGCATCAAGGAGACTGACTTTCTTAAGGAATTGTACAGAGCTAAATTTCTTCAAGTATGCCCCCACTGCTCTTTACATAAGGTCTTTACCTGAAACAGAATTCTTATTTTAGTGCTCAAAAGATTTGCCTCATCAGCCCTACTTTTGCAGCATAAATGGGTATCACCAGATGGCAACAGAGTTGGGTCTGACCCTGGGCAATTAGATATAGAGGAAGATTGGAAATTTCTGGGTCATAACCATATACAAAAAAGGAATCTGCTTATAAAACAACTAAAAAAATGCCTATACTTCTCTAACTGGGTAACTTTCTTGACAGAAAGCTTATCTTTAAAGCAATAGTTCTGAAATGAGCTTATCTTTAAAGCAACAGTTCTGAAATTTGTGTGTGCTTGATAATTGCCTGGGAAGCTTGTTAAAAGTATAGATTCCTGGGCTGTGCCTCCAGAGGTCCTGATTACGGGTGAGGCCCAGGAATCTACATTTAAATGAGCACCCCCAAATATCTCTGGAGGCAGGTGGCTCCCGGCTCCCTGTTTGAGGAATGCAGTGTTAGGGGGCACTCTGAACACAGTAGCTTATCGAGGCTCCCCACTCTTTCTCAGGAAGACTCTACCTGGCTCCATCATGCTGGCCCCAAGAGGTAGTACTGTCCTGTTCCTGCTTTTCTCCGCAGCTGACAGGAGCCTCACCTTACACACCCTTTCCCCAACTCCGTTTCTTTGTTCTTAAAAGAACAAAAGAACTTGTGTTGGGTATCATGAGCAGCCTCACGAAAAATCTTGCTGAAGTCAAGAGTGATTCTATCAAGAAAGGATGCACGGGAAGATTAGTATGACTTGGTTTTAATTAGCCAATTCTGGGGCACCTTTTCTTTCCTAGGTGCTCACAAACCATCTGCTAAATTGGCTTAGGACTCTGCCAGAGATGGACACCACGCTCACAAGCCTTCAGTTTCTAGATTCCACATATCCTCCACTGTGAGGCCCGGGCCATCTGCCTGGCTCTCTCTGCTGGTATGGCTTCTGCTTCCATTGGATGTCTCCCTCTCCCCAGGCAGGGAGATGTCTTCCTTCTTGGTTTGATCATAAATTAAAATAATACACTTGAGATTATTCCTTGGAGGTTTCCAAAATACTGATTCATTCTTGCCACCAGCATTCCTAGAAACATCTTTGTGGCATATGCCTCCTTAAAATTCCTGGATTATATTTGCCCGGCCCCTTCCTTTGGGTGCCATAATCCTTTAAATTTGTGCTCACTGGCCCTAGTTTCTAAGATGGTGGCATCTTCCCCTTCTCTTCCACTTTTAAAAGTTGTAATGTGAGACTCTAGAAGATCCTCTATGTTTTTCATTCCTCTTAAGCTATTTGGAATCTGACTACATGAAATTATACCTAGTTCTGTTCACTTAAAATTTGTTCTAAGTTATAGGACACAAGTCCGGCTACATTCAGCCAAATCAAGCCAAATATAGTATCAAGAGAAATCTGATCCAGAACCACCCTCTATAAACCAGATACTAGTGTTGTTGTGCTGGTGCAGTGGGAGTGACGGGCAGCCAGCTTCCCTTTCACCCCGGAAGTCCAAGTGTAGCCAGGACAAGGTTGCAGAATCTCAGGGCTCACTAAAACAGAGTTTCAAAACCACCCTGCAGATTTAAGCACTACAGATTTAAGCTGCAGATTAAGCACTTTAGGACTGACTTTCCTTTGCCATTTAAGTCACGTGCAGCTTTCATAGCTCTGAACGAGTTAACAGTATCATTGGCACAGTGCCTTTTTTGGTGAATCTCTACGTGCCACTGAGACAGAACTGTTCAACTCAAAAAATTCTGGGCATGAATTCCAACAAGTTGATGATGAAATTCTGCAATAGAAACATTTATTTTCACATTGAAAACTCAAATCCAGTATGTACTCTGGGGGAAGGAATAGTAACTTTCAGCTAAGCATACTCTAAATCCTTAAAAAAATTGTCCACTAAGCCATAACGTCCATGTGGCTGACAAAACACATGTTATAATAACACAATTACTTCAGGGCGCCTGGGTGGCTCAGTTGGTTAAGCGACTGCCTTCGGCTCAGGTCATGATCCCGGAGTCCCGGAATCGAGTCCCACATCGGGCTCCCTGCTCGGCAGGGAGTCTGCTTCTCCCTCTAACCCTACCCCCTCTTGCGCTCTCTCTCTCACTCTCTCTCTCTCTCTCAAATAAATAAATAAATAAATAAACTTAAAAAAAATAACACAATTACTTCACCACTGCAAAAAAAAAGTCATTTTATTCTTGTTTCAGAAAACCCTTCAGATTCACACAACACAGAAACCAATGGACATAATCTTCCAGTGGCCCTTTTTCCTTTTTGGTTGTTGTTGACTTGGAGTCTTAATAGGACAACAGGGAAGGTAAGACATGGCATTTTCTGACAAGCAAGTATAAGGAGAATGTTCTATAGCAGAGAGCACACAAGGAACCCCCATCTTGCAGATTTCACTAATATCATTCAGGTTTTGAAAATGCAATTCTGTGTCCTAACTTGATGACAATGACAGGACTTCAGCCAGAAAACACCCATCTTGACAGGTTATTCATTCTTTCTTTCATCTATTCAAGGATTCATCAAGTACTTATTATGCTTTAGCCACTGGATTAGACGAGGGGAATAGAAAGGTGAATAACACACAGTCCTTTCCATCAAAGCATTCTCAATCAAATGAAAGAGGCAGATACATAGACAGATAACATTAAGTGTAGGTACAGTGATAGGGAGAAGAGCACAGAGAATGCACATGAAAGAGACCCAACACTGAGTACTAACAGAAGGATACAAAAGACTCCACTAGAAGGGAGGGGGCAGGAGGGCGGGGAGAGACATTCCAGGCTAAGAGGACAGTTTAAGTAAGGGGGCAGGAAACTGCATGGCACACTCAACTGTTCCTGTAGAGCCAGGTACGGCACATTGGGTGGGTGGAGGAGTCTCATATGTCCTGCTAAGGAGCTTGGACTTGATCCTATGGCTGATTGGAACCAATGAAGAGCTTTTCAAAGGAAAGCAGCAGGGTCACGTCTGCTTTTCAGAAAGACCACTCTGGCTTTGGTGGAGGTTCGATTTGGGTGGTTAACAACAGAGGCAGGAAGTCCATTAGGCGCTCCAGTAATGCAAGAGGGAGGTCTGACGTCTAAAACAAAGTGGTAGTCAGAGAAATGGAGTGGGAAGACAGATTTGAGAAACTAGCTGGAATTGGTGACTGTGGATAAAGGAAGGCAGGAATGTGGTAATAGTGACAGAAATTTCTGGAATGACATCCAGGTTTCTGATTGAGGAGGGATGGGTGTGGTGTCACCCAGCAAGATAAAAAAAATACGGAAATCAGTCTGGGAGCGGGGGTGGGGGGAGGGATCATTTATTCATTCACTCAGTATGTGGGTACCTACTATGTTCCAGAAATTGGTCCAGGTCCTACAAATATAATAGTGAACTAGATAGATAAAGAGAGCTTACATTCTAATAGGGGGAGGCCAACACTAAACAAGTAAAAGTAATTCTATCATATCAATTCAGATATATGTGCTCTGAAGGAAAAAAAAAAAAAAGTCCGGGAAGAAATAGGTAGATATGGGGCCTTTCTGAGAAGATGTTCACTGAGCAGAGAGATTCAATGAAGAGCATAGTAAGCCCCGAGGGACCAGTGGGAAGCATATTCCAGGCAGAAGAACATCAGTGTAAAGGCCAAAATGATGACTCCAGTTTTGGGCATGTTGAATTTGAGGTGACTTTCATCTATCCAGATGGAGACATCCAAGGCAGTAAAATATACAGGGCTGACGTTCAGCAGAGTCTGTGCTAGAAGTGGATTTGGAACTATCAGCATGTTAGAGAGCCTGCTGAATCTTGAGAGTGGAGGGGATGACTTGGGAAAAATGCAGAAAGTGAGAAAAGCAGTGGCCAAGCTAGGTAATTAAGAAACATGAATAGTTAAAGGGCAAATAGAAGAAAAAAAAATCATGAAGAAGGAAGAGAAGAATGGGTTCAGTGTTGCAAAATGCAAGAAAGGAGGAAGCAGTGAACACCATGTCCAAAGGAGCAGCATTCCAATAACTGCAGTGTGGCCGCTAGGATTAGCAATTAGCAGGTCCTTGATGACTGTAGTGAGAGCAGCCTCAGAGAAGTGGTTGGGGAGGGGGGTAGCGTGGAAACTGCATGACAGGGGCTTGAAGAAAACCCAGCAAGAATAAGGCATCTTATGAGAGTGTGGCTGTGAAGAGAGAGACATCATATGGAGAGGGGACAGGCAGCAGAGAGAATATCTACTCTGGGAGAGTCCAGAATCTGTCAAGTCTGGAGAAATCAGCTGGGCAGTGCCAGCAGGCCAGGGGTATGCCCTAAGCTGGAGTGGATGCCATGCATGCTTTGCCAACTGGCTTTGTGCAGCCCTGCCTCGCAAGAACTCATTCTAGCTCATGCCCTGGACTTCACAGGGCCAGGATAGAGCTGTTAGCTCACCTAGCTTTCCTCACTCCAGTGGACTGCAAGAACCTTTAGGAAGTCCTCCCAGATCTCTATGAGGCATTGGGTGTAATGCGAAACACTATAAGCAAAACATAACGAATGATGTTTGTCCGTGGGGTGGCGGGGGGGCTGGCCCTGAGGAAGGGGTTGGGAAGCCTGGGTTTCCTAAGAAGGTGGCCTTATGTGTGGCCTTATCTCTGCCTCCTCTAAGAGAAAACTCCTCAGGGCGCCTGGGTGGCTCAGTTGGTTAAGCGACTGCCTTCGGCTCAGGTCATGATCCTGGAGTCCCAGGATCGAGTCCCGCATCGGGCTCCCTGCTCGGCAGGGAGTCTGCTTCTCCCTCTGACCCTCCTCCCTCTCATGCTCTCTGTCTCTCATTCTCTCTCTCTCAAATAAATAAATAAAATCTTAAAAAATAAAAAAGAGAGAAAACTCCTCATTCTTCATTTATACCATAAGGCATCAGCTCCAGAGTCTAAGATCAGGCCCAGTTCCATGTATCAGGTGGGATGTGGGAGCTGTAGAAGGGAAAACTTGAGTAGTGATGGAAATGAGAACCTCCCCTATATGGGGGGAAAAAAACCAACCACACAAAGTAACATCATAAAAATACGAACTTATAGAGGTATGACCAAAGATTATACAATCAGGACTGGTGTAGATTACAGAAACATGCACGTGGTCAACAAATTCTGAGATATCAGAAGCAAAAGAGAAGCACTAGAAAGCAAAGGAGAGGGCAGGCTCTGACTAATCAAAAGCAGCTCTACACAGCTCAGCAGGAAATAAACTTCCCATAGGACTTCATCTCAAAGGACACAGAAAGTGAGAAATAAAAATAGACTCTCAACATTTTTAGATAAATTCAGCAATCACATAACCACAGTTGTTTCTTAAATGAAATTAGCTGATTTAGAAACACATCTCATCTTGGAGGCTGAGTCTAGGCAGGCTAAGACCTTACTTATCCCCCACCCCCCAAACTCTCACTCATACACTTCCCTTGGGGCCATCCTTGGTCGATGTTTCTGGCCATGGGACTCACTTAGAATGGTACTTCCACTTCTTGGAAAGAAGCCAACCTCCAAGTTCCTGTAAGCAATCCCTATGATACCAGGAGCTGCACACTCTCTATTTTATTCTAATTGCCTTCACTGGAAGTGCATCCGGATTCTCTCTTCCACCACAACTATGTTCTCACACTTTGATCCCGCTTGGATACATATAATAGAGCCATCATTACCCAGCTATGCATACCAAAATATAAAGACAGGCAGAAGGACCAGAATCATGCAAAAAGACACAAGAAAACTGTTGGCAATAACAAAAGTGATCACCACCATAATTTCAAAATAAGATTTGAAATCGCTTTTTCATTTCAGACTCATGTTTATAACTCATATTTAGTACGTACCGCAAACACATATTTCTAAAATTCAACTCAGTCTCTCTCATTCCCTCAACCTGCCCCTTCTTGTGCATTCTGTATGACCTAGCTGCCTAATTCAGAAACCTCAGACTTCCTTTACACCTACCTCCCACTGTACTCCATGCCCTATGGATTCTGTGGTAAGACAGATCACCATTACCACTAGGATAAAATCCCAATTCTTAACATGGCCCACAAGACCCTTACTTACGTTTCTGACTTTATCTCTCGTTACATAAACATCCCCCACTCTAGCTCCCAAATTCAACTCTGCCAACCTTAAACTCACTCAGGCTCCCTAAGGTCACTCCCTACTTCAAATATTCAAGCCTTTGCACATGTTGTTTTCTTTCCTAAAAACTCTTGGTCTGAATGCTTTGCTTGGCCTCACACTTCCATAACATGTCAGAGCTTATTTACTTCTTACCTGGAGATGCTGTTTTTGACACCACTCCTGACAAGTTTGAGTTAGGTGCTCCTCCTATGTGTTTCCATAACACACTGCACTTTCCCTTATTGCACTACGCTGTAATTGCCTGTTTACTTGTCTATATCCTCCACTAGAAGGTCATCCATCTCCTTGAGGCCAAGGACCATGCCTTTCTCAAGCACAATAACTCCAGCACCAAGGACAGCAT
Source organism: Mirounga leonina (assembly GCF_011800145.1). NCBI lineage: Eukaryota > Metazoa > Chordata > Mammalia > Carnivora > Phocidae > Mirounga > Mirounga leonina. The sequence continues at coordinate 9,525,052 of NW_023270852.1, forward strand.
CCAGCACATGGAAGTTTCACATAGGGTGAATGATTAGCCAGACTACATTACATCCTCATTTATGAAAAGTAGCAGAAAAGAGCCAAAAACAAGTTTGGAGGATAAAATGAAGCAAGGGGGAATAAGACGAAGAAAAAGGAGAGAAAACATTCATGGATAGGGCACCAGAAGAGTGGAAAACAAAAAGAGAGACTAATGGAACAAGTAAGAAAAGGCAAAAAATAAAGGATGGTGTCAAAGTCACTTGTGCAGATTTTCATGAAGCTCAGACAAGTCTTTCCCGAGGGGAGTAATAAGGGAACTAACATTGATTGAGCTCTGAAGGCAGGTCCTGTCCAAATCCATGGTCTCATTTATATCTTACGGTTCCCCTATCAACATTACTATCTTCCTTTTGCAGATAAGAAAACTGAGGCACCAAGAATTTAGGTAACTATCCTCAAGTTACACAAATATAAAGTGGTGAAACAGTCTTTGAACTCGCTTTACATGCACTGCCCAGGAAGTATTGAACTGTAGAACAAAGGCAGATTTGATGGTTAAAAAAGAAAAATTCTAAGCAGAAAATCTTATGAATGAAACCGTGATTTACCTTGTGATAGCTCAGCTCCTGCTTTTCTTCCTTCCTTTCTTACATAGCTCCTCTGAGAGCAAGCAGACTGTCCTGAAGTCAGCATTTGCCAAAATCTGATATGGAACTGATCTCAGGACCATCCATTCTTCCCCAGCCTCCTCTAGGGAAATGTGTGGCCTGCAGGGACCTAGGTCCCATCTCTACAATGAGGTGGCGCTAGCCCCCCCCTTTGCTACAGGCTCCAAATGTGGGCCGGTGGCAGTGCTCCTATCACAACAACCAGTGATCCTGGCCCATGCTACGCGGTCCAGCACTGCCTTTCCTGTTCTAGCAATACCCCCTAAATGTATACTTCTGGAAATGCGTGGTTTGCAGCAGATACAGGTCTCAGCTAAGGCACCCATTGGGACCAAAGGAAAATGCTTTCTAAATTGACATTAAAAATGAGCTTGGAGCTAAAATATATATTGTATGATTTTATATTGGGAAAAAAAAACTGTTCTCTACCTTTTTCCAAACTTCTGTAACAATAAAATAGCTTTGTCATGACAGCATTCACAGATACAAGGGAAAGAAGGCTACTTACTCCTGTAGCTGAACAAAAGCTCACACAGTGGCTATTATGCCTCAGGTTCCTTCATTTTAAATCGTCCCTCTCCAGGTAGAAGCAGAATCCTTACAGGCAGAGCCCTTGCAGGCTTCCCTCATCTTCCCCACTCTTTGAATTTACTAGGCTTTGTAGATTTTTATCAAATATTCTCCACATCTGCTGAGACACACACACACACACACACACATACATATATACACATACATATTTCTTGTGCATCTAAATACCAAAGCCAATACTTTCTCATGGAAGCAGATTTTCACAAGAAATTAATTTTAACTGATTCAATTCATCATCTAACCGTGGTTACCAAGGATACCAAATAGCCAAAATCAGTTGGCTCCAACTTGCTTGTTAATCAGAAGATATTAACAGAAAGCTGTGAAGAATTATTGTTGTCTAAGTAATCTGGCCAGAAACAGTCCCCCCTCCCAATGTCCCTCAGTCCTGAACTCAGTTAAAAACATTCCAGTCTATAATAATCATTAAAAACATGCAAGGTTTTTTTCCAGGATTTGAAATTCAGTGATTAGTATTTAGAAAAATGACCGCTAATGGTTTCACTTTAATTCCCTTCCTGATGAAGCACCAAACTGAGAACGGCTACTGATTTGATCTTATCCATCTGAAAGCAGATGATTCTCACCATAGCAGGTAATTGAGCATTCAGGTGATCTAGCTGAATCTGTCCTAAATCAAACAGCCCAGCAATGTATATGTACTAATAGAGGGTAGCATCAAACAGATGAGCCTAGTACGTGCCCTTGAGGGACAGAGAATTAAAATAAAAACACCCCAAACAAAAAAATGTTTCTCCTTGCTAAAAGGTCAACATGGCTTTTTTAAAAAAGTACTCATAAGATTAAGTTTTATCTAGTCTATAATGTACATCTAAAGAAGAACCAAAAAATTGATACTTTCTCTCCAAAAAGCACAGGCAATCAAGTTTCTTACTAATTAGATTTGTTTACATTTTAAGAATATTAATTACATGTCATTCACTGCAATTATTCTGTCTCATTTTGTAGTTTGTCATTTTGTCTACAATGCCTTTTGCAAAAGAAAACACAGTTGCCACCCAATACCTATTTTTCCCTTTTCCCAAAAAACAATGAAACTTAAATTGCATTTGGAATTTGGGTTGACACCAAAAGACTACATTTCCCAGCTTTGGTATGGCCCTGTGACTAAATTCTGATCAAGAGATGAGAGCACAAGTGTTGACAGAGACTTCCAAAAAGGTTCCGTAAGAAGAGCAGACTTGGGCTGGAGGTGGACTCTTTTGTCTCTCCCAGGAATGTAAATGTGAGTGCTGGAATTCCAGCAGCCATCTTACCCCGTGAGGTGACTGTGAATTAGAAGCTGTGCATGGGGCAAGTGGGTGGTACAATCAATTAGGTGTCCAATTCTTGATTTAGGCTCAGGTTATGATCTCAGGGTCATGGGATCAAGCCCCATGATGGGCTCCGTGCTCAGCAGGGAGTCTGCTTGGGATTCTCTCTCTCTCCCTCTCCCTCTGCCTCCCCCTCTGCTCATGCTCTCTCTGTCTCTAAAATAAATAAATGTTAAAAAAAAATGAACCTTCTGTATTTAAGCCACTGTTATCAATGTTTTCCTGTCACATGTAGAGAATCCTGATTTTAAATTATAATTTCCTTTAGAATTTTAATGATTTTACTTTTCGTAAAATTTAAAACACATGACAAATTTGCGTAATAGAGCAGAAATACAGTGCTCTTCCCAACACCATTTACTGAATAATCCATTTCCTCCCCCCGCCCCGCTGATTTGAAATGCCGTGTTTACCAAATACTATGATGCCATGTTACTCTGTTTCTGTTCTATTAGGTTTGTTTGTTTTTGCATAGTCTTTATTTTCTCTGAGAAGTGGAAGTTGAGAGTAGAGGTAGAGCTTCAGAGGAAGGAGAGAAGGGCAAGGAAGAGGGCTGATGACAAGTAGGAACTACCAAGCAGCACTGAGGGCCCAGATGAAATGAGATTCTCCACATTACAAGCGTAAGGATTAACAGGGTAGACTCTGCATCAGAATGGCTGCGTTCAAATCCCAGCTCCATGACTTACAGGCTGTGTGGAGGCAGATTCTTTGCCTTCCTCCTCTGTAAAATGGAGATAGCACTAGAACCTACCTCAAGGTGGCTGTGTTAAAGGAGTTAGTATATAAAAAGCTTAGAATGATATCTGGCAACAGGTTCTATTATGTCTCATTGGTATTATTATTATTATTAATAGTTGTAATTGTTAACATTGTCACTGTCACCATCATCTTCTTAATATTAAGATGGCAGCTTTTTTGTTCCCCAAGGTACAATCAAGAATAATGTTGAATTTTATCAGATGCTTTTTTGGAGTTACCTGACATGATTGTGTTTGTTTGTTTCTCCAAAAACTTATGTATTGTGAATAAGACACCATTTCACACCCACTAGAATGGCTATAATAAAAAGATAATGACGAATGTTGCCGAGGATGTGGAGAAATGGGAACCCGCACGTGCTACTGACGCAAATGTAAAATAGTGCAGCCATTTTGGAAAATGGTTTGGCAATTCCTCAAAATGTTCAACACAGAATTATCAAATGACCCAGCAATTTCACTTCTGGGTATGGACCCAAGAGAAATGAAAACATACCTCCACGCAAAAACTTGTACCTAATGTTCTTAGTAGCAGTTATTCATAATAGCCCCAAACTGTAAACAACCCAGACGCCCAGGAACAGGTGAATAGATAAATAAAATGTGGAATACTCATATAATGAAATATTAATCAGTAATAAAAAAGAACTAATGACACATTATACAATGTGGCTGGACCTCAAAAACAGCATGCAAAGTGAAAGAATCCAGTCACAAAAGAGATCACCTATTGTAGGATTCCATTTATACGAAATGTCCTGAAAAGGCAAATCTATAGAGACAGAAAGTAAATTAGAGGCCTTCTGGAACCAGGTAACAGTGAATGGACATGAGGGATCTTACTGGGGTAATGAAAATGCTCTAACCTTAGAGTGATGCTTGCACAACTTCATAAATTTACTAAATAATCACCAAAATGTACACTTAAAAGTGGCTGAATTATATACTATGTAAAATATGCCTCAATAAAGTTATTTCTTTTAATGAGGGAATGGATGGAGGGTAATAGAAAAAAAATGGGAGAAGCTTATGTTAATTTTGTGTAAACATGATCAAAACTTAAAACAAATAATTATGTATGTATAATACGTATACAACAAAACCTACTCATGCAGTGATAGCTTTCCTATGCTTTACCATTCTTATATTCTCAGAGTAAACACCCAGTAGAAAATTCCACTGGGTTACACTAAACACACTACATATAAGGCATTTTCTTTTAATCTCTTCTGTATCTGTTTTTTTTGGGGGGGGAGGGGTCGCTTTTCACATTTTATTGGCTCAGGGGAGGGGCCTCCTCCATGTCACCAGGGGTGCTCACAAGTTCTTCAGCCACTCCAAGCTTGGGCCCTGGCGGTCCTGGGGGTGGCTGGGCACATCGGGCATGTTCCCATCATCTCGGAGGGGCACTGGATAGTTGTAGGTCGTGGCCTGGCTGATCATGGTGGCGTATTTGGGGAAGGGGCTGAGGGTGGGCAGAATTAGAGCGAGGCCCCCGATGGTGAAGGATGCGACCAGCACCGCTCCTTGGCCCAGGCATCCTTGAAGAAGGTGGTGAGTCTCCCGGCCATCTTGGTTACAGTGGCGGCAGCAGCCTCTTCTGTATCTGTTATTAAATCCTTCTTCTCATTCCCTTTGTTTTATATTTGTGTTTTCACATTCTTTTCTTGGTCAGAATAGCAAAATATTTACTTATGTATATTTCAAAAAACACATCTTGGTTTTGTTTATTAATACTGCTTTTGTTTGTGTTTTTATTTTTCACTTTCTATTCATTAATATGTTCTTTTGGTTTTTACTAATGTTTTGCTCCTACATGTTTTTGGTTTATTTTTCCATTTCTAAGTTCGTAAATTTAATGCTTGGTATATTCATTTTCTGTCACTCTATTTACTACAACCAATGAAAGTTATGAATTGTCATCTAAATATAGCACTCCACAGTTTTAACATATGTGCTTTCATTTCTATAGTGTTTTCAATGTCTATAATTTTAGTTTCCATATCTGATTTTCTAATTAAAGAGATCTCTGAAAGAGTTCAATTTTCAGGTGTTTAGGGTTCTGGTGATGTTGTGACTTGTTATTCACTTATTGATAATTTTGTTGCATTACGGTCTGTAAATGTGGCCCATAAAATTTAATCTTTTGGAATTAATGTTCCTTTTTTTATGGTACTGAAACATTTTTTTAAAAATGTTCCATGAACATTTCTTCTCTCTTGGTGACTAGAAAATTCCATTGGTATTTCACATAAATCAAACTTTTAGCAACATCCACTTCTTTTATCTATTGATGTGTCATTGTCGGTGAAGTATCATAGTCTCCCCCTATAATTCTGATGTTTCTAACTTCTGAAGTTTGAACAAACTTAGTTCAATACATTTGAATATCATTTCATTTATTAAAAGTTAGTGACTGGTAGGTCTCCATTGTTTATAGCACTATTTACCAAGCTAAAATAAGTCTTATTTGATGACTTTTATGTCACATGCAGTGTGTTTATTATAGGAATGTTAGTTTGATTAGCATGAGGCCTTAAAAAAGAGCAGATAAAGATGATATGAAATCCACAGAGGGGCACCTGGGTGGCTTAACTGGTTAAGTGCCCAACTCTTGATTTTGGCTCAGGTCATGATCTGAGGGTTGTGAGATGGAGCCCCACATCTGGCTCCATGCCCAGCATGGAGTCTGCTTGAGATTCTCTCCCTCTCCCTCTACCCCTCCCCCACTTCTGCTCCCACTCTCTTTCTCAAAATAAATAAATAAAACCTTTTTTAAAAAAATCCACAGATATTTTGCACTTGTTATTTTAATATTTTCAATGAAGCTATTTCCTGAGTATTTAAAAATCAGGTAGTGCACATCCAACTCTGATCCTCCTCTGACATTTCCCCATGTTCTAAGCTGCATTATTAAAGCCACCATTTAACACCCACTTCTGTCCATTCCCTGAATTAAATCTGATGACTTTCCTTAGTGCTGTGACTGCAAGCCCTAAAACATCACCTTTTACTATAAAGACATATGCTATAGTGCCCTTGTTTTGTGAATCTGTCCAGTTCAACTTTCCATTTCCCACATACTGAGGCACTGGGAAGACAACTGTGATTGAGTCATTGACGTGTGAGACAATATAAAAATTAAAAGATCAAAAGAACCAATGTAATGGAAAAGAGCTGTGATTTTAATCTTTATTGGCCTACCGAGTGGATCCTCTCAAACTGAACCTATGGGGATTAGATCCCCCCCAGAGAAGCTGCAGTAATCCACACATAAATGGCCTCTGAAGCAGTGTGGGGTTAGAATCAATAGATGCTTCTCCCAACAGCATGTGGAAGGAAAAAAGAAACACTTTGGGGGATTTTCTAGCTCTCTTTGTAGACTCTCTCTGAAATAGATTCCATGACATGATGAGTTTTAGCTACCTAAAAATTAAAGGAATACACACAAAGTACTTTAAAAGCCCCAGAGAAGGATGACCTATAAATTCAGTATATTACAGTGACATTAAATCTAAAGTAGCAATTGTGGTGGAACAGATTAAAGAACAGCAAACAACAGTTTTCTCCTTCCTTCTGAAATAACTGGGGAGGACTTTAGAGCTAGCTCAGCTATGCTATCTACCACTTGACATTCATAGTATTTGGGAAAAAAAAAATCACCATTGAAAATACGTTTGACCTGAGATTTTCAGCGTAAAGTGTTAAAAGTGGTTCGAATGTGGCCCCTCGTTTATGCCTCTTTCTTTGTTTCCCAGGTTTTTCTGATAGGAAATGAACATATCGGCAAGAACAAGTGATAGACTACAGGAATCAAGCAACCATGTTCTTCTCTAAGCTCACAGCCTAGTTAGAGTTTTTACAGAGCTGATTTACAGTGCAGTTATCCTAAATTAAAAATAAGTGATAATCATATTACATGTCTAGCAATAGAGAAGACCATGATTTTCGTTACTGCCAGGATGCTACAGTTACATCCTACAGCTAAATTTTCTACAGAATGTATTATTAGTTGTGCCAACAGCAGCTGTACTAATAATTTGGGATAACTCCCACTATGGTTAAAAAAAAAAGAAGGATCAATGATAGATAGTAAAAATATTTTCATGCTTGGATTTCCTTACCTAATATAACAGTTTTATACAGATGGTTGAAGCATTTATTTTGACAATGGGGTTGTAAAAAATAATTTCTATCCATAAAGGCCATAAATCCATGTCATTTGCAACCCCAGTTGCGTGCCAGACTCATGTGTAGGGGTACTTTAGGAATCACCCCTAAAGATTCTGATTTAGTCAGTCAGGGAACAGCGCAGTTATGTCTTCAAAAGTTCCCGCAAATGATTCTGATGCATAGCCAGAACTAAAAATCACTTCCCCAAAACCTTCAAGTTGGAAGGAGCCTTAGCATTCAACCATTTCTCACCCTCCCTGATTTCTAGTAACTTCTTCCCTATAGTCCTCCAGTCAACTGTCCTGGATGTCTGCATCAGATCTCCTATACAACCTCAAACTTAATGTATTTAAAATTAAGCTTATTTTTTTCCCCATAAAATATGCTCAAGGGGCACCTAAGTGGCTTAGTTGGGGTTAAGTGTCTGCCTTCGGTTCAGGTCATGATCTCAGGGTCTTGGGATCAAGCCCTGCATCTGTCTCTCTGCTCAGCGGGGAGTCTGCTTCTCCCCCCCTCCCCGTCTGTACTCTCCCCCACTCTCTCTCAAATAAATAAAATCTTTAAAAAAATATTTTTAAAAACCCATGCTCAACTTCTTGTCACAAACCTAATAAATCACATGACCATCCTCCCAGGCACTTAGGCCCAATATCGGAGAATTAGGATCCTTCTACTTTGTCTCAGTATACCGATTATTTTTACCCCTTAAATATGTTTTATATCAATCCCCTCTTCTCCAATTCCATTACCTTAAAACATTAATTCAACACTTCTGCCTAGACAAATACTAATAGTCTACTATTTCTGGTGTTTTCTCTAAAATCTCCAGGCTTTGAATCTCATACTGCCTAATTGCACCACTCCACCCCAGCTGCCCATCCTTGTCACAGATGTCTACATTCCTCGGGCCACTTCCCCACTTCCCTCCATTCCCGGCTTGTTGTCACTCTCTCCAACACTACTTTTGTCTTAACTTGTGGTTAATTCAATACTTCCAAAACCACAGTCTTTCTGTTCTTGTCCCTGTCTCCTTCAGTAACTTGTCCTTCACCCAACCTTAGTGCCTCATTCCACAATCACACCCCAGACCTGGTTATACCAACAACTGCAGCCCCTCCTTTTCACTGCATTCCCAATAATCACCCCACACCAGAGGACCTACAACCCTCTAATCCTACCAACTCTTCACTACCTCCACATGTCCACTTTCCCCTCTTTACTCAGATGAGATTTCAGAGTCGATCATCCCAATCCCTCCATCCTATACGCCCTCAAATCTTTTGTCCCTCTCTCATTGTCATACATCAGTGTGACCCTTCTTAAACACACCCCCTGTCTCTTCATGCCTGCACAAACACAGGTGAATGTAGTGGGAAAAACATTCACGCCTGTGGTGGTGGGTAGCACTTCAAATACATGATCACTACCTTCAAGTGGGCCCTTAACGTTGCCCAGCAATTACCCTGCACTTCTCTGATCCACTCACTCTCCCGTCTTCTGGCTATCACTTACACCTCTCCTGTTTTCACCTCCCACCCTATCCTCACTCGCAGCTGGTAACCTGGCTGTTTCCTTTTTCACTAATAATGGAAGAGCAGTCATAAGACAAGCTTCTATATGATCTCCAAACCATATCTGCCCACCCGGGCTCATATACTCTGCCCTGACTCCTTGTCAATGAATGAAATGTTGAAAAACCCACCTACTCAAGTACTCAGGCAATTCAATCCCCTATGTCATTTTTTTCTTTTTTTATTGAAGTATAATTAACACACTATTATATTAGTTTCAGGTGTACAATATCATGATTCAACAATTCTACACATTCCTCAGTTCTCATCACAGTTAAGGGTCCTCTTGATCCTCTTTACCTATTTTACCCATCCCCCTACCCATCTCCCCTCTGATAACCATCAGTTTGTTCTCTATATTTAAGACTTTGTTTTTCAGTTTCTTTTTGTTTGTTCATTTGTTTTGCTTCTTAAATTCCACATATGAGTGAAATCACATGGCATTTGTCTTTTGACTTATTTCACTCAGCATTATATGCTCTAGATCCATTCACATTGTTGCAAATGTCAAGGTCTCATTCTTTTTTATGGTTGAGTAATATTTCAGTGTGTTTGTGTGCCATGTCTTCTTTATCCATTCATCTATGGATGGATATTTGGGTTGCTTCCCTATCTTGGCTGTTGTAAATAATGCTGCAATAATATAGGCATGCATATATCTTTTTGAACTAAGTGGTTTTTTCATTCCTTTGGGTAAATACTCAGTATTGGAATTACTGGATCATATGTATTTTTTGAGGAACCTCCATACTGTTTTCCACAATGGCTGCACCAGCATGCATTCCCACCAACAGTGCACGAGCGTTCCTTTTTCTCCACATCCTCACTGACACTTGTTTCTTATTGATTTTAGCCATTCTGATTGTGGTTTTGTGGTTTTGATTTGCATTGCCCTGATGATTAGTAATGTTAAATACATTTTTATGTGTCTGCTGGCCATCTATATGTCTTTTTTGGAAAAATGTCTATTCAGGTCCTCTGCCCATTTTAATCAGATTTTGGTGAATTTTTTCAGTTTTGTTTTTGTTTGTTTTTTTGGTGTTGAGTTGCATAAGTTCTCCATCTACTTTGGATATATCAAAATATCAATACCAATATCAAATACATCAATTGCAAATATCTACTCCTATTTAGTAAGTTGCCTTTTTGTTTTGCTGATGGTTTCCCTCACTGTGCAAAAGCTTTTTATTTTGTTAGAATCCCAATAGTTTATTTTTACTTTTGTTTCCCTTGCCTGAGGAGACATCCTCTGCATGATTTTTAACTTCTCTCTAGCATCCAATTATGAATTATGTAATTACGAATATGTAATTATTTTCTCCTCTCTTTAAAAACCATCTTTTGACTTATTTTCTCCTCCCTTTTCTTTCACAATAAAACTCAAAAATGTAGTATATGTTCTCTTCAACTCTTCTCAAAGAGACTATAGTCAGACTATCACTGACTCCACTTGCCCACAACTCCTTCAGAATCCCTCAGTTCAAGGTCACCAATGAAGCTCCATGTTGCTAAATGCAATGATCAGTCCTGGGTTCTCATCTTACTTGACCTTTCAAGTACATTTCACTAGGAGGATCACTCCCTCCTTCCAGGAATACTTTCTGCACTTCCAGGCCACCGTACTCCTCATTTTTCTCCCACTGTACTTGATGATCCTTTTCAGTCTCTTTTGTTGGTTCCTTCTCATCTTCCTAACCTCTAACTAGTTGTTTGACTTCTTCTTTTTTTAATCTTCATTCCTTGGTAAGCGCTTCTAGTTTCTGAGCTTTAAATATCCTCTCTATGTTGATAGCTCCTAAATGTATATCTACAGGCTACACTTCTTTCTTGAGCACCTACGAAGGATATCCCAATACCCACTCAAGAATACTGCTCCAATAATTGTCCCCCTTTGTCCTACAACATGTATTTTTGTTCTTCACTAGATCATTCCCATCACATTAGTGATGTTCTCTCTTACAATTTAAAACAAAAACAAAAACCCTTGAACTCATTTCCCTCACCAACTAATTACTCATTTCTCTGGTATCTGCAGAAAAACTTGAAATAGTCTATACTCACTGCCCCACTTTTGCCAGTCAATTCCTCTTACAGCCACTCCAATCAGGCTCTTGTCCCCACCTCTTCACCAAAACTGCTTGTCAAATTCACTTCCGATGACCTCTACATACTAATGGCAGTGGTCAATACTCAGTGCTCATTCTACTTGACCTAATGGTAGCACTGACGCAACTTTTATGCCCTCCTCTTTGATACGCCATTTTCTTGGCTTCTCATTTTGGCTTTCAGGTCAATACTCTTGGATTTTCCGGTCCATCTTAATTAGTTTTCTTTTGCTGGTTCCTCAACTCCTCTCCATCCTCTTAGTGTTGGAGAGCTCCAGAATTCAGTGCTGGTCCTCCTCTCTCCTTTGTCTTCCTGGATCATTTCAGCCAGACTCATTTTAAATATCATCTCTATGCCTACAATGCTCCCATTTGTATCTTCAGTCCAGCCATCTTTCCTCAACTCCAGGCTCATATATCCAATTTCCTAATCTGTAGCCCTACTTGACTCACTCACTAATAAGCATTCCCAACTTAACACATCCAATACTGAGCTCTTAATATTCCCCTCTAACTTACTTCTCCTACACCTCTATTCCCTTGCTCAGGCCAAGTTTTGGGAGCCATTCTGATTCCTCTCTCTTGCATACCCTACATCCACCCACTGGAAAATCCTGTCAGCTCTACCTTCAAGCTACCTGGAATCTGACCACTTCTCACTATCTCCACTGCCATCACTCAGGTCCAAGCCACCATTATCTCTCACATAAATAATTACAACAGTCACATAATTCTTCTCCCTGACTCCACCCTTACTCTTCTACAGTCTGGTCAAAGTGATCCTTTCTGTTCTTAAGGCAGACATTATCACTGCTGTGCTTAAAACTTTCCAATGACTTCCCATCTTACTCTGAGTAAAAGTCATATTCATTACAATGGCTTATAGGGCCCTATGATCACTCTGCCATCACCTTTCCAACCTCACCTACTATGTCTCTCTTCCTTGCCCCTGGCTAATACCTGGCATGTGCCTGTCTCAGGACCTTTAAACGTGCTGTTCCCCTGCCTGGAAGGCTCTTCCCCTGGCATGTGCATGCCTTGCTCCCATCATTTCCTTCTGACCTTTTACTCATCAACTTTCCGTGATGCCATTTTGGTCCCCACACCTATTCTCTTTCCATGTTTTATTTTTCTTCTTAGCACTTATTACCATCTAACATACTATGTAATTAGTGAATTTATTTATGTATTATCATTTTCCTCTCAGCAACATATAAGTTCCACAAAGGCCAGCTTTTCATTTTGTTTGGTTCCCTACCACATGTACAATGCTGTATCTAGGTATCTAGATATGTACCCTACATAGAACAGAGCCTTGCACATAGGAGATGATCAATAATCATTTGATGAGTAAGTAAATGGCGTTTTCAATCATGATCTCTCCAATCAACCTTCATCCTGTCTCCAGAGTGATATAATTAGAAGAAAAATCTGTTCACCTTAATTTTTAGCTTAAAACCCTTTAATGGGTCTGTAGTGTTATAGCTGATGCAAATAGAAATGTCTTCAGTAGCCAGGCATATCCTATCAATGTGATGAGGTAAGTTCATTCATGTGGGCAGGGGAAGGGAGGATAAGAAAAGTGGAGAGTGTATGACCCGCCTAAGGGCATTCAATCCAATTATTTTAACAAATTGTGCCTACTACTTGGCAGCCCCTGTATGTAGAAGAAAGAACCATCTCCACAGCCTGGCTTGGTAGGCACTATGGATGGATACTGGGCCCTATAACATCAGAGAAAACAGGCTGTGCATACCCACAAACTGAGTGGTTGCAATGCAACTGAACATGTTGCTTTTTCATTATTAAATAAACAGGCAAGGAAGCAAGGTGTCACTGTTGGCATAGTCTGAAATTATATCTGGAGCCCAGATGTTTGAACCAGACGACTAAACTTGCTAAAGGCAATTATGTGAGGTAATTATACCTGAGTTTCAGGGTAACATGACTGGGGACCTAAAATAGGTGATCTCCCATTCAGTGATTCTAATCTGTCAGGAACTTACCTTGAACAGGAAGAGCATCAATCACCACCCACTTGAGCTTATTTCCCATTCTTCAAGGAACCAGAGAGACTTGAGATGTGCACTCACAGAACTTCCCTCATCCTGAAATCTCCAAGAGTATTTTGCAAGAATGAATCCTTTGGACTCATTACAGTAAATTGTACTTCTTTCAAGATTTCTACATCAGAGTGCTCCAGCCTAAGTCCTCCGTGGGACTTTAACAATGGCATACAAGACTTCCACAATCTGATCAGTGTTCACTAGAACAGACTCATCCCTCAACAGTCCCAACACATACTTCACTTCCTATTACTACCAAAGATCCACCCTCTCCTGTCATAGGGCATTTATAAATTCCTAGAAGGTCCTTTCCACCCACACGTTCCAGGCAAAACACTTCGCCCAAGAATCAACTTCTCTAGGAATCCTCTGTGGATACACTCAAGCCAGTTAATTACTTCTCTCCTCTTTTCCTGCACTGTGTCCCATATATATCTCCCTTCCTGTCTTCATTTTATTAATTGCAATTACTGTTTTATCTCAATTCCATAGGGGCAGTAACCATGTTTAATGGATCTTTGAATTACTGATGCCTAACGAAGCATCTGGCAATTACAAGGTACTCCAATATCTTCTTAATTTGACTTAATTATAATTAGTAAAGAGTGATCTGGTCAGTATGGCTAAAGTAAGGCTTCATAAGTGCTGGGAGAGAAGGAGGAGGTGGAAAGAGGGAAAGAGAACATAGATAAAAAGAGGTCCAAGTTATATTACAAATTTTTTTTCATATTTCACATAAATAAAGGCAGTACTTTGCATTGGAAAGAATGTTACGATGTATCAATTTTTTCTTTGCCATTATGGGCAGAATGTGAAAAACTCTAAATTCTCAACATTGTTCAATTAAAGCTTAACTCCTCCCCCACCAAAAAAGAGTATTACAATGAATCCCTATTTGTTGATGCAACCTTAAAATTTTAAAAGGCAGTCTAGTATAATGATTGATTGTAGTCAGACAATGAATGCAATCATTCACTGCACAGTGAACTAATCCTTCTGTGAGCTAATCTGACAATACTTATATTTTAACTAATGCAAATTAGCAATAAAAACATTAAGATTCTCAAAAATAAACTGCCACATGATAGTAAACACAGAAAATTCACATAAGAAATATAGGTAGGCTTAAAGTATTAAAAATACTCAATCCCACCACCACCAGCAAAAAAATACAAATTGAACCAGGTAGTCACTTAAAACCTGTTAAATTAGCAAGTTTTTTGTTTGTTTGTTTTTTAAGGCTCTTTTTTTAAAGATTTTTTACTTATTTTTTGACAGAGAGACAGCAAGAGAGGGAACACAAGCAAGGGGAGTGGGAGAGGGAGAAGTAGGTTTCCCGTGGAGTGGGGAGCCTGATGTGGGACTCAATCCCAGGACCCTGGCATCATGACCTGAGCCAAAGGCAGATGCTTAATGACTGAGCCACCCAGGCACCTCAAATTAGCAAGTTTTTGCTGACATTATTACCACCTAATGCTAGTGGATATACTGTTCATTCATAGCAGGCATATTTGGCACAAATCTTGTGAAAGTTAATAATGGGAAACCTCACTAATATGGAGTCAGGAGGTTTGGGAAGGGGTGCTCCCACACCCTACCACCCTACCACTCTTAATCGACTGCAGACCCAATAGGAAGAGATGGATTTGACCCTGCACAAGGATGCTACTTTACTATCCCAGCTGAGGAAGACATGCTTTCCTATCCCCTCATCCACTCAATGGCTCAGCCAATGAGAAGTCACCACACTTGGAACCCAGCTTACTCCAATGGACTTTTAGTTTATAACAGCCTTCCCAACTAACACCTTTCCTCCTTAAAAAAGTGTACCTTTGTTCTCCAGACTTCCTATGGTTTTGCCACAGCTTGTTTGTCCCAGATGGCAATTCTCTTTTATTCCTGAATACACCCATCTTTTGCTGGTAAAATATCTGGAAGCTTCTATTTTTAAGTTTGACAATCTACAGGAAAGCAATTTGAACCCGATGTTGATAATTTATCAAGAAATTTTCTACCCCTTCGTCTTCAAGGAGGTGGCTGAGCGGGTCGATGGCCATGGTCTTGTGGCAGATGTAGAGATGCAGATCTTTGTGAAGACCCTGAGGGCAAGATCATCATCCTTGAAGCTGAGCCCAATGACACCACTGAGGATGTCAAAGCCAAAATCCAAGACAAGGAGGGCATCCCACCTGACCAGCATCATCTGATTCTTGCGAGCAAACAGCTGGAGGATGGCTGCACTCTCAGACTACAAAATCCACAAAGAGTCCATCCTGCACTTGGTGCTTGGCCTGTGGGATGGCATCATGGAGCCTTCCCTCTGCCAGCTAGCCCAGAAATACAACTGCCCTCCACTGGCTCTCTTTTGCTGGCAGGGCAGCCTCCTGCCAAAGCCCCAAGGCCCTGGAGCTACAATATAGTTTCCTTTTCATAGACTGGAGAAGGAAGGAAGGAAGGAAGACAGAGAGAGAAGGAGGGAAGAAGGAGAAAAGGGAAAGGGAAAGGGAAGGGAAGAAATTGTCCCAAAAGGAAGAATACTACAGATACATCACAGTATTTTTAGGTAATGAAAAATTAGAAGCTAGAAATGCCCAAAAAGCACAGTTAAGTGAAAAAGATTTACCTACTCTCCGGAATATAGATATATAGTCATCCTAAAAATTGCACAATCACTGTTCATCATGGAAAAAATACAGTAATAGTAATAATGGTTAGTATTTATTGAGCATTTACTATGTGCCAGGTACTATGGTAAGTATT
The DNA here is from genome assembly GCF_011800145.1 of Mirounga leonina. Lineage (NCBI taxonomy): Eukaryota > Metazoa > Chordata > Mammalia > Carnivora > Phocidae > Mirounga > Mirounga leonina. The sequence continues at coordinate 9,541,065 of NW_023270852.1, forward strand.
TTTTTTTCTTTTTTTTTTTTTTTTTAAGTAGGCTCCACACCCAGCATGGATCCCAGTGCAGGGCTTGAACTCACGACCCTGAGATCAAGAACTGAGCTGAGATCAAGAGTCAGACGCTTAACTGACTGGGCCACGCAGGCGCCCCTGCGGTAAGTATTTCACATGCATTGTGAGATAGGTACTAAAATAGAGTTTCTAGATTTAGCATATAAAAATATAAAGTGCACAGTTCAATTTGAATTTCAGATAAATAATAGGTATTTAGTATACGTCCGTCCCATGCAATATTGCTCATCTGAAATTCAAATTGAACGGGGCATCCTATATTTTACCTGAATACTGGCAATCCACTTTACTGATGAGGAAACTTAAGACACGGAAATCACCTAGGGACATACAGCTAATGAGCAGAGACCACATGCTAAGCACACGAAAAAAGAAGAATGGGAACTTTTGGGTGTGAGGGATTATAAATGGGTAAAACATATGCATGCCCACGGATCACGGCTGAGAGGAAGCGGGGAGAGGTGACAACTCTGCCACCAGAATCTCCGGAGTGCTGGGTCTGGACACTGTGTTACAGCAGCCTTCCTTTCCCATCGTACAGATGAATAAACTGAAGAATTAGATATTGTGCTCCAGGTCATAAAGCTAGTAAGAGCAGGATCAGATTCTGACTCTAAAGCTCTTGCTTTATTCCACTTTGTCATCTTGATTTCCCGGGTGAGTTTTTTTTTTTTCCCCCTTCAGGTGCAGTTCCATCAGTGTTGATATAAAAGTTTTTGTGTGATAAAATACATGCACAAAGACACATCAATATTTCAAGGAGATCTGTAAAACCTAGTCATTAAGGGTTTGCTTCGGTTGAAAGCCATTCCTAGAACTAACCCAATAAAACACTTAGGAGAAAAAGTCCTGATGCACATTATGGCTTAAATTGGGATTTCATTTAGAAAGTAGAAAAGCATACTCCGTACTTATCCTTTTAAAAGTGAGATTGCTCTCCCCACTTAGGCCTCCTTGCTAAGCTCCTCCCCTTTCTCTATCCATTTCAGCATGTGTACTTGTTAGTTCCTTCAAGTAACTCAGTCAAGACCCTTCTTGAGCATTCTGAATTTTTGCAGGCCAATCATACAGGAAAGCACATGTACACGCACAAATACACAAGTGCCATTATGTTTTCACAGTGAAAGCAATGCTTATGCTCTATACATAATAGGACATTTTAGGTGATTTCCCCTTAGGTATTGGCTTAATATTTCCTTGAGAGGTTAGCCCACATCAAAAAGTTTGTGCTTTTGATTGTTTATTCTGAAAGAGGCATCTGGCCACAGGGCTGCCTGTGAGGCCTTTGCCACAGTTTGCTTTTGTTTTTCCCTCTTGATAATTACCTCATGACTAAACCACTCACTGGTCCATGTAGAAGAATCCCACAGAGATGAAAACACACTTGTTTAAATAAAATATTTATGAAGAAGGCCTAAAATGTCACCGAAGTAAATGCAAATTATCTTCACATATTGTGCATCCAATATGCCACTCGTTCCTTAGAAGACTATTTCCTGATTGCAATTAACATTAATTTTTAAAAATTAATCCCATTGTGCCTAATCATCCCAATGCCTATTCATAAAAACCTAGTGTTTTAAGGTTAACTCTCTTTTGACGATCTTTGAAAGTTTTAATAAGACTAATATTTAGTCTTGAGGATTATTTTGAAGATTTTTCCTTAGACACTATATTTAATTATTTTACATGTACATCTTCTAATAAATGATTTCATTCTAATTCAATATAAGGTGACATTAGTGAAGATTCCACATTCTGACCTTTTAATGAAATACTATTTGGACATGATTTTCTCAATTTGTTCTTCTTTTTTTTCCCCCCAAGTCGGGTAAACATAAAACATAATGGATTCTCATTATATTTTTATAGAATCCTCAATATAAAAATTTGGAGTAATATTATCAAAAGGAAGTTAAGAATCAGTCGATGTATGTAGTAACTATTACAAGACCCCTGGCTTTTGATACCATCTTTCCTAATTTTTCAGGAAAGAGATATGAACTGAGCTGAGAAGACTCGGTGGTTTCATCCTCTGCTTGATGGTCTTGACAGTTGTTCTCCACTTGGCTACACTTTAGAATCAACAGAGGAACTTAAAAAACACAATGATACCAGGCCCCACCCCCAGAGATTCAGATTTAATTTGTCTAGAATAAAACTCAGTCATTGGTAGCTTTTTGTTTGTTTTATCTTTGTCAGAGCTCCCTAAATGTTTTGAACGTGCAGCCCAGGTTGAAAACCATTTGTTTAGAAAAAGCTTTTCCTAAGAGGGTTAATGTCCACTTGAAAGGAGGAGTCATTAATGATGAGCCATAAGGCTCTGCTTCACACCCGGACCAGAAAATGAAGAACAATCTCTAGAAATACAAAGCTGCAATGTCAATGTAAACCCAGTATCCTGAACAAAAAGAATGCATAACCTAAAAACTAAGCTGCACAGAATTTCCCTTTTAACAAACATAACTGCACAGAATTTAACCTACAGTTAGAGATTAAATCCTTTATAGAAGAACAGAATAGACAAAGTAGGTCTGAAGGCGGCTCTTACGAAAAATACCTATGTGAATGAAAAAATTTTCATTGACAGTAACTCTCAGATTCTTAGTACTTGTGATGTGTTTACCTAAGAAGCTACTTTGACTTAAACTCAACCCTTTCTCCATGGATCCCATGGCCTTGCTGCTAGTTTAGCTCTGAGATTCAGTTTTTATTTGCACATACAAATCTCTCAAACTTGAACGTGCCTACAAATCACCTGAAGATCCTGTGTATACACAGATTCATATGCAGTAGGTCTGGGTGGGGCCTGAGAGTCTGCATTCTAATAAGCTCCCAGATGCTGCTGATGCTGCTGGTCCACAGACAAACACTTGGGGCAGCAAGGTCTTGGAAGACATCATGAGGATCAAATGAAATGACCTACATAAAATGCTTGGCACAGACGTGGTTGGCATCCTACAGAAGAAAAGACTTAAAAAGGAAAATAATAAAACGTGGTAAAAACCTAGAGATCACATGATCCAATCCTCCCTCCTTTTCCAGATGTGGAAACGGCAAGTTAAGAAAAGTTAAAATCTCTTCCTCTTTAGAGCCAAAGAAAAAAACCATGGTTTCTAACTGCAAAAAAATTGCAACGAAGGTCCATGGGTGGAAGTTAAACAGAGCTCTTCATCCCATATCAGGAAAAATCTTTTAACAATAAATGCTGTCCTACAGTCATTTGGCCCTCTTGAGGAGAGAGTGTGAAGTCTCCAGTTACAAAATGTGAGCACAGACCAGTTGGTAATGTGAAAGAACACATTCATGTTTCAGGTAATTGTTGAACTAAGTAAGAGACATCACACACTTAATATGTACAAAAATATTTTTTTTAATTAAAACAGAAACCTCATTTCTTTCCTCACTCCAACTTTGCTCTTCCTGAAGTCTTCCCCTCTGCAGTAAATGGAGTTACTTGGGTCAAAAAGCCTTGGAGTCTTCTTTATCACTACTTCTCTCACCCCTCACATCCATTCCATCAACAAATCCTAGCACTGTTACTTCTCACCACCTCCATTACAACAATGCTGGCCAAGCCGCTCTCCACTCTGTCCGGATCACTACAACAGCCTCCTGACAAGTTTCTCTGTCTTTGTCCTTGATCTTCAACAGCATTTTCTCAGCAAGCAGCCAGAGTGCTGCCACTTCTCAACCCCTTCCTTCTCGTTGGGAGTACAATCCAAAGTCCTTCTACCGGTTGACAAGGCCCTATGTGATCTCTCCCCCCCAGCCCTCAACCACATTTCTAATCATTCTCAATCTTTTTCTCTCTGCAGCCACCCTTAAACTCATTGTTCCTTGGATCACATCAAGGATGCCCCTATCTTAGGACCTCTGTCCTTGCTCTTCCCTCCGTCATGAAGGCTATACTCTGGGATTTGCAAGTGTATGCCCCACATTGCCAATATATGAAACAACAATAAAGACACTTCACAGAAGGATTCTAATTGCTCTCTATGGACAAAAGTGCCCAGACTCAGTTTAAAGATCAGCACGTTACTTTCCATAGTTGGTACAGATGAAAGGCTGGGTGAGGCATTCCAGTTCCAATTGTGACTCAGCTTCATTTTTAAAAATTGCTCTTTCATCAAATCCTCTCTTAACACCAAGTCAGGGAAGGCTATGTGCTATACTCCCACCTCAGCACACTGCCTACCACAGCCTGGGCAGAGAATAACCCTTCAGGAGGGCCACCTGGTCTGTGACCTCTGAAAAAATGCACAAACATCCCAGATGCAGTGTCCTTCTGCTGCCCACAGGGAATTATGTCCGTTTTCTTCTTTTAAAACCAAAGTTCTGCAGTTGAGCTTGAGAAAACTTAACTGCCGCTGAGTAACCATGGACAGACAATGGACAGAGAGCGCTGGTACATGGCGTTCAGGTGAGTTCCTCTGCAGAAAAGGAAGTCATTCACTTCTGGAGAGGACTGTGTCGGGGACCCACGTCCCAGGGCCGCTGTGTATGCTTATTCTGGTCCACAGGAACCAACAACAAGGGTACCATGCACAGTGTTGTGCAATGCAGCTACTCCAGCCACTCAGCCTTTAGGGCTCGAAATGAAAGCCACTCTTGGTTCAGACAATCAAACAGCATCAGAGGGATGGAGATAAATGCATCTAATGTAGGAATTACCGTGGGCAAGGAGAAGAAGGAGGGAAGTGAGGAGAGATTCTGGCCTGAGCTGAAGAGGATGCACTTTGGCTGTGCGCTTTGGCCTCAGCCCCCCTTACCCCTGCGCTCACAGTGCCCCACTCCTGCCTCACAAGCAGGGTACTTCCAACCCAAACCAAAGATCCAGAGGGGCACGGGCTGGAGGAAAGCCCAAGAACATAGAATCCAGCCCATGTATTAAAAGAAGCAGAGGCATAAAATCAGCCAAAAAGATGTGGAGTGTTAAACAGGAGACTCGGCAAGAGGCCTCATCCATCTTCTCTCATAAAGCCAAGGGAAACTGTTTACTTATGTGGGATAACAATGGAAACTTGTGGAGCAGTTACAGGCAAGGAAGTGGGACATTTCAACACTAGCATTTGCTTTGGGTGAAGCATACTACATAATTTTCTTGTTCCTGCAGCTTCAGGAGGAAACTTTGCCCACTTAGGACATCATCCAGGACTCCCAGTTCATGAAATAAGGAGCTCTGATTCCTATCTGTGGTCTCCGCAGAACATCACAGCCAGCAATGAGCCACACAAAGGCTGGGTATTGAACCTCCAGGGAGATCATTTGGGATCAACAGTTATTTCTTGACTGAACTCTGCACTTTGAAGTAACCCATTAGGGGTCATCCAATAAACTTAATTAATGTAACCACAGGCAAGGGGGAACAACAATCTTTCTTTTTCAATAGAGAAATAGATTTCGAATAGGGAAAATCTGATATAAACTTTTAGCAGATGATTTCTCTTCACCCCACAGACCAATTTTGAATATGCTATCAAGAAATGCTATTTAAGTCAGGCGCAGAGTATATCTCTTTATAAATCAAATAATTCCCTAACTTATCCTTTGTGTAAGTAGACTTTTATATAACATATATGTAATATATAATGCGTTGGCTTAAAATAGGCAAATTTGTACTGGATAACCTGCACAGCAATAGCTCATTTCCAATATTTATACACAGGAATATCACGGGCAAAGGCCATTTTCTCATCCCATCTTTAACACAATACTTTTTTTTAATATTTAGGTTGAGAGAATATTCGAGAAAATGATTTCTCCAGGTAAGAAGAATCTCAAGTAAAACATATGGAAGCAATGTGTCTTTCGGTAACCAGTAGTGGATGAGATGTGGGAGACCCAGGGCCCTTAGGGAAAGCAAATGGCTCCATTAAAAACTCCTTCCTCCAACCTTAATTGGTCAAATGCCAGAATAAACGAACTTTCCAAAGTTAGGAGCTGTGCAACTTTCACTAAGGATAACTGCAGGTGCCCCAGCCGTGACCAGCGAGCCCACCGAGCCGGGTGTGCCCGGCGGCCGCAGCTGACAGAGTCGGGCGCCCAGGCCCAGGCCGCCTCCACGCCAAACGACCCGCCGGGAACCGGTTCAGGCCCGGCTGCCCGGGACCGGGAGCTCCCCGTTGCCGGCCCAGCGCCAGATCCCGCCCCGCCCTTCCCACCCCAGACCAAGGAAGGGAAATGGGCGCTCCGAAGCGAAGGTGAGGAGCGCCCAGCGGGATTCAGCCGCAACCGGGGCCGCCCGCAACTCCCAACTTCCCAGAGTTTCCTCCGGCCTCGTCCCCCTTCCCACCGCTGGTGAAGCGGCCGCGGCCTCCCCTCGCCCCGAGCGCAGAGCCCGGGAAGTGGAGCGCGGAGCCCGGAGCTCGGGAGCCGCCCCCCGGAGCCCTGGAGACTGGAGCGCAGGTGGCGGGCGTGGTCCCTCCAACCCTGCCCCAGCCTCCTCCCCCCGCCCCCCCGATCCCGGACTCGGCCTCCGCGCAGCAGTCTTTGCGGGGGTCCCCGCCCGGGGCCAGCATCAGGCCACGGCGCGCCGCTTCCTGATCCCCTCCTCTAGCTCGGCGGCCACCCCCCTCCTCGCCCCAGTCCGCGTCGCTCTTCTGCCTCAGGCCCCGGTGCGGCCCCAACTCCCAGCGCAGGGCCCTCCGGTCGCGCCCGGCAGCGGCGGCCGCACTCACCTGGGTCGCGGAGCCGGGGTCTGGCGCGGTCCCGCAGGTGGTAGATGAAATCCTGGCAGCTGTCGTGCTCCAGGGCCCCACGGGCACAGAGCTCGGCCAGCAGCTGCAGCGCCTGGTGACAGAGCGCGTCCCTGGCCCCGGGCATCGCCCCCCCGCATCCTCGGACCGCGCCGGGCAGGCGGGCGCGGGAGACAACCCTCCGCCTGCCAGCTCAGAGCCTCCGCCTCCGGGCCGTCCGCGCTCGCCGTCAGGGAGCCGCCGAAGAACGGCCCGAGCCCCAGCCCCGGCTGGCCCGGCCTCCCACCGGTTGCATGCAGCTCTTCGGCTGCCGGTCGGTCGGGCTTTCTCTCTCTCCCGCCCGGCCGCTCTGTCCCTCCCCGGGCACCGAGGGGAGGCGGCGCCGCACAGCCCCGCGCGCCTCTCTCCCGGCGCCCCGCCCGCCACTCGCGGCCGCCGGGGGGCGGGGCCGGGTCAGGGGCGCGCGCCGCGGGCTGCGATCCCGGTGGGCCCGACTCCCGCGCCAGCGGCGGACGAGGGGGCGCTCGCCGGCTCCTGGAGGAGCGCGGGACTCGGCTCGGGACCAGGCGCTCAGAGCGGCTGCGCCCAGGCTTGGAGAGTGGGAGCGAGGCGCGCTCCGGGCATTCTCGCCAGCCCACCCCTCCGTTCTCGGGCAAACCAACACCCTCTCCCACCGTCCCTCGCCGCGAGCGTTCAAAGCGCGCGTTGGGTGCGTGGCGCGAAAGGTGCAGTTTGGACCACACCCGCCCGATCTGGAGAACCGAGTCCTGGCTTCGAACTTGAAAAAGCGCCGTCTGGGCAAAAACCATGGGCCTCAGGGTGCTAGATCCCCAAATGCGGGTTCGGGGCCAAGATCTGCCAACAAAGGAAGGATTTCCCAAGTGCAGGACGTTTTCGACCACCGTGGTGTTTTGGAGACGGTGGAGGCTTGCACGTTAGAACTAAGGTCAAATAAATGGCTTCTGGAGAAAGATGTCGGGACATAGATCCTGGCTGGTTTTCTAAGCAACTGAATCAAAATCCGGGGATTGCCAACCTGTCTCCCATATCCACCAAGTTAGAGTTTCACAGAATCTGAGCTTTCTGAAAGGGAACTCTGGGCACCTCTCATGCACCCACCTCTTCAGCATCTCAGGCAATAAGCCCAGAAATAACCTCGAAGTACTGAACTCGTGGGGGGGGGGGGGGGGGGGGGGGGGGGATCAGGGGAGGGGTTCCTGGCACTATGCCACAGCCTTTTAGATACACAATCTCATTTAATTCCCTTGATAGCCCAGCAAGGTCTGTATAACCGTTGTCCTCATTTTACCAGTGAAAAACCTGAGACTCAGAAAGTTCATACTTGGGGAGGCAGGGTAAGGTATTATTATAATAGTAATAATAATAATTATTATTTTTAGCTTTAAGTAAAACTAGTGTCCAGGCCCTACTACAGACAATTACAGTTGATTCTACAGCTGGCACTCAGCCATAGGTTGTGCTGTTGCTAGGGCCACCTCCTAGCAAATCATACTGTGCAGGAAGGTATTTCAGGATGCCACACAGCGTTCACCCAACAGACAAGCTTTGAAATCCTGCTGCGAATGGTGCCGGGGCCTCAAGGATCTTATATTAGAACAGTAGAGAAAATGCAGAGTTATAAAGATAACTCCAGACAGTGAAAAGAGAAGTAGACTCTCTGTCCTAGGAAAACTAGGAAGGAGATGAAGCCAGCTGAAAGGAATCCTGTGGAGGAGGTAGAACAGAAGCCGGTCCTTGAAAGGAGGGAAAAGCCGATGTGACTGTGGAGGGGGAAGCAGAGAGAGTGGGATGCTAGAGCTAGTATAGTAATGGTGGGGAGGAGGGTGTGTGTTCAAGCATGTAGAAATATACCACCGATGTGACTACCTCAGAGAGGAACTGAAAGCGGAAAGTCCAGTTAAGAAAGTACTTTGATAAGCCAGGCAAGATATGATGAGGGCCTCGATCAGGCTGAAGGCACTTAGCTGATTGCTAAGAACATCTAAATTTGAAAAACATTTCAAGTATTAATTGACAAGATTGCACCCACTGGAATGAGATAGAATGAAAGACATAGAAGTTTCACAAACTGACCTGAGTCATATGTGGTGAGTAATGAAAAATGCTTAGAATTGGAAGCATTGGAGTTTAGGAGAGAGGGGAGACTGGAAATCATCCATAGAAAGATAGAAATTGAGTTGCCATATTGGATGGATTCCTCCAGCTAAGGAGAGCTGGAAAAATGGGAGAGAGCTTGTCATTTAAAATGTGGTTCAGTGGGGCGCCTGGGTGGCTCAGTCGTTAAGCGTCTGCCTTCGGCTCAGGTCATGGTCCTGGGGTCCTGGGATTGAGCCCTGTATCGGGCTCCCTGCTCAGCAGGAAGCCTGCTTCTCCCTCTCCCACTCCCCCTGCTTGTGTTCCCTCTCTTGCTGTCTCTCTCTATCAAATAAATAAATAAAATCCTAAAATAAGATAAAAAAATGTGGTTCAGTTAGGAGGAGATTGAAAAGCAGCAGTGATGGAGAAAACACTGGACAGAGGGGCGTCATGGGGGCCAAAGGAGGAAGAACATTTGATGGAGTGATCTACAGCATCAGCTGTCAACAGAACCTACAGAGACAAAAACTAAGAAATGCCCTTTGGATGTAGCAGGCAATAAGACATTCGTGATTTACATCTAGAACCAACCTTGTGGAAGTTATTTAAAATTTTTGTGCCTAGGGTTTCTCTTCAGATAATACTAATATGTACATTAATGAATTGTTATAAAGATTACATAAAGTACTTAGAACAGTTCTGCCACATAATATGGGCTCAGTCAATATATGTTCTTGTTGTTGCTGTTGTGTGTCTACTACAATGTACTAGATGCTAACTAAACAAACACACTTTCTTAATTTATTAGTGACAACATTCCTAAGTAGTGGGTGTTATTATTTCCTATTTTACAGGTGAAGAATGTGAAATCAGGGGTTAAATAATTTTCTCAAGGACAAACTGATAGATCATTTCCAGAGACAGCCACAACTATCCCTCCCATTCCACATGTCTGTTTTCACTGTGACTTTACCACTCCTTCAATCAAGAAATTGAGTCTATTTCCCATCCCCCTTGAATTGGGCTAGCCCTGTGACTTGCTTTAACCAAAAGAATATGTGAAAGTGATATTCTGGTGTCAGAATGGTGGCTCGCAAGGATGTGGAAAAAAGGGAATCCTTGTGCACCACTGGTAGGAATATAAATTGATGCAGCCACTAGGGAAAACAAAATGGAGATTCCTCAAAAAATTAAAATTGAAGGGGCATCTAGGTGGCTCAGTCAGTTAAGCGTTCGACTCTTGGTTTCGGCTCAGGTTGTGATCTCATGGATCAGGAGATCTGCGCTCAGTGGGGAGTCTGCTTGAAGACTCTCTCCCTCTGCCCCTCCCCCCACTCTCTCTCTCCCTCTCTCTTTCTTTCTAAAATTAATAAATAAATCTTGGGGCACCTGGGTGGCACAGTTGGTTAAGCATATGACTATTCCGGCTCAGGTCTGATCTCAGGATTGTGAGATTGAGCCCTGCCTCTGGCTCTACACTCAGCGTGGAGTCTGCTTGAGATTCTCTCTCCCTCTCTCTCTCTGCCCCTCCTGCTCATGCTCTTTCTCTCTCTCTAAAATTAAAAAATATATATATTTATAAATAAATAAATAAATAAATAAATAATAAATAAAATATTTAAAAAAATTAAAGTTGAACAACCATATGATCCAGCATCCAGCAATTCCACTTCTGGGTATTATATGCAAAGGAAATGAAATCACTACCTTAAAAAGACATTTGCACCCCATATTCATTGCAACATTATTCACAACAGCCAAGACACGGAAACAACCTAAGTGTCCATAGATGGACAAATAAATAAAGAAAATGTGACACACACACACACACGCACAGGAATATTATTCAGCTTTAAAAAAGAAAGAAATCCGGCTATTTCTAGCAATATGGATAAACCTGGAAGGAATTATGCTAAGTGAAATAAGCCAGACTGAGAAAGACAAATACTACATGGTGTCATTTGCATGTGGAATCTAAAAAACAAAACCAAACAAACAAACAAAAAATACTGATCTCATAGAAACAGAGTAGAAAGATGGGTTGGGGTTGGTGAAATGGTGAGATGTATGTCAAAGGTACAAACTCTCAGTTATAAGGCTCTAACATACAGGATAGTGATTATAGTTAATAATATGGGATCGTGTACTTGAAATTTGATGAAAGTGGATCTTAAATGTTCTGACCACAAAAAAAAAAAATGTTTTTAAAAGAGTTAAAAATTTACAAGGTGATGGATGTGTTAATTAACTTGATCTTGGTAATCACTCCACAGTGTATATGTATACCAAATTATCATGTTGTACATTTTAAACATATACAATTTTATTTGTCAATTATTCTTCAATAAAGCTGGGGGGAAATAATTTTTTAAAAAATCCTGTAAGTCTTTCATGCTGCTCTTAGACCATATCCTTACTCCTGCATCCAAGACTCAGATTCTGTTCTTGGGAAATAGTTAGGACTTCCTAATGGCAGAACTTCCTATTCATTGGCCTTTGTTTTATTCCGTTCCTTGCCAGATAGTTGCCGCTAACAAAAGAAGGTAAGATTCAACTGGCATTTGTTTTTAGTGAGCCCATGCTATTTCCCAGTGATTACTGCTCCTGTGAAACCCTCCCAGACCTCCTGTTTAATTAATCCTGATAGGAATTCATCCTCACACTTGCTTTAGAGCCTGTACTATAATTCACCTGGACCACGAGACGAGAAGTGAGTTCATGTTCTGTGACAAGCATTCTCTCATCTTGGGCATCAATCTCCTTTTAAATCTGTGAGCCCTGTTAGGAGTGAATTTTTCCTGAGAGATGAAATTAAAGCAGATTTTGGATTGGGCGGCCAAACTTTGCCCATGCGTCCGTTATCATTATACCAAATTGCAGGTTGGGTCTGGGGTGTTCAAAATATTTATTCTTCCTTCCTGAGCTGTGCAGTTCCTTCCCAGTTTTATGATTGCCAGTTACAAAGTTATAAATCCAATTTCTTTGACTTTAAAGAAAGTAGAGATTTATTGGCTTTAGTATTTAAAAGATACACCATAAAAGGAGTATATTAAAAGGAACAGAAGGCAATGTTCTGGGTCAGAGGGCCTGGCACTCCTCTGCTGTCTCTTTTTAGTAGACACTCGTGGTTCTACATTTGTTCATCTTGTCTGAATGAGGACAGGGGAGAGAGCAGAGGTCAGAATTCTGCTGACCGACAAAAATCTATACCTAAGTACCTTCTGCCACCAAGTAATTTTTTTGTAATTCTTTTTGCATCCCTGGAGTGCCTTTCAAAGTGGCTGATGTCCCTCACCCTGGACAGGTTTGGGAAACTGCTGGAGTCACTCCGGATGCTGGAAAGAGAGAAGAGGATGATGAAGTCCAAAACTGGCTAGACTGTTGGGGGTGGTCGTGAAATATCCAACTAGATAAAGAGGTGTCAGAAGAAACGACTCCAAATAGCCAATATCTTTCCTCGTCTTCCACATTAAACTTCCTTTCATCCTCAGTGTTAAAAATAGGTTGACCACACTCGAGTGCCTGCTTATTAAGAAAAGGGGTCAACGTGCCTATTTATGGGCAAGAATGTAAGCATTAAGCACATAAGGAAGAGTTTCAAGAATCCCTTTCTTGATCTTTTGCTTAGCAATAAATGGCTTGGACAAAAATCTCTAGTTATACAAAGAGAGACAGAGAAGGTAGGAGGAGGGAGAGAGGGAGAGAATCCATTTCATTGTCTCTCCAGCCTTATTCAGAAGACCATAAAACTGTACACTTTTCTCAGCCCTCACTCTATCCAAAGAACCAAGCTTCAGGTTGTCTGCTGAAAAGTTCAGTATTTAATCACACTTAATCAACCAATCAATCATATGTCTACTGAGTGCTCACTAAATGCAAGGGGTTTTGGAGAGAACTTCAGGGTTGACTATTAAATTTCCATACTTAAGTTTTCTCCTTGTATCTTTTTTTTTAATTTTGTATAAAGGGTTTCCACTAACCATTCGGCTCAGGTCATGATCTCAGGGTCAGTGAGATCGAGCCCCACATCGGGCTCCATGCTCAGCCTGGAGTCAGCTTGAGATTCTCTCTCTCTCCCTCTGCCCCTCCCCAGCTCTCTCTCACTCTTAAATAAATAAATAAATAAATAAATAAATAATAAATAAATAAATCTTTAAGAGTTTCCACTAACCAGACGTAAGGTTTCCTCCTATTCAATAACTGCAAAATAATTACTGTTCTCTACCACACAAATACTTTTTCTCTGCTCATACAAGGGCAGTACTTGATTGTTTCTCTATTATCTCATTTCTCTCATTTTCATAGGGGTCTCTAAAATATGTGCTGTGTGTGTGTGTGTTAAATAACCTCTGCTTTCTTGTTTGAAAAAGAGGAACTCTTTTCAGGGTTTGGCCAGTAGAGGAAGTAATAGACTCTGTTTCAGTACAAAGCAGCTTCCCTAAATACATATGGATGTAGCAAATAAGCTATTTTTCCCCCTTTTGAACCATGTTAATTCCCTATGGAAGAGTATGTGTTTCTGAAAAAGGTTAGAATTCTTCAGGTTCGTCAGGGCACAAGAGTAAGCTAGGGTGAGGGCTATTTCACATTTCTCGAAGGGCCTTTTGCGATCAGACATCTTCTGTGTGAATGCAATGTATTGAAAGAAAGGGGAACTCATCAAGTTCAGATAATGAAGGTTTCACGCAAAATCTGAACTTTAATGAACTGTAGATGACTGCCTGACTTTAATGGTTTAATTAGAAGAGGTGTACCTTTTAATCTGTAACTTTAACTCTCATTGATTAAAATAAAAGCACATGCCTTAATTTTCTTTGAGATCTAAAAAAAGGGGTCATTATATATTGGTTGTCCTATTTGAAATTGTTATATTTTAAGCAACATAATGTTATTTGTGAACTACTTTAAGGATACTGACTCAGTAAAATGGCAAGAGGTAGTCTTGTTCATTTTTTGTTTTAAAATGGCGTAGGATATTAAAAGATATATTCAAAGCTTGTTTTGTGAGTTGTTTTTTTGTTAGCTTTTTACTATGCCATTTTGGAGAAAAACGTCTTGCATATATTATTGAAGAAAGAAAAAGTAGACAAGTTTTTTTAAGTGTTTTTTTCTCCCTCAGTTACGTTCCTATTTTCCTTTGATTTCCAGTAGTTTTTAGGCTCAATTGGGGGTGAGACTCACTTAAAGCGAAGTGAATCTATTCTATGGATGCAAGTTAAAATGCAAAAGATGGCTGTTGCCTTTGAATACAGACCTCCAGAGATAGAGTTGCAGGGGGAGGGGTATTTGGGCTGGATAGGCCTAGTACCTGGGTGTTCTCAAGACATGGCAGTTGGGTGCCCCAAAGCGAGTTATCTAAGAGAGACAGGGCCCAAGATATAAGCCACAGCCTTTCATAACCTCATTTTTGAGGTGATGTACAATCACTTCTGTCATATTCTCTTAGTTACACAAGCTAAACCCTGGTACTGAGTGTGGGAGACCACACAAAGGTGTGAATCACAGGATGTGGGATCACTGGAGGCCATCTTGGAGGCTGGTTCCTGCAGCAGGAAATTCTCCAAACACAGTAAGGGTGTGTAAAAGGAGCTTGATGATCAGAAAACATGAAAAATGTTCATCAGTGCTGGGCTTTCCGATCTTTTTCACATTGTGGCAGACATGGAAAATGATGCTATTTATTCAGTAAGCTCAGGTTAATGGATGAGTCTGTCTGTAGACAGACCAACCCTGTGACTTTGGCCAGCTCTGTCCTCTCCTTGTTACACTACGGACTGAAAAAATCAGTATCTTTTCCACCTATAACCTGTTTATGTGCTAAAACATTTTTCTCCCTTCTTCCAGTCTTGCCTCCCACAATCCTTCCTCCTCAGAGCTGCTATAGTGATCTTTTAATTCATGAGTTAAATCACATCGATTCATTACTTAAACCTCAAATGGCTTCCAATTGCAGTGGAAATTAAAAATCCAGACTCCTTTGTTTGATCTATGTGTCTAGCAGAACTGAGCAGAATTACCTCTACCTTTCTGACACCATCTTGTATTAGTCTCCCCCCTTGCTCGGTCTGTGTCAGTCACATTGTTCTCTTTCTGTCCCCAAATACAGTCGGTTTGTTCTTAGTTCAGTGATGTTTCACTTACTCTTTCCTCTCTCTTAGACATGTGTCCTCAGCTGGTTCCTTCCTTTTCTTAACATTGTAGCTTAAACATCACCTTCTTCGAGAGGCCTTCTGTGTTGAACCTATTTAAATGCCCTATTTCACACTAATCTATTTCCCTCTTATCACCTGTCACTATCAGAAACTATCTTGCTAGTTCTACCAAATCACAAATACTTATTGAACACCTACTATGCACCAGAAACTGTTCTAGGTTCCAAGTATCTGTTTGCTTGTTTTTCCCATTTCCAACCCTCATTACTCATGAGGCAGGGACCTTATCTGTCATCCCTGAGAATCCAGCATCCAAGACAGGGCCTGACTCTTATGAAGTATCCAGTGCATATCTGTTAAATGAAAAAGGGCAGATGATGACAGGCAGCGCTCAAATCCAGATGAGCCAGGGTACTCGTGACGGCATGGGCCAACAGCTTGGAACACATAAGGACTAGTGTCATATGTCAAAGAGTCACGCGGATCATGAAATCCGAATTCCAGGTGAGCAGTCTGGGTCTGGGTCTGTGCAGGACAGGGAGTCAGACTATGGAGAACCAGAAGAAAGATGAAAGGAACTGGTTCATGGAAACAAAGTGAAGCTGCCCTCCATGATCATCTCTTTCACTGTCAGTCTTGTCACTGCAGACCCAAGCAAGCAAAGTACAATGACAGCTATTGAATAGTGTCCCCCCAAATTCATGCCCAGATGGAACCTCAAGAGTGTGACCTTATTTGGATAAGATCTTTGCAGATGTAATCAATTAAGGATCGAGAGATGAAATCACTGCATTTAGGGGGGACTCCTTCTAAGAAGAGGTGAGGACACAGAGAAGGCGACAGAGACAGAAATGGGAGTGAGGCAGCTACAGGCCAGGGAATGTCAAGGAATTGCCAGGAGCCTCCAGAAGCTAGGAAAGGGCAAGGGAAGATTCTCCCTAGAGCCTCCAGGCGGAGTATGGCCCTGCCAACACTTTGACTTTGGACTTCCTGCTTCCAAAATTGTGAGAGAATAAATTTCTGTTGTTTTAAGTCACCAAGGTTATGGCAATTCCCAGAAGCCCTGGGAAAATAATACAACAGCTGTGCTGGGTTGTTGTTGTTGTTTTTTTTTTTCTGGGCATAAAATATGCGTCCAATAATTCAGCCAGGCAAATTTGTAGCCAACAACTTGCCCAGTGTTTGGCGTGATGATTTTAAAAATTCTTGTTGAAATAAATGTTTGATGACTGGGTGACCTGGTATCATTTCAAAAAACCCCTAGGTGAAATATATCAAAACCTTTCAACGATTCTGTCTGTGAATATGAAGAGTCAAAAGCACCCTGAGGATCCTGACCTTTTCCTGCTGGCTGAAATAAAAATGCATTACCTTTATCCATATAATTATACAAGACCTGAGGTCAAAACAGATAAGAAAACAGAAGGGTTTGGAAACATGTCTGTAATTTTTATGCCAAGTTTGAAGTATTCTACCTTGAATCTGTATCCAAGATTTAGTTCTCTACTACCTGTGCTGCTTTCTTGTGTAACAAGTGGAGCCTTGCACCAACAGCAGAACTACCTGGACTATGTCAGATCACTTTAGGCTGATGAATTGAGCACCATCTGGATAATTATGACCGTGTCAGTCACTGTGAGCTTTGAAAATGTATAAGATCAGCTCTTACCTTGTGGGACCTCCCAATTCTGGAGAAGGAACAGACAGTGGTACCTAATTAAAACACAGAACCATGCTAAAGTTGTTTTATATATGTGTATATATATATATGTATGTATATTTTATATATATAATTACAAAACAATGCAGAGGGATGGAGAGAATAATTCTATCAAGAAGCATTTGTCTAATATCTGGTTGTGTGGCCATAAGTAAATAACGTTCTGGATATCGGTATCCCATTGCCAAAATGAACATGTTTGACAAGACCAGGTCCTTTTAGGCACTGACAGTATAACCTTGACCCTGGATTATCTGTTTCACGTATGTTGGTTTCATCTCCCCTGTTGGACTATGATGGGGTAGGAATCCTGTCTCAGGCATCCCTCTGTCCCAGTGCCTGGGGCACTGCCTGGCCCACAGCAGGCACCCATTAAATGCATGCTAATTGGTTGAGGACTGAAATCCATCTTTCTCTCCTATTCTAATATCTCAGAATCAGGTAGAATTTCTTATCTTGAATTGAAAGATTTCAAACAACTGAATTTATTTTTTAAAAGATTTTATTTATTTATATGTCAGAGAGAGAGAATGAGAGAGACAGAGAGCACAAGCAGGGGGAGCGGCAGGCAGAGGGAGAGGGAGAAGCAGGCTTCCCGCTGAGCAGGGAGCCTGATGTGGGACTCGATCCCAGGACCCTGAGATCATGACCTGAGCCGAAGGCAGATGCTTAACCGACTGAGCCACCCAGGCATCCCCAAACTACTGAATTTAAAGACAATAAATGCCCGCAGGGAGCTACTCCTGGCCTAGCACTTGACCCTCATGAATCCTTACAAAGGCCTTGAGGGGGGCTCTGTGAATCAGTTTTACTTTGATAGTAATGTGTCAGAAAGTTCCCTTTTCTGAACTGATGTAAGCTCCTCACCCTCCATGATCTTCTCTGACTCAACACCTCGGACAATGACCACCACATATGTGCCTGTATTTGTGAATGTGTCTTGAGGTGTGAGTGTTTATAGGTGACTAGAGAGAGAGAGAGAGAAGTGTGTGTGTGTGTGCGCATGTGCGTGTATACATGCAGACACATATACACAAAACTCTAGAGTAAATGTGACATTTAGTAGCATGTGCATACAAGATGTATGAGAGAGACTCAGAGTGTGCACTTGTGTGTGTTGATTAGTTCAGTGAGAGCAAGGGAGCTCTTTATGCCCTGCAGAATTCCCTTGCCCAACCTCAAACCAGAAGCCTTCCTCCAAGTTAGCTGAGTTTAACCCAAAGAACAAGCTCCGTAGAGATGGGGGCTCGTGCCTCTTGTTAGTCTTTGGGCCTCCATTCCCTATTCTTTGGGGGTAGGAGTCTCTTCACTGTGAAGCTTTAGA
The DNA here is from genome assembly GCF_011800145.1 of Mirounga leonina. Lineage (NCBI taxonomy): Eukaryota > Metazoa > Chordata > Mammalia > Carnivora > Phocidae > Mirounga > Mirounga leonina. The sequence continues at coordinate 9,559,122 of NW_023270852.1, forward strand.
TAAAGATGACCATGGAAAAGCGGCCACTCTCAGGGGTGTGGTTTTTGGGTTTTTTTAGAGTATTAAAAAACAGTAAGCGAGCAACCTTGACTTTCTCTACTGAATAGATAATGTTCTGTCTGTTAGAAGGACTGTCGTCTGGAAACTTCTTTTTTTCTGCAGACATTTGTTTTCAGTTTATGACCTGCTCTGCTCCCAGAGGGGCAAGAGCATAAATCATCCAGTTTTCAAAAGAAAGAACCATGAAATAAAAACAAAGGCCCAAAAAAACTGACTTTTCCCCCCCAGTTTAAACCAGTCTTGTCTGAGTGAATATGTATGAGTTAAGGCCCAACAGGGTTAACGTGTAAGCAGGTCCAAGTCCGGGTCTCCAGAGACTATCCCACGAGTGTTAATATTAATCTGGGATTTTCAGGGAACACAAAACAGCCTTCTGTCACACCACTTATGCTGTTTCTGGGTCAGGATGACTCCTGAGGCAAAAGGAACTCTGTACTGGGCAAGCTTAAAGTTTCTCTTCGTGTCCACCAACACCCCTCCCCTGCCCCATCATTTCCTGTTCTATTACAAAGCTAATGGCCAACAGAGAGCAGACCCATTTGTGGAGCTGTGGCTGTTCTAAGCACTTTCCAAGCATTGACTCATTGAATCCTCAAAATAATGCTATCAGATGGGTGCTATTATTATCTCCATCTTATAAGTAAGGAACCTAAAGCCTGGATAGATTCAGTCACTTGCCCAAGGTGACACAGCCAGTAAGTAGGAAACCTGGAGTTCAAATCCAACCAGTCTGTCTGGAGACTGCTTTTTTAGCTGCAACCCCACACTATCTGACTAACCAGGCCCCTGTTACAGCCAGCTCCTAGACATGGACTTATAATGTTAACATTAAATAAAATCACAATTTAAAATGGAACAGAACTTTGGCAACTATGTATTTAGATATTGATTGATTTCTAGGATGAAAACAAGGCAAATATAAGGATGGGAGACACTGGGAATGTGTTGTAGAAACCCATGGCTAAGATAAAATAATACACTGATGAGAGTAAGGAAGCTGTAGTGCCTTCTCTGCCTCTACTCTTGTATACTATCAACTGATATCTCTGGATACAGTGCTCCCCCATCTGTCTATATTATGCCCTTAGTGATGTTGAATCCTGGGAACTGAAATCCCTAAAAGCGTCCAGAAAGAGATCTACTAATGAGGACACTGTTGTGTGTGGCTGGAGTAGGGAGAGATCCAAGGAGAATGGTTCTTCTGCAACCTTTGGTAGGTGAATTCCCTGGACCTCTTGGATTCTCCTCACTCAAGGCCCTCTCTACACTCTGGCAATTGGCTTTACTTGGGATCTACTAGATTTTTGAACAGCATTCCTACGTAACTTTCTGTATTTTCAGGGTATGTCACTGGGAAGGAAGGGAAGACAAGTCAGGGCTGTCTTGCTAGGCTCCTCCTGAGCCTTTGAGTTGTCTGTTCTAAGACAGATTTACATACAGGGCGCCTGGGTGGCTCAGTTGGTTAAGCGACTGCCTTCGGCTCAGGTCATGATCCTGGAGTCCCGGGATCGAGTCCCGCATCGGGCTCCCTGCTCGGCAGGGAGTCTGCTTCTCCCTCTGACTCTCCTCCCTCTCATGCTCTCTGTCTCTCATTCTCTCTGTCTCAAATAAATAAATTAAATCTTTAAAAAAAAAAAAGACAGATTTACATACATATCTTAGAAATAAAGTGGAATCATGAAACCAGAAGCTTTGGTATAATATCATACTTTGGATATTATACCAAACGTATGGAAAAGCATACTTTTCCATGGCATGCTGCTTTATACAATGATGCATCCTTGAACATATCATTGTATTTCCTATACTCTGACTCTATTAAACATTTAATTCCATTCAGAATTCCAAATCAGAGTCCTCTCCCAAATTTATCAACTATCTGACATACACTTGATTATTTCTCCCACTGAATTAATTATCTGTTATTACATAACAAATTACCCTAAAACTTAGGAACTTAAAGCAACAAACATTCATTTTCTAACAGTCTCTGTAGGTTAGGAATCCAGGTACAACTTAGCTAGCTCAAGGTTTCTTATGAGGTTGTAGTCAAGCTGCAGGTCATGGCTATGGTATCATTTGAAGACCTGGTGTGGGAGAATCCCTTTCCAAGCTCACGCATGTGGTTGTTTGCATTCTTCAGTTCCTTGCAGGCTGTTGAACTGAGGGCCTGAGCTTCTTGCTAACTAGTGGCTAGAAACCTTCTTCAGTTCTTTGATGTGTGGGCCTCTCGATTGGGCAGCTCACAATATGGCAGCTGGCTTTCCTCAGAGTGAGTAAGAGAGAATGCCTAAGATGAAATCTGCAGGGGCGCCTGGGTGGCTCAGTCAGTTAAGCGTCTGCCTTGGGCTCAGGTCGTGATCCCGGGGTCCTGGGATCGAGCCCCATGTCGGGCTCCCTGCTCAGCGGGGAGTCTGCTTCTCCCTCTCCCTCTCCCTCTTGTGCTCTCTCTCTCAAATAAATAAATAAAATCTTTAAAAAAAAAATGAAATCTGCAATCTTTTTGTAACCTAATCTTAGAAGTGACATCCCATCACCTCTGCTGTATTTTATTTGCTAGAAGTGAATCACTAAATCTAACCCATAATCAAAGGGAGGGATTTCCACAAAGGTATGAATACCGAGAGGTGGGGATCACTGGGGTCCATCTTAGAGGCTACCCACCACACCCCTTAGAGCAGCGTCATTCCAACTGGGAACGATTTATATTCAATCATTTGCAATCTAGTACTTCCCAAATTCTCCATCTTTCAAGCCTTATCCTATAGTCCAAAAAAGATGGTTCATGCAGCCATCCTAATACTGTACAAAGTGCACCTACCTCTGCCACTGGTATCGTCCCTTGGATTTCCAGGGAGGGCTTATGTTCTGATGTTATGTTCCATCCTGAATCCCACTGCCTCGTCACAGCCTGCCTTGAAAAGTTTTCTTTGTTTCTGGGTCTGTGTTCCTCTTCCTTCATACCCACAAAGTACCACAAACATTTGGTTATTTTAGATAACAGATTTCTACTGAAGGTTTAGAGATATTAGAAGGTAATTCTAGTCAGTAAAGGAAATACCCTCAAATTTGATAGCAGACATCATTGTTCCTAGAAATATATTAGCCATTCTCCATTCTTAAACATTTCTCACTGACTGGAACGCTCTGAACTGGCTTAACCTCCTGACATGTTGCTGGGGCTACACCCCTCCTGCTCTGTCATACATCTCGTGATTCTTTGTAATCTTCTAGAGACTCAAAATTTCTTCTTCATTTGTTTGCTTTGGGACCTTTGTGCTAGGTTGGGACCATCCTAATCCATGTCTGAGATTTAAGTAATGTTGACTTTTGAACAGGAAGGGGTTGAAGCATTTATCTGTCTTTTGGGGCAGCTTTATGGCTCCTATGTGAAAATGTCCACTTTCTACTCAAAGACCAGATATGTCTACATACTTAGAGACACTTAGAAAAGGCAGCCTTGGCAAATACACAAAAGTCCCTATTGTCTCTTTTCCCTAGTGTGGCAAGTGCTTACTCTTCTAATATTTACAAAATCAAGTAAGGGCATTCTAGCAGTAGGTCAAGAAAATCTGTTTCAATGTGCATCTCTGTGTCCATTTATACAAAGAAGAATTTGGCAGCTTCTATTACTAAAATATTTTTAAAGATCTGCTCTTCCAGGCACCTTGTTATAAGAATATGATCTCATTTTAGAAAAAAAAAAAAAAAACTCTATACTCATATAAATATATAGAAGCAAACTTGGAAGAAAAACACAACCAACTGTTAGAGTAGTTACAGCTGAGGAGCGAAGTTATTTTGGAGGAGTTCTGTGAGAGGGGACTAGAAGGACAAAGTAGTGAGAGGGATTTTTTTTTTCATGTAGTGCCTATGTCTGTATATTTTTAAAGACTCAAATGTATTCTTTTTGTTATTGTATTTAAAATTCAAGAATAAAGTATCCTGGCATTAAACAAAAAGAAACGTTTGTAGATGAAGAACCTAAGGCCAACTTCATAATACCCTTCAGCAATGCTAAGTACCAGGAAATAATGGAACAATATATTACAATTTTGATGGGAAAAAAAAGTGTATGAGAAGGATTTTTTGTCTTCAGCTATTTTCCCATTCCTCATGGCAACAGGAAGAAATCCTCAGATAGTCAAAAGTGCAGCAAGTATACCATGCTCGTGTTCCTATGGAAAACAATTTGTGCATAATATATGTACTTCTATGTCTTATTCCAGCTAAACAGGTAAAGACTCAAAATAAAAAATCAAAGAATGTGTACTTTATAGTATAAAATGACTGAAGAAGAATGTAAAGATCAATAAAAGAGAGAATTCATTAATCTATTCAGGAAATACTAATTAAATACCATTAAATACCAATTTTGTGTCAGGAACACTTCTAAGATCTTAAATGTATCATCAACAAATAAAACAAAGACTTCTGCTCCTCTGGAGCTTTTATTCTAATTACATAATATACTAGATGGCCCCATTATTTTTTTTTAAAAAAGGAGAGACGCCTGCCAAAGGTATCTAGAGAATGGGGAAGGGGGTAGCCAGGTTATAATTTCCACAATGACATTTTAGAGGTAGATGTAAAAATCTGGAATAAACCAATGAAAATAATATGGTACTATATTAGAAGAATAGTATGCCCTGAATAGTATGCAGAGTTTATTCTTAGAATACAAGTTTATTTAGGGGCGCATGGGTAGCTCAGTTGGTTAAGCCTCTGCCTTCAGCTCAGGTGGTGATCTCGGGGTCCTGGGATCCAGCCCTGCATTCAGCCCCACATAGAGCAATTCCCTGGGCTCGCTGCTCAGGGGGGAGAGGATTCTGCTTCTCCCTCTGCCCTCCCCACTGCTTGTATGCATTTGCTTGCACTTTCTCTCTCAAAAAAAATAAGTAAAACCTTTAAAAAAAAAAAGAATACAAGCTCATTTATAACTAGTAAATTTATTAATATTGCTCATCAGTAATAGGTTAAAGGAGAAAAGCAACATGATCATTCCCACAAATGCCCTAATATCATCCCATAAAATTTTGTATCTATTCCTGAGAAAAGTCTTGGAAAATAATTAAGGGAGAAATTTTCCTTAACATTACAATGAATATAAAAATCTAGAGGCAACATTCTGAATGCTGAAACAACAGAAAAATTCAGCAACAACAACAACAAAAATCCTAATGTCATTACTATTTAACAATACTTTATAAATCTGCAAAACAATAAAAGAGCTAAAGGGAAATACAGTATCACTATTAAAGTAAGGGAAAATATTTTATAAATGACTGCTTTGTTGATTTAGAAGACTGGAGAAATTTAAACAAAAATTATTTGAACTAATTAGAGAAGTTAGGAAGATGTCCAGATGCAAACATACATATAAAATATTAAGGTGCTTCTTTTCAACAGCAATAATCCAGTCAAAATTATGATGGCGAAACTATTTTATTCTATGTCATCAAAAATAATTAAGCACATTTGCAAAAAACACTAATAAGAAATCTGGGAAGGGGTGCCCAGTTGGCTCAGTCAGTTAAGTGTCTGACTCTTAGGACGCCTGGGTGGCTCAGTGTGTTAAGTGACTGCCTTTGGCTCAGGCCATGATCCCAGGGTCCTAGGATCCCATTCTGTGTCAGGCTCCTTGCTCAGCGGGGGGCCTGCTTCTCCCTCTGCCTGCCACTCCCCCTGCTTGTGCTTGTTCTCTATTCCTCTCTCTCTCTGACAAATAAATAAAAATAAAATCTAAATAAAAATAAGTGTCTAACTCTTGATCTCAGCTCATGTCTTAATCTCAGGGTCATGAGTTCAAGCCCCAGAAGGAAGGAAGGAAGGAAGGAAGGAAGGAAGAAAGAAAGAAAGAAAGAAAGAAAGAAAGAAAGAAAGAAAGAAAGAAAGAAAG
>NW_023270852.1:9565090-9597254 GCF_011800145.1 Mirounga leonina
AAGAAAGAAAGAAAGAAAGAAAGAAAGAAAGAAAGAAAGAAAGAAAGGTGTGAAAAATAATTTAGAGAATTGTGTGTCATCTAAATGGAGAAAATTAGAAAACAGATATAAATGGAGAGATATACCATGTTCCTGAATGGGAATACTAAATATTATAAAGGTGATTATTTAATTATTCTGAAATAATTGAAAGGTTTAATGTGATTCCAATAAAAATCTTCTGAAAGAGTTCTTCTGATTTTTAGTTTTGAGTAGTAAAAAAGTTTCAAAAAGATGAAATAAAACAAGATGGAAAGAGTAATGAAGAAAGATTTGTCTTATGAGATAATAAAGCCTACAATAAACTTTCAGTTATCAAGATGCTGTGTCTCTGGGGCAAGAATTGACAGTTTGATCAATGGAACAATATACAGATTCTAGAAACCAACACTTTTCTATGTAAGAATTTAAAATATAGTTAAATGCCCATCATAAATCAGTATGCAAAGGGAGGAGTATTCAGTAAATGATGCTGGAACAACTGGTTAGGTATTTGGCAAAAAATAAAGCTAGATTGAAATGACTTAGTATTGTGCTTAAAAGTAATAAAAAATAAAACTAAAAAACGTAAACCAAACTAAACTAGAATAAACAATAAGTGAGTATTTTATAGACTCCAGGAAGGGGAAATATTTTCCAAGAATGAAAGACATAGAAAAAATCACAAGGCAGAAAAACAACAGATTTAATTACTTAAAAAGCTAAAATGTGTTTCTTATAAATTACCATAAAATAAAGTTAAAAGAGGGCACCTGGGTGGCTCGGTTGGTTGGGCATCTGCCTTTTGCTCAGGTCATAATCCCAGGGTGCTGGGATCAAGTCCCACATCAGGCTCCTTGCTCAGTGGGGAGCCTGCTCCTCTCTCTCCCTCTGCTGTTCCTCCTGCTTGTTCTCTCTCTCTTTCTCTCTCAAATAAATAAAATAAAAATAAATTTTAAAAAAATTTAAAAAGTTAAAAGAAATTTGACAACTTGGAAAATTATTTATAGACAAAGTCTTAGTCTTAAAATACTTTTTAAAATTTCTGTCAAATCAAGTGGAAAGGAAAGACCAAAAGTGACAAAGACAAGAAAGGAACAGAGAAAAATCTCAGAAAAGACAGAACAAGTAATAAAATGGCACTAAATACATATCTACCAATAATTACTCTGAATGTAAATGACTAAATCCTCTAATCAAAACAGGGTCTCAGAATGGAAAACAAAACAAGACCCACCTGTATGTTGCCCACAAGAGCCTCATTTTATTTTTTATTTTTTTAAAGATTTTATTTATTTATTTGACAGAAAGAGAAACAGAGAGAGAGAGGGAACACAAGCAGGGGGAGTGGGAGAGGGAGAAGCAGGCTCCCCGTTGAGCAAGGAGCCCGATGGGATGCGATGCAGGGCTCCAACCCAGGACCCTGGGATCATGACCTGAGCTGAAGGCAGACGCATAACAACTGAGCCACCCAGGTGCCCCAAGAGACTCATTTTAAATATAAAGCTACCGGCAGACTGAAAGTGAGGGGGTGGAGAAATATTTATCATGCAAATGGAAATTAAAAGAAAGCTGGTAGCAATACTTATAACAGACAAGCTAGACTTTAAACCAAAGATTGTGACAAGACATGAAGAAGGGCAAAATATTGTAACAAAGGGGACAATCCAACAAGAAGATCTAATTGTAAATATTTATGCAACCAACATGGGAGCACCAAAATATATAAAACATTTAATAACAAACATAAAGGAACTCATTGATAATAATACAGTAATAGTATGGGACTCTACTACCCCACTTACATCAATGGGCAGACCATCTAAACAGAAAATCAACAAGGAAACAATGGCTTTGAATGACACACTCGGAACAGATGGACTAAACAAATGTATACAGAACATTCCATCTTAAAACAGCAGAACACCCATACTTTTCAAGTGAACATGGGACATTCTTCAGAACAGATCACATACTAGGTTGCAAATCAGGCCTCAACAATTATAAAAAGATAGAGATCATACCATGCATCTTTTCTGACCACAACACTAAAACTTGAAGTTAATGACAAGAAAAATTTGGAAAGACCACAAATACATGTGAGGTTAAACAACATGCTTCTAAACAATGAATGGGTCAACCAGGAAATCAAGAAAGAGATTAAAAACTACATGCAAACAAATGAAAATGAAAACACAATGATCCAAAACATTTGGGATACAGCAAAGACAGTCCTAAGAGGGCAAAATATAGCAATCTAGGCCTACTGAAGGAAGCAAGAAAAATCTCAAATAAACAACCTAAACATACACCTAAAGGAGCTGAGAAAAGAACAACAAACAAAGCTTAAAGCCAGCAGAAGGAAGGAAATAATAAAGATTAGAGGAGAAATAAATGATGTAGAAACTAAAAAACAATAAATCAATGAATCCAGGAGCTGGTTCTTTGAAAAAAATCAATGAAATTGATAAACCTCTAGCCAGACTTGTCAAAAAGAAAGGAGAAAGGGCCCAAATAAATAAAATCACAAATAAGGGAGGGGAAATAACAACCAACACCATAGGAATACAAACAATTATAAGAGAATATTATGAAAAACTACATGCAAACAAAATGGACAACCTGGAAGAAATGGAAAAATTCCTAGAAACATAAACAACTAAAAATGAAAAAGGAAGAAATAGAAAACTTGAACAGACTGATAACCAGCAAAGAAACTGAATCACTAATCAAAAACCTCCCGAAATTCTAAAGTCCAGGGCCAGATTGCTTCATAGGTAAATACTACCAAACATTTAAGGAACAGTTAATAACCTATTCTTCTCAAACTATTCCAAAAAATAGAAAAGGAAGGAAAAGTTCCAAATTTGTCCTTTGAGGCCAGCATTACCCTGATACCAAAACCAGACAAAGACTCCACTGAAGAAGAGAACTATAGGCCACTATCCCTGATGAACATGGATGCAAAAATTCTCAAAATACTAGCAAACCGAATCCAAGAGTACATTAAAATATTCACCATGATCAAGTGGGCTTTATTCCTGGGCTGCAAGGATGGTTCACTATTTGCAAATCAATCACTGTGATAGACCAGATTAATAAAAAAAAGGATAAGAACCGCATGATCCTTTCAAAAGATATGGAAAAAGCATTTGACAAAGTACAAGATCCATTCATGATAAAAATCCTCAACAAAGTAGGTTTAGAAGGAACATGCCTCAAAATAATGAAGGACAGGGGTGCCTGGGTGGCTCAGTCATTAAGCGTCTGCCTTTGGCTCAGGTCATGATCCCAGGGTCCTGGGATCGAGCCCCACATTGGGGTCCCTGCTCCGCAGGGAGTCTGCTTCTCCCTCTCCCACTCCCCCTGCTGGTGTTCCCTCTCTTGCTGTGTCTCTCTCTGTCAAATAAATAAAATCTTTAAAAAAAAATAATGAAGGACATATATGAAAAACCCATAAATGAAAAACTCAGTGGGGAAAAACTGAGAACTTTTCCTCTATGGACAGGAACAATACAGGGATGTCCACTCTCACCACAGTTATTTAACACAGTACTGGAAGTCCTAACCTCAGCAATCATACAACAAAAAGAAATAAAAGGCATCCAAATCAACAAGGAAGAAGTCAAACTTTCAGGATTTGCAGATGACCTGATATTCTACATAGAAAACCCAAAAGACTCCACCAAAAAATTGCTAGAACTGATAAATGAATTCAGGAAAGTTGCAGGATACAAAATCAATGTACAGAAATCTGTTGCATTTCTATACATCAATAATGAAGCAGCAGAAAGAGAAATCAAGGAATTGATCCCATTCACAATTGCACCAAAAACCATAAGATACCTAGGAATAAACCTAACCAAAGAGGTAAAAGATCTGTACTCTGAAAACCATAAAACACTGATGAAAGAAATTGAAAATAACACAAAGAAATGGAAAGACATTCAATGCTCATGGATTGGAAGAACAAATATTGTTAAAATGTCTATATTACCCAAATAATCAATACATTTAATGCAATCCCTATCAAAACACCAACAGCATTTTTTCAAAGAGCTAGAACAAACCTACTTAAAATGTGTATGGAACCACAAAAGATCCCGAATAGCCAAAGCAATCTTTTTTTTTTTTTTTTAAGAGTTTGGTTGGGTTTTTTTTGTTTTTGTTTTTGTTTTTTTAAAATTTTTATTTATTTTTTGACAGAGAGAGACAGCGAGAGAGGGAACACAAGCAGGGGGAGTGGGAGAGGGAGAAGCAGGCTTCCCTGCTGAGCAAGGAGCCCGATGCGGGGCTCGATTCCAGGACCCTGGGATCATGACCTGAGCCGAAGGCAGACGCTAAACGGCTGAGCCACCCAGGTGCCCCTAGCCAAAGCAATCTTGAAAAAGAAAAGCAAAGCTGGAGGCATCACAATTCCAGACTTCAAGTCACATTACAAAGCTGTAGTTATCAACACAGTATGGTATTGGCACAAAAACAGACACATAGATCAATGGAACAGAATAGAAAACCCAGAAATAAACCCACAACTATATGGTCAACTAATCTTTCACAAAGCAGGAAAGAATATCTAATGGAAAAAAAACAGTGTCTTCAACAAATGGTATTAGAAAACTGGACAGTGACATGCAGAAGAATGAAACTGGAACACTTTCTTACACCACACAAAAATAAATTCAAAATGGAGGAAAGACCTAAATGTGAGACCAAAAACCATCAAGATCCTAGAGAACACAGGCAATAACCTCTCTGACATGGGCCAGAGCAACTTCTTACTAGATATGTCTCCAGTGGCAAGGGAAACAAAAGCAAAAATGAACTACGGGAACTTCAACAAAATAAAAACCTTTTGCACAACAAAGGAAACAATCAACAAAACTAAAAGGCAGGGGTGCCTGGGTGGCTCAGCCAGTTAAATGTCTGCCTTCAACTCAGGTCATGATCTCGGGGTCCTGGGATTCACCCCATGTCAGGCTCCCTGCTCAGGGGTGAGTCTGCTTCTCTGTCTCCCTCTGCCCCTCCCCACTGCTCGTGATCTCTCTCTGGTGTGTGCCCTCTCTCTCAAATAAATATTAAGTTTTTAAAATCTTAAAAAAAAAAAAACTAAAAGGCAATCTATGGAATGGGAGAAGATATTTGCAAATGATATATTTGATAAAGGGTTATTATCCAAAATATTTAAGGAGCTTATAAAACTGAACACCCAAAAAACAAATAATCCAATTTAAAAATGGACATGAATAGACTTTTTTTTGTCAAAGAAGACATCCAGATGGTCCACAGACACATGAAAATATTCTCAGCATCACTTACCATCAGGGAAATACAAATCAAACTACAATGACATATCACCCAACACCTGTCAGAATGGCTAACATTAACACAAGAAACAACAGGGGATGGCAAGGATGCGGAGAAAGGGGAACCCTCTCACATTGTTGGTGGGTGCAGCCACTATGGAGGTTCCTCAAAAAGTTAAAAATAGAAGTATTTGGCTTCTCCACCAGCAGGCTCCAGCTTCCATCCTGGACGGTGCCCGGGGCTACGCAGGACATCAAAGAAAAGAATAGCAGCAATTCTCTGAAAGAAAAGCGACCACTTTCTGGAAGTGTATATTTTTCTAGGGTCATTGTTACCCTTTTAGCATTTTGTTCTCTCATTCATCTATTCTCCTTTGGACAAAATGACAAGAGGGAAAAAATCACCTCAAAAAAAAGAACAAGAGGCAGTACCGACTGCAAGGGACCTATAAATACGGACATTAGTAAGATGAAGGAACTGGAATTCAGAATGAAGATTATAAAGATACTAGCTGGGCTTGAAAAAAAGCATGGAAGATACTAGAGAATCCCTTTCTGGAGAAATAAAAGAACTAAAATCTAACCAAGTCAAAATAAAAAAGGCTATTAATGAGGTACAATAAAAAATGGAGGCTCTAACTGCCAGGATAAATGAGGCAGAAGAGAGAATTAGTGATGTAGAAGACCAAATGATGGAGAATAAAAAAGCTGAGAAAAAGAGAGATAAACAACTTCTGGATCACAAGGGCAGAATTCGAGAGATAAGTGATACCATAAGACGAAAAAATATTAGAATAATTGGGAAGAAGAAGAAAGAGAAGGGCAAAAGGTATATTGGAGCAAATTATAGCAGAGAAGTTCCCTAATCTGGGGAAGGAAACAGGCATCAAAATCCAGGAAGCACAGAGAACCCCTCTCAAAATCAATAAAAATAGGTCAACACCCTGACATCTAATAGTAAAACTTACAAATCTCAGGGACAAAGAGAAAATCCTGAAAGCAGATCGGGACAAGAGGTCTGTAAACTACAACGGTAGAAACATGAGACTGGCAGCAGACCTATCCACAGAGACCTGGTAGGCCAGAAAGGACTAGCAGGATATATTCAGAGCACTAAATGAGAAAAATATGTAGCCAAGAATACTATATCCAGCTAAGCTGTCATTGAAAATAGAAGGAGAGATAAAAAGCTTCCAGGACAAACAAAAACTAAAGGAATTTGCAAACACGAAACCAGCCCTACAAGAAATCTTGAAAGGGGCCTCTAAGCAAAGAGAGAGCCTAAAAGTAACATAGACCAGAAAGGAACACAGACAATATACAGTAACAGTCACCTTACAGGCAATTCAATGGCACTAAATTCATATCTTTCAATAGTTACCCTGAATGTAAATGGGCTAAATGCCCCAATCAAAAGACACAGGCTATCAGATTGGATAAAAAAACAAGACCCATTGATATGCTGTCTGCAAGAGACTCATTTTAGACCCAAAGACAACCCCAGATTGAAAGTGAGGGGGTGAAAAACCATTTACCATGCTAATGGACATCAAAAGAAAGCTGGGGTAGCAATCCTTATATCAGACAAATTAGATTTTAAACCAAAGACTATAATAAGAGATGAGGAAGAACACTATATCCTACTTAAAGGGTCTATCCAACAACAAGATCTAACAATTATAAATATCTATGCCCCTAACATGGGAGCAGCCAACTATATAAGCCAATTAATAACAAAATCAAAGAAACACATTGAAAACAATACAGTAATAGTAGGGGACTTTAACACCCCCCTCACTGAAATGGACAGATCATCTAAGCAAAAAATCAACAAGGAAATAAAGACTTTAAATGACACACTGGACCAAATGGACTTCACAGATATATTCAGAACATTCCATCCCAAAGCAACAGAACACACATTCTTCTCTAGTGCCCATGGAACATTCTCCAGAATAGATCACATCCTAGGTCACAAATCAGGTCTCAACCGGTACCAAAAGATTGGGATCATTCCCTGCCTATTTTCAGACCACAATGCTTTGAAACTAGAACTCAATCACAAGAGGAAAGTCAGAAAGAACTCAAAGATGGATGCTAAAGAGCATCCTACTAAAGAATGAATGGGTCAACCAGGAAATTAAAGAAGAATTTTTAAAAATTCATGGAAACAAATGAAAATGAAAACACAACTGTTCAAAATCTTTGGGATACAGCAAAGGCGGTCCTGAGAGGAAAGTATATAGCAATACAAGCCTTTCTCAAGAAATAAGAAAGGTCTCAAAGCAGCTTGGGACAAGAGGTCTGTAAACTCTTGTTTAGCCCATCCTGGGATGCAAGGTTGGTTCAACATCTGCAAATCAATCGATGTGATACAATACATTAATAAAAGAAAGAACAAGAACCATATGATCCTCTCAATAGATGCAGAAAAAGCATTGGACAAAGTACAGCATCCTTTCTTGACTGAAACTCTTCAGAGTGTAGGGATAGAGATACTCCATATCATAAAAGCCACCTATGAAAAACCCACAGCCAATATCATTCTCAATGGGGAAAAACTGAGAACTTTCCCCCTAAGGTCAGGAACATGGCAGGGTTGTCCACTATCACCACTGCTATTCAACATGGTACTAGAAGTCCTAGCCACAGCAATCAGACAACAAAAAGAAATCAAAGGCATCCAAATCGGCAAAGAAGAAGTCAAACTCTCACTTTTTGCAGATGATATGATACTTTATGTGGAAAACCCCAAAGACTCCACCCAAAACTGCTAGAACTCATACAGGAATTCAGTAAAGTGGCAGGATATAAAATCATTCCACAGAAATCAGTGGCATTTCTATACACCAACAACAAGACAGAAGAAAGAGAAATTAAGGAGTCAATCCCATTTATAATTGCACCCAAAATGAAACAAATTGAGGAAGACACAAATGGAAAAACGTTCCATGGATTGGAAGAACAAATATTGTGAAGATGTCAATGCTACCTAGAGCAATCTACACATTTAATGCAATCCCTATCAAAATACCATCAACTTTTTTCAAAGAAATGGAACAAATCATCCTAAAATTTGTATGGAACCAGAAAAGACCCCGCATAGCCAGAGGAATGTTGAAAAAGAAAAGCAAAGCTGGTGGCATCACAATTCCAGACTTCAAGCTCTATTACAAAGCTGTCATCATCAAGACAGTATGGTACTGGCACAAAAACAGACCCATAGATCAGTGGAACAGAATAGAGAGCCCAGAAATGGACCCTCAACTCTATGGTCAACTCATCTTTGACAAAGCAGGAAAGAATGTCCAAGGGAAAAAGACAGTCTCTTCAACAAATGGTGTTGGGAAAACTGGACAGCCACATGCAGAAGAATGAAACTGGACCATTTCCTTACACCACACACAAAAATAGACTCCAAATGGTTGAAAGACCTCAGTGTGAGACAGGAGTCCATCAACATCCTAAAGGAGAACACAGGCAGCAACCTCTTCGACCTCAGCCGCAGCAACTTCTTCCTAGAAACATCGCCAAAGGCAAGGGAAGCAAGGGCAAAAATGAACTATTGGGACTTCATCAAGATAAAAAGCTTTTGCACAGCAAAAGAAACAGTCAACAAAACCAAAAGACAACTGACAGAATGGGAGAAGATATTTGCAAATGACATATCAGATAAAGGGCTAGTATCCAAAATCTATAAAGAATTTATCAAACTCAACACCCAAAGAACAAAGAATCCAATCAAGAAATGGGCAGAAGACATGAACAGACATTTCTGCAAAGAAGACAACCAAATGGCCAACAGACACATGAAAAAGTGTTCAACATCACTCCTCATCAGGGAAATCCAAATCAAAACCTCAATGAGATACCACCTCACACCAGTCAGAATGGCTAAAATGTAACAAGTCAGGAAACGACAGATGTTGACAGGGATGCGGAGAAAGGGGAACCCTCCTACACTGTTGGTGGGAATGCAAACTGGTGCAGCCACTCTGGAAAACAGTATGGAGGTTCCTCAAAAAGTTGAAAATAGAGCTACCCTATGTTATACGCAAACAATGAATCATGCATGGAACACTACATCAAAAACTAATGATGTAATGTATGGTGATTAACATAACATAATAAAAAAAAAAGAACCAAGGGAGCCAGCAGCATAGAGGGGGGAGGGGTGGGGAAGGAGAAGCTATGGATGGTGACAATAAATTCTTGTGAGAAGGGGGAAAAAAAAAAGAAAAAAAAGAAAGTAGAGCTACCCTACAAACCAGCAATTGGACTACTGGGTATTTACCCCAAAGATACAAATGTAGGGATCTGAAGGGGCACATGCACCCCAATGTTTATAGCAGCAATGTCCACAATAGCCAAACTATGGAAAGAGCCTAGATTTCCATCAACAGATGAATGGATAAAGAAGATGTGTTATATATATATACACACACACACACATATATATGTGTATATACATATATGTATATACATATACACACACAATGGAATATTATACAGCCATCAAAAAAAACAAAAACAAAAAATGAAATCTTGCCATTTGCTATGACGTGGATGGAACTAGAAGGTATTATGCTAAGCGAAATAAGTCAATCAGAGAAAGACAAGTATCATATGATCTCACTGATATGAGTAATTTGAGAAAGAAGACGGAGGATCATAGGGGAAGGGAGGAAAAAATGAAACAAGATGAAACCAGAGAGGGAGACAAACCATAAGAGACTCTTAATCTCAAGAAACAAACTGAGGGTTGCTGGAATGGAGGGGGTGGGAGGGTGGGATGGCTGGGTGATGGACATTGGGGAGGGTATGTGCTATGGGAAGCACTGTGAATTGTGTAAGACTGATGAATCACAGACCTGTGAAACAAATAATACATTATATGTTTAAAAAAAAATAATAGGAAGGGAAAAATGAAGGGGGGGAAATCGGAGGGGTAGACGAACCATGAGAGACTATGGACTCTGACAAACAAACTGAGGGTTTTAGAGGGGAGGGGTTTGGGGAGATGGGTTAGCCTGGTGATGGGTATTAAGGAGGGCATGTATTGCATGGAGCACTGGGTGTTATATGCAAACAACGAATCATGGAACACTACTTCAAAAACTAATGATGACTAACATAACATAACATGATAAAATAAAATTAAAAAAAATAGAACTATTCTACAATCCAGCAATTACACTACTAGGTATTTACTCAAAGAACACAAAAATACTAATTCAAAGTATACTTGTTCCCCAATGTTTATAACAGCATTATTTATAATAGTCAAACTATGGAAAGAGCCCAAATGTTCATCGAGTGATGAATGGATATAGAAGATGTGGTATATATACACAATGAAATATTACTCAGCAGTCAGAAAGAATGAAATCTTGCAATTTGAAATGACATGGATGGAAGTAGAGGGTATTATGCTAAGTGAAATAAGTCAGTCAGAGAAAGACAAATGCCATATGATTTCACTCATATGTGGGATTTAAAAAACAAAATAGATGAACAAGGGGGAAAAAAGAGAGAGAAGCAAACCAGGAAACAGACTCTTAATTGTAGAACAAACTGTTGGTCAGCAGAAGGGAGGTGAGTGGGGGGGGATGGGTGAAACAGGTGATGGGGATTAAGGAGTGCTCTTGTTGTAATGTGCACTGGGTATTCTATGGAAGTGTTGAATCACTATATTGTACACCTCAAACTAATATTACACTGTGTGCTAACTAAATGGAATTTAAATAAAAATTTTAAAAATAAGTAAATAAAATAAACTTACTGCCAACTCAAGAAGAAATACTGCTACCTCAAGAGATACTAATGAGTAAAAGACATGGACAGATAGTTCACCAAAGAGGCATAAGCAGCAAAAAATGTGAAAAAACATTTGATCTTTTAGTTATAAAAAAAAATTGGTTAAAATAACAATGAAACAATGTTTTCCCCTATTCCAAATTTGAAAAAATTTTTAAAAAGCTATAATGCTCAGTGTTAGTGAGGGTTACACTAGCATTAAAATCCTGTCTGGAAAAAATTTGGAAAAAGTATACCAAAGTAGTTTATTAACATCCTCTGACTTAAGTAACCTTATTAATTGTAGTTCATGTTATTATTTTTTTTAAGATTACCAAGTTTTTTTTAAAGATTTTATTTATTTATTTGACAGAGAGAGAGAGAACACACAAGTGGGGGTAGTGGGAGGGAGAGGGAGAAGCAGAAGCAGACTCCCGGCTGAGCCAGGAGCCTGATGTGGGACTCGATCCCAGGACTCTGGGATCGTGACCCGAGCCGAAGGCAGACGCTTAACCAACTGAGCCACCTAGGCGCCCCTGGAGTTGATGCTATTAAAATAGGTGTTCAGAGAAAGACAATTATCATATGATCTCACTGATAATGTGGAATTTGAAAAACAAGGCAGAGGATATAGGGGAAAGGAGGAAAAAAATGAAACAAGACTAAACCAGACAGGGAGACAAACCGTAAGAGACTCTTAATCTCAGGAAACAAACTGAGGTTTGCTGGAGTGGAGGGGGGTGGGAGAGTGGGGTGGCTGGGTGATGGACATTGGGGAGGGTATGTGCTATGGGGAGCACTGTGAATTGTGTAAGACTGATGAATCATAGATCTGTACCCCTGAAATAAATAATACATTATATGTTAATTTACAAAATTAAAAAATATAGGTGCTATTTAAAAGGTTTAATTATCTAACAATAGAAACGAATCATTAAATGTTGAAAGATTAGTAATATTTCAGCAATTATAAATCATATTCTTTAAGAAAATAACATTTGAAAACATTCACAAGGCAAATAAAAAACTAGACTACAAAACTGTTTATATACCATGGCCATAAGTCTGCGTACATCTGTGCACACACACATACAAATAGCAACACGTGTGGGGAACATACCAGATTCAGAGCTCAGCAGGAAGTGGGACCGGCACACGGCAGATGCAGTCATGAAGTAGGTACTGGTTTTGCATTACGACTTGTTTTCTCACTTAGCTTCTTTCTGTTTTCTCACTTAGCTAGAAAAATGTGGCCAATAGTCTTTGGTTCTGGCATGGGATTGGGAATGGCCTACTCCCAAGTGTTGGCATGATTTCCAGGCTCCATTATCTTCTACATGGAAAATTTGTCAGGGAGCAGGAACAATGACTTATACCTGAGAGCGTCCGAGTGGAAGGAAAAGAGAAATCATGTTTATTCCTCAGGAGTAAGCCCTAGAGTAAGCTGACATTCTTCTGTAACAATGTTATCGGTAATACTTGAAATTCCAGTACACTGTTTATGTATTTGAAATGAAGTCCATTTCCTGTTTTGTATTTTGTCTCTGGAAATTGCAAGGAGGTGGTCTTAAGAGAAATAAATTAAAAGTAGGCAGCCAAAACAAAAACAAAAACAAATACCAACACCGGTGCACACGTAAAAACGCTACAGGAGAATATTCAAAACCTAATTTTATCTTTATGGGTGGATTACGAATGAGTTTTCTTTTATTCTCTTTCTTTATTTGGTAATTTGGACAATATGGAGAACGTTATATTTTTATAATTAAAGCATTTGGAGGAGAAGGATAAGGCGATACTCCTAAAACGAGGAGACATTCATTCATACACTGATTTAACCAATATTTACCAAGGGTCTACTGGGGCCAGTCGACTGTGTCAGGTCCTCAGTGTCCATGCAAAGGGTGAACAAAACAGGCATGATTCCTTCCCCCAGTGACCTTACAGTCCCTGTGCCTCTCAAGACTTGTATTTCTGGTTTTCAGCCTCTCCTTTCTGAGTATTATCTCACTCAGAATAAATAGGTTGTATTTTCTCATACTCAGCAAAAAAAAAAAAAAAAAGAGAGAGAGAAAGAGAGAGAGAGAGAGAAAGAAAGAAAGAAAGAAAGAAAGAAAGAAAGAAAGAAAGAAAGAAAGAATATTAGCTTGCTTTACTGCAAAGAAAAGCTAGCAATCAATTCTCTTAACTTGCTACCCTTTTGCTCTAATGAGCTAACTTTCTTCCTGAAAGATGACTGTGTCAATCAGCAGCAGCCAAATTGCCAAATGACACCTTCCTTTCTCTCTGATGTGTTACCAGCCCAGGAGCTCAGTTTAGCAGAGTTCTGTGCTGAGGCCCAAAAGGAATGAATTGTTTCTTTTAAATAAACAGTAAGATGAGCTCTAGAAGAGCTACAGTGAGCTCCATTTTCCCCCTAAGATTTTGCTGACATTTCTACAATATAGTGTGTGTGTGTGCATGATGCATTAATGCATAAGTGCTGTTTATGCATTTATATATGTGTACTAGATTTCTCAAGTGAAACTGAACAATTAATTCAAAATATATTTAATAAATGATTCCAAAATTAACTTTCGGTAAAGCTACTGCCCTATAACTCACTGATTGGCTGGGCCAGAATTTTAAAGCATTATTTTTCCCCCAGCTGGAAACACCTTCTGTCAGGCAGTCATTGGTCACTTAGAGAATCCCTTCCAAGTGGCAGTAATGATCCTAGCCCCTGGGGAGATGGAGATGAATGAGGCAGTCGTTGGTCTTAACCCCCTTACCAGGGTGAGCAGAGGTGTAGAAAATATTACAGTAGTGTGAGCTAAGGTCTATGTTCCAGGTATTTTCAAGAAGCTTTGGGAGCCAAAGGAGAGATCATCTCATAAATTCTCATGAACATGTGCTATTTGTATTAAGTTTGCACACGTGTACAAGCTCAAATAGCACACAAAATGAGGGCAGGAAAACAAGAGGCATGTGAAAATTGAGGAACCAACAAGAATACTATAAACCAGGATAATGTATTGACCTACTAATGGCTGTTTTATTTCTGCTGCTGTAAAAGAATTGAAAAGGATGTGAGCTCTTTTGTTTTTCTCATGTTTTCTGTCCTCTCCATTCTGACAAGTTATGGAACACTACTCTAAATCCTTTCCTTAGCTATTAATTCAATCCTCCCGAAAGCACCATGAGAGAAGAACTACCATTCTCTCCAGTTTACAGATAAGAAAACTGAAGCACAGAACAGGTAAGTAACTTACTGCTTAGTGTGAGTGAATTCAAACAGAGATTGGGTCAAAGCCTATATTCTACAAACACTACCCAAACAAAGGATTCATATGCAGGATATGTATAAAGATCTCCAGCAGTTCAAGAAGAAAAAACACAGAAAAATAGTCACCGTAATAAAATTCATAGAAGAAGAAATCTGATTGGAAATAAACATGCAAAGAGATGTTCAGCCTTATTTAGTTTTTGCAAAATAAAAGCAAGTAAAGCAATAACAGAGTGCCATTTTTCTGTCATCAAATAGGCATAAATTAAAAAGTCCTACAATGTCAATTATTTGCAAAGATTTGGGGGAAATGGAATTGTCCTACATTACTGCTAAGAATATGAATTGGCATAACAACTTCAGAGAGAAATTGGTAGCAGCTATGTAAACTTTATGATCCACTCTGGATGTACAAACTAGAAAAAAATTCTCACACATATGCACCACAAAACATATAATGACAGTAATTAATCTATTGTTTTTGATCTATTAAATCTGACATCCTAAATGTCTATTACAAAGGGAACAGACAAGGGGCACCGAGGTGGATCAGTTGGTTGAGCATCCGACTCTTGATTTCAGTTTGGGTCATGATCTCGTAGTTGTGGGATGGAGCCCCTCGTTGGGCTCTGCGCTCCACAGGGAGTCTGCTTGGGATTCTCTTCCTCTTCCTCTGCCTCTCCTGCTGGTTCTCTCTCTCTCTCTCTCAAATAAATAAGTAAATCTTTAAAAAACAAACAAAAAACCCCAAAGGAAACAGACAAAACTTGTTAGGTTGATAATCATGTTGTGAAATATTATACAATGAATAAAAAAATTGAGCTATATATAAATTACCTATGTCTGTAAGCAATTAACTACCATTAATTCTGGGTTGTGGGAGACTAGATATTTGTTATATTATTCTTCTTGTTTTGCCATATCTTTAAAATTTCTTAGGAAAAAAACCACAATCTCCTAGGCAAGAGACCCTAAGGATATTTCCAACCCTTAGAAAAGGATGATCTCTCTTCCTGTCTCAAGGAAGGAAGCATAAATCCCACAAGATACCATAAGTATCTCAGATCCCAATTATATTTCCCACTTTTTGCCACTTTCTTGATGTTGCAGAGGCAGATAATTGGGTTTTTTGAAAGATTTATGATTATTTGACCCCCTCCCCATCTCCCCTCCTTGGGTTTAGATTGTTGGTTCCAGGGCTAAAGGGTATCCTCTTCTTTTTTAAGAGAGAGAGTCAGTGAGAGAGAGAGAGAGAGAGAGAGAGCACAAGCAGGGGGAGGGGGAGAGAGAGAAGCATACTCCCCATTGAGCTGGGAGCCCGATGAAGGGCTCGATCCCAGGACCCTGAGATCATGACCTGAGCTGAAGGCAGACACTTAAGTGACTGAGCCACCCAGGCACCCCTCACTTTTGGTTTTAATCAGAATGTTTTAGATTATGTTAAAAGCTTGGTATTAATCAGAATGCTGTGGATTATGTGCTTTGATGTTATTTAGAGATAAAAGGACCTCAAATCAAAATGCCTTAAACCAAAACTGAAGCCCATTGGTTCATATATCTGGGAATTCCAGGGGTTAACAGTTCCTTCAGGCATTGCTAGACCCAGGAAATTAAATATTAGATTCTTCTCCTTCCTCCTTTTTCTCCTCCTCCTTTTCATATTCTTCTTCAATTTTTAATTCTGCTCTTGTTGGCCTCATTTTCTCCTACTAGAGATGGACTTTTTCTATGCATTTAGGGAAGATGGTTGCCAGCAGCTGCAAGTTTACATGCTCTGAGTTTAGTAACTCCAGTGGAAAGACAGACACTTTTTCTCAGTGTCCACATATCAATCCCAAGAAAAGGGTTTGATATCCTTGTTTGGGCCAACTGTCTCTCCCTTGGACCACTTACTGTTGCCATGAGGTGTGGGCACCATGACGATACCCTACCAGAACAAAATGTAATGGGAATGGAGCAGTTTCCCCAATGGAAGAAAGGTACTATTACCAGACAAAAGAGAATAAATTGATGGTTCCCAAAGGGGAGGTGGGTGGGGCAATGAGTGAAATAGGTGACAGGGATTAAGGAGGACACTTGCTATGATGAGCACAGGGTGTTGTATGGAAGTGTTGAATCACTATATTGAACACCTGAAACTAATATTACACTGTATGTTAACTAACTGGAATTTAAATAAAAACTTTAAAATAGAAAAATGGCTTTCTCTGAATCATCCTTCTGAGGCCAGCATGGTGGTGGCAGGATCAACATGATGGAGGATGGCAGGTCTAAAGTTCCAGGTGATGGCCCCAGAGCAAAGTAGGCAGACACCTAAGGCTTTTATGAAAGTAGATACGAGGGCGCCTGGGTGGCTCAGTTGGTTAAGCGACTGCCTTCGGCTCAGGTCATGATCCTGGAGTCCCCGGGATCGAGTCCCGCATCGGGCTCCCTGCTCAGCAGGGGGTCTGCTTCTCCCTCTGCCCTCTTCCCTCTCGTGCTCTCTGTCTCTCATTCTCTCTCTCTCAAATAAATAAATAAAATCTTTAAAAAAAAAAAAAGAAAGAAAGAAAGTAGATACGAGAAGCTAGATGATAACAAAGAAGTCTTCAGCATCAAATAGCCTAGAAGTAGATATGAGACAAAATCCTTCTTCCCTGAAATACACAGAGAAGGAAGAGTCTGGGATGGTATATTAGTCAGGATTACTCAGAGAAACAGAACCAATAGGACATATATATTCTGACGTGCTTCTTTACAGTGAAATATATGTACAGTGAAATATATGTGATATATATATATATCTCCTATTGGTTCTATTTCTCTGGATAACCCTAATACAATATAATAATATATTTATCATTAGGTATTAGATCATGCAATTATGGAGGCTGAGAAGTCCCAACATCTGCAGTCAGCAAGCTGGAGACCAAGGAGAGCTGATGTGTAATTCCAGTCTGAGTCTGAAGGTTTGAGAACCAAGAGAACCAATACTGTAAGTTCTATTCTGAAAGCTAGCTGACTCAAGACCCAAGAACTAATGTTTCAATCTGAGTCTGAAGGCTGGAGAAGACCAGCTCAGTAGTCAAGCAGGGTGACTTCACCCTTTTGTTCTTTTCAGGCCTTCAACTTATCAGATGAGGACCACCTACATTAAGAGAGCAATCCGCTCTACTCAGTCTAACAATTCAAATGTTAATCTCATCCTGAAACACTTCCCCAGACACACCCAAAATAATGTTTGACCAAATGTCTGGGCACAGCATGGCCTGGTCAAGTTGACACATAAAATTAACTATCACAGAAGGGGACAGGGAGGTGTCCCTGCTTTTATATGCTTGAGATTTTCAGGTAATATACCTCTTCTCACCACTCTCTTCTCACTCCCTTCTGCTTCTTTGTTTGGCTCTTTATTCCCTCTTTCATTCTTCTCTTGTGCCCTGTTCCCCTCCTTTCTGACATGTTTTTATATTTTCTTATGGAAATTCAAGTCTTTTTTGGGTAAACAAACAAAAAAAGACAATTGCAGACTTTTCAGGAAAGACTGTTATCATTTTGACTCAGTTACTAAACATGAGAAAACTAACTCTCCACAGCTGTGACATGATGAGAATTGTCCCTCCTGTTTCAAAAGATGTGACTAAAGATGCCTATGAGGAGAACAGAAAGATATACATACAATATTAGGACATATTTAACATCATAAAGATATCTCCTTGGAGAAAGAAAAGTCCGGAAAATCCGTGGGAGGAGGCCACTTCCTTGAGAATCTTATACTTCTTATCACAGAACTGATGGACACATGATCAAAAGACACCAAATGCCTTCTGAAGACCTGAATGAGGAATGGAGGGTGTCTTGAGTGGTTAGCCCACCTACTCTCAACAAGCAGGAGGACTCTGTAAGCTTTAGTATTGGTATTTATACTGTGTCTGGCTGGCTAATCACCCACTTGTCCCCAAAGTTTAATTTTGAACTCGGTCATACTGGCAGTAATCCCTCATTTCCTGGTGCAGATTTAGTTCCAGCGTCCACAGTGGGAAAGACCAATGCACACAGCTTTCCTCCTACTTTCTATCAGGGCTGCATGCTGTAGCCAGATCCTGATTTCATGGCTGCCTAACCAAATGGAAGTATGAGTGCTTTTTTCTTCTCCCAGGGGAAACATCTGCCCTCCCTAGTATGGCCATGCTGTGAAAAGAGAGATTGTAGAGTATCACTCTATAGCCTCTTCCCCAGTAGCTGATCACCAGGCAAAATGTCAGAGCAGCTGGTGCTCATCAATTCACCCTCTGTGATTTCAAATACCAATTAGAATTGTGAACTCCTAATTGCCTCATTTCTATCCATTTTAAAGTAATTAATAAGTAATTGAGTAATGTGTTAATAATAGCCTCAACCACTTTCCCTGTGATCAGCTCTTGTATTAGTCATCTTTATGACCTGTGGGGAGCATTGCACTCAGGTCATGTCTTGCTAATAGCCCCCACGCTGGCCCTGTAAAGCAATCATTTCTTACCAGGGAAATTTGCTTTCATCCCCCAAAGCAGTTAAAAAAAAAAAAACACCCAAAAAACAAAAACCAACCAACCAAAAACACCCCAAAAACAAAAAACAAACCAAACAAATTCAACCTTTGAGCTGTGATTTGTCAGACATCTTTTAAAATTTTTTTCCTCCTCTTGCATGTCCTGTCCCTTCCTCTCATCCAATTTATTCTCCCACTTAAACTCAGAGGGAGGTGTCAACATCCAGGACTGATTTCTAATTGCAGCGAAGACTTACCGCATGACTGCTCCTGAGCACACAGTTCCTTCAGTGGCTGGAACATTCACTTGGATTCCCAGTTTTGTTTCACCATAATTATAGCTTATATCAGCTGTGAGATGTGAAGGGACTTATTAACCTTTGGATTTTGATTCAAGGTGAAGGATGGCCACTGCAAAACCACCCAGGCCATCAGGAGAGCTGTAAGCAGGAAGCACAGTCATTATTAGATCTCCCAGAGATTGAAACTTGCTGGTCTCATGATGACCCCCACCAGCTGAGAGCCAGGGTGACCAAGTCATTTAGAAATGGGTTGAGAAAGCACTAGAAGTCTCTATCAAATATCACTAATCTTCAGTCTGAGGAGCTTGGGGGTTTGGAGATAGAAACTCTCATTCTAAAGATGCAGGATAAGAGTTCTTGCTTTCTGAGTGTGGACATGAAACTACTGGAGAATAATTTACAGGGCTTGGGTGGGATGGGGTCTTTTCAAGCAAAGTGTCCTTCTATTAATTATTTCTTCTTTCCCCTGGATTCACAACAGCTCTCTCTCCACTGGTCTCTTTCATGTAGAATATTAATATAGTAAAGTACCTCCCTTAAACAAACAAAAATCAAAACTGCTCTCCTCTGCCCTTCCCTCTTTCCTCCAGGGACTACCCTGTGTCACAGACAGGCTCTCCATTTGCAATGCCGCACCCTCCTCAACAGGTCCAACCCAAAGTGCAGACTGCTCCACAGTATTAAAACTGTTTTCTCAAAGAAGTGGTGGGGTGAGTGTGGGGAAGAAAAATATAAAAGGTGGACACAGATGGGCACAGCCACAGGACATACCCTCCCCTATCTCTAACCTCTGCTCCCAGATGAGAACTATTGCTTAAGAATTACGTCATGTTAACTTCTCATTTTGGAGTCTTTTGATCAGTCTTCTAAATAATGAAATCAAAACTCTGTTCCTGCTACTTGGATCCAAATCTGGGCGAAACGAAGAGCAGATTATAACGTATATAGTCACTCCATTAGATTGGGTTCCCCAGGAACAATCTTTGCCACCAAGATTTGATGCTGGATGTTTACCAAAGACTGTCCTTGAGAACAATACCTATAAATGAGTAGGACAAACTGGATTTCACTAAGAGAGGTTAAAGTGGTATGTGGTTGCACTGAGGTTTCAGCCAATCTCACAGGAGCTCTGAAACTGAGATGGTTCTTCACAGATGTCCTGGATGGAGGCAAGGAGTCTGGGTTCTGATATCCCTGCATCAAGAAGTCATTGAATACAGGCTGCCCCTGGGAGGAAGCATAACCCTGGACAAGGACAATTTCTG
Source organism: Mirounga leonina (assembly GCF_011800145.1). Classification (NCBI taxonomy): domain Eukaryota; kingdom Metazoa; phylum Chordata; class Mammalia; order Carnivora; family Phocidae; genus Mirounga; species Mirounga leonina. The sequence continues at coordinate 9,585,547 of NW_023270852.1, forward strand.
TGGAAAGACTCAGCCATGAGCAAACAGCAGTCAACTTTCCTGGCAACTGGAAGAATGAGTGTCTCACTCCTTGAAGACGGATCTAGATGATGGGCCTCACATGCAGCATATTTACCCTTACTCCCTCCAAGTCACCCTCCTCAAGCCTGTTCAGGTATCCCAGCCTTGCCCATCCCTTCTTAGGCAGAAGTATGGTAGGCTTCTCAAAACACAGAGGTGACTTTGTTCATTCCCTTCAATGTGTTCTGTGAGAGCAGGATTTGTTTTACCCCTTCTCTCCCTCTCTAGGAAGTGGGCTTTATTCACTTCCAACAACAAGCAACCACAACCATGCTTTTCTTCCAGAGACTTCCTCCTAATCTCAAGTGCTTCCACTAAAACCTGTTCAAAAGGTGACTAATCAGAGCCAAATGCAATTGTAAGGAAAGAGATTGAAACTCTTCCATATCCGTTGTCTATCCTTCCCTTTAATTAGAGTTTCAACGATTTCCTAATTATCAAAATCAAAGGATAATTTTTACTCCTTAATTCATTTGACATCTCTAGAATATGAGCTTACTCAACACTTTGAAACTACCTTCTCTCCCTCCTCCATGTTTTTTTGACCTCACATTCTCTTCACTTTTTGTTTACTTCTGGCTCTAATCTCTGAGATTTTAGACTTCTCTTTTTGTTTATCCTCAAAGCGCCAATATAGTATCTAGATCATACTAAAAATGCAGAAATTATATTTATTATTATATTCTTTCTTTACACATCAACCATATGCTATTGATGTCCATATCTGTAAATCAAGCTCATACGTCCTTAATGAGCAATTTTGCTAAATATGTGTGATGTGTGGTGTATACATTAGATATATTTGGACATTTACATTCAAATGTTAAACCCAATTACCCTCCTACAATCCCTGCCTCAAGAAATGTATCACTAGACATACCCATCACCAAGCCATCCTAGGCTCTGGATTCTTCTCAGTCCAAGTGTAATCAAACAGCTAGTCTGTTTATTCTACTTGCTAAGTAGCTTTTTAATCTCTCCACTATTCTTCCCATTGCTATGGCCCTAGTAGAAGCCTCATAAATTCTCACCTAAACCTCTTTGAGAGCTTCCTAATGGGTTTCCTCCCTCCATTCTCCCCTCCTCCAATTCATTTTCCACACTGCTAACAGAACGATATGCTTAAAACACACATCTAATCTTATTGCTCCCTTCCTTAAAAGCCTTCAACTTCCGATTGTCTTCTGGATAATGTTCAAATTCTTTGTCATAGCATTAAAATAAATCCCAGGATCTGGCTCTTGCCCAACTCCCTAGCCTTATCTCTTGCCACACTCCACTGCAGACACACCAGATCTTCTGTCATTTCCAAAAATTTTCATGCTCCTCTTACCGCCATGTCTTGCTTCTGCTGATTCATTTGGACCCTCCTTTCCCACATATGGAGACTTTTTTTCAGAAATGAGTTGTGTGCCCATAGCACTTTTCATCTGACCACACTGTCCAAGGAGAAGAACTATAGGAGTGAGGACTGGTTGGTAAGTTTACCTGAGCATTCTGGAGCCCATACAATTGGAGGGGTAGAGATAAATGGAGATAGTTCCTAGAGATAAAGAAGTGTACCTCCATCACTTCAAAATTAAAGTTAGGAAAAATAAAGCATAAAAGATATTTAGGATTCTGAGAAGATAGGAATCTAAATTCAATTTGCTACTGAGGCAATCCAACAAATGGTGAAGGGAAAACACAGAAAAATTATTATCATTGGAAAAAAGAGGGGGACCAAACCAACATACCTGCAATGTTAGGTTCATAAAACATGTTCAAAGGAAAATAGATTTAAAAGACAATCACATGCCCACTGCCTGCAATTAGTCACTGCATGCAAGTGGAGGCTGCCGAAGTGGCAACTCTCTTGGCTTACTGAGGCCCCTGCTGCCTGACTGTGGCTACTCTACTTTCGTGGAAATAGATAAAGCCTAAATGAGCCCAAACTACCATAGATGCCTGCCTAGATTAAGGGTCCTGCTTGGCAGTCATATTTCTGGCACCTCCATCCTTTATAACCTCCCAAGGAATTAACATGGCGATTGGATGGAATTCCCATAGTCACCTATATGATCTGAGGGGGTCTTATAGTCATTTACCTCTTAGAAGAGACTCACCTGAAGTGAAGATCTATGCATCTATTACCTTGCACAACAGGGCCTGCCCACTTCCCATCTATGGTCTTCTAGGAAATAAATCTAACTGCTGCTTCTCTCAGTCTATAGATGCCAGAATTACACAGGATGTGAAGGAATCTACCCCAGTGGGGGAAGTGGGGGGAACCCTGTATCTCTTCAAGGGGGAACAACATCATGGAGAAAATAAACTAGCACTTCAAAATAGAGTATTAAACTGAGTAATCAGGGCAAATAGGCCAACATATAGAAAATAGGAGAAGACTTTAAAGAATTCTTAACCCTATTCTGTTTTTTTTTTTTAAGATTTATTCTACTGGGCGCCTGGGTGGCTCAGATGTTAAGCATCTGCCTTTGGCTCAGGTCATGATTCCAGGGTCCTGGGATCGAGCCCCACATCGGGCTCCTGGCTCAGCAGGGAGCCTGCTTCTCCTCCTTCTCCCTCTGCCTCTCTCCCTGCTCATGCTCTCTCTCTCTGTATCTCTGTGTCTCAAATGAATAAATAAAATCTTAAAAAAAAAAAAAAGATTTATTCTACTTATTTATTTGAGAGAGAGCAGGCAAGTGCAAGCAAGCAGGGGGAGGGGCAGAGGGAGAGAGAATCTCAAGCAGACTCCTGACTGAGCACACGCCCTGACAGGGCTTGATCTCATGAACCTGAGATCGTGACCTGAGCTGAGATCAAGAGTTGGATCTTGACTGAGCTGCCCAGGTGCCCCTAAACCCTATTCTCTGTTAATGGGGTATTAGATTGATAAGACTCAGCAGGCTGCCATACTAAAGAGCAACCTGACAATAAAAAAGTGTTTTTCAATATAAACATTGTATTTGCCAAAATAAAAAATTCAACAGAGGCAATGAACAGGAGAATGTATGCTACCAAAACCTGAATTAAAGAGTTTAATTATTGGAACAAACATTCTTCCCAGAATGTAGAGCAAGAGGATCAAAACAGATATTATGAGAAAACTCATAGAGGACAAACCAGGTGCCGCAATCTGAATAAGAGAATTGAAAGGACAGAAAAGAGCTGATGGGGAAGAAATGGCAATAAAAGTTGAACTGGAAGAAAATTTCTCTGAGTTGAAAAACAGAATACTGGCCAAGATTATTGAAAAAATATCTACATATACTTAGACATATCCCAGTGACATTTTTGGAATCAAAAGATAAAGTCCTGAAAGCTCTCACATAGAAAAGAGCAGTTACCTAAGGAAAAAAAAAATTAATCAGGTTGGCACCAGTATCTTTTTATATATAATACTGGATATACAGTATCAATGAAGCAATATCTATGGATCTTTTTTAAAAAAGAGAGGGTAATTCTGCATTACCATATTCAACTGAATTTTGTTCATTTGTGATGGCAAGGAATTTTTAGACATGCAAGCACTTAGAAAGTATCACATCCATATTTCCTTTCTGAAAAAAAAAAGATGTTCATAAAAGTACTCTAGCCAAATGAAAATTGCATTAGCATAAAGATCTCAAGATGGTGAAAATTTAATATACAAGAAACAGTAGCAATCAATGAAACTAGTGGTAATTCAATCTAAATAACAGTTGGTACTATGGTCCTGAGATATGTGGGAATTGTTAAAAAAGATTTCTTGAAATAGAAAGGACATAATATAAGAAAAAATGAATAACAATGTAAGAATAAATTCAAGAGTGCAGATCCTCAAGCTTAACTGCTACTTCTATCACTTTCTAGCTATTATAATCAAGAGCAAATTATTTAACCTCTTATGCTTTGGTTTCTTCCTCAGTATAATGAGCTTGATAATAGCATCTGCTTCATAGGGGTGTTGTGAAGAATAAATATTTGTATTAGCTTTGGAAAAGTATTTCCCCATATAGTAAAATTAGTACATATAAAGGGCTTAGAAAAGTATTCAGCATATAGTAAGTGCCTAATAAACATCATCTCATCATCATCATCATCATCATCTTCTTCATCACTATTATTATTATACCATTGAGAGGACAGAAACATAATTTCTATCTAACTCTTAGCACCACTGGAAAAAACATAAAGTTACAAAATGTTCATTTAAGTTAAGGAAACCAGTAGAATACTTGAAATAGGTTACAGAACTTTGAAATCAATTGAAGAAAACAGGAACAGATATAACTTGATCAATCCAGCTAATTAACCAGGATGACAAATCCAGGAAAGCAGCTTTTTTGAGGGGATGATTATAAACCAAATTTTGGCCACACTGAATTTGAGCTTCTTCTTTGACAGGTAATTGAATATCTGGGACTGAAGACAGAAATCAAGACTAGAGACATATATTTTTGAAAATGAAATTCACAGATGTAGCTAAGGCATGAGAAGATTTCAAGAAGAATTAGGGTAATGTGCAGCAGAGAGGTCTGATACAATAGTTTGATTTGGCCACAAGGAGATCTCTGGTAACTTGACGAGAACAAGCTTGATCACTGCAGACTGAAAAGGTGATTGGTGCCCTGACAGTATGGAGAATCAGATGGCTAAATTTAATAACACCACCTGGGAAATGCTATACTCAGGGAAGAATATATTCATCTCTCTGCAGAGGTGGAAACTTTCACACATGAAATGGCATTCTAGAAATAGGACAGAGGCCATGGGGCAAAAAGGCAATCATAACTTCACCCATTCACAAATATCTATTGAATACCTCCGTGCCAGATGCTGCACCGGACTCTGGGGAAACAGTGGTGTCTAGAACACATCTTCCTTCCTGCATGTGCTATTAAGGGCCATAGCCATGAAGAAATGAAGTCTTTCCTCAACCCACCAGAGGGATAGGTTTCTCTCTAGATGTAAAACCAGCAAGATCAATGCTGAGCTACAGGAAGTCTCCCACTTCTTTCTTTACCTTGCCAGAGAGAAATGTTCATTTTTATCAGCATTGAGTACGTCCTGAATATAGGATATGCAGGAGATAGAGGAGATAAAGGGAATATATATATCGTATGTTAACTACATGACACTTGTTGTCCCAGAATCTTCTGCATCCCTTTAAAAGGGACTCCTTTTTACTTGGATGGAGACCACCCACGTATTATTCATTCTTAGAGAAGCAAGCAGCAAAACAAGCCTTCCTTTCAAGACTCCCTACAAACTGTAGGTCAATTATGCAGGAGGAAGTCTGGGCATTTCTTATGGACATTTCTTGCCCTCCCTCCACCCCAACCACCTTAAGTCCGTCTTGGGAAGGAGACTGAGGAGACTGGATCAGGGAATACCTTTTCTTGCAATTCTTGTGAATACTCTGCCATGCATTCAAGCTTCATCGTTGTCAGGTGTGTGAGGACCACAGTTTCCTGTCTGTGTAAGCTCTTCTCCTCATGTATGTGCGCTGTGCTCTCTTTTGCGACAGTAGTCCCATCAGTTGCCTTGAGTGAGTCATGGAAGACTGGGAACTCAGAATTCCATGTATAAATTCTGAAGATCTACTATATTATAGGACTAGGAACAGGAGCAAGGAAATCTTTACTCAAAAATATATGGGGGAGGGGGGAGCGCACCAAAATCAGCCATGCATAAAGCCCAGGTGAGAACACAAACCCTGAAGAGAGCCAGAGGGTCTGTCCTAATTTGTTCAAATCCAACGGGACTAGTATTGGATATTAAATTTGGGGTCTGGGTTCAAGAGAAAAAATCAGGAAAGCAAGAGCACAGGCCCAAAAGTGTCAGTGACTGCCTTTACGAAACTGCTTACAGTTTTGGGGGGATAAGATTTGCAGAGCTTCTGAGATCTATTGAAATTGCATGTGACTTCCATGAGCATGAAGCAATTTTCTTGGGAGGATTAAGTCAGAAGAAGTCTGTGTGGGTTGTAGAAAAAAATGAGGACATAAATTTGCACTAGCTCCAATAAGCATCCCTTAGATTCAGTCTGCTCTGGTTTCCTGGAAAATTATTACAATTGGAGGCTGGACATTCCATTGAATTATACATTATAGCCCAACTTACCCATTCCCTTATTGTTGAAAATTTATGTCATTTCCATTTTCACTCATATAATACTGTGATTTACATCTTCATACATGCATTTGTGTTTCTTTCTTTTTTTTTTTTTTAGATTTTATTTATTTATTTGACAGAGAGATAGAGAGCACAAGTAAGCAGAGAGGCAGGCAGACGGAGAGGGAGAAGCAGACTCTCCACTGAGCAGGGAGCCTGATGTGGGACTCGATCCCACGACCCTGGGATCATGACCTGAGCCGAAGGCAGCTGCTTAATCGACTGAGCCACCCAGGCGCCCGCATTTGCGTTTCTATTAACTATTACGTTGTATCCTTAGGATAGATATAGTTGCAGAATTTTAAGAAGGAATTTAATCTGATAAGATGAGTATCTTAGAACAACAGTTCTGATGAGGCACCTGAGTGGCTAGGTTGGCTAAGCATTCTACTCTTGATTTCAGTTCAGGTCATGATCTCAGGGTCGTGAGATGGAGCCTGCATTGTACTTTGCGCTTAGCAGGGAGTCTGCTTGAGATGCTCTCTCGCCCTCTGCCCCTCCCCTTGCTCGTGCTCTCTCTCTCTCAAATAAATAAATAAATCTTTAGAAAAATAGTTCTGATGAAAAGGGAAAAGAACTGGACTGAGGGAAAGAAAACTGGAGACTGTTAGCAATAACTGAGGTAAAAATAGTAATTACTAAACTAAGGAATTGGCAGGGACAATGAATATTTAAAAGAAAAACTGATAGAACCAAATGTCTGAACAGATGCAGTAGGTGAGAGAGGAGGGACTCAGGTAATTCCTTGGTTTCGAGGAAGTGAATGTGTTGAGTTTAAGGTGTCTATGAGACATCTTGAAGGAGATTTCAAGTGTTTGGTTGGGATGTACAGCTCTAGAGCACAGAATATTTAGCAAGTGGAAGAGAGAGCTGTTATTTGTATGCATACAGGTGATACTTGAAACTGTAATTGCATATGATTACCCAGAAACATCAAGCAAAGAAAAGAGGACAAGAAAGGTCAGATTCTCAGGACACATCAAAATAATATGGGAGGGCATAGGATGAAAACATTTTGTTCTTTCAAAATAGAGGTCAGTGATATAGAAGAACCAAAATATTATGAAACCAAGTGGGAGAGTTTCAAAAACAGAATAATAGGATAAGGAGCAAGATGGCGGAGGAGTAGGAGACCTGGATTTCATCTCCTCTCAGGAATTCAGCTGGATAGGGATCAAACCATTCTGAACACCTACAAACTCAACAGGAGATCGAAGAAAAGAATAGCAACAACTCTCTAATCAGAAAAGCGACCACTTTCTGGAAGGTAGGACGTGCGGAAAAGTGAATCCGAGGCGATATTCGGGAGGATAGACGGCGGGGGAGGGGCCTCCCTCGTCCGCTTCTGGCAAGTGATAGAGCACAAAATCGGAACTTTTAGAAGTCTGCTCCGCTGGGACGTCACTCCGGTGGCTAAGCGGGGGGTGGAACCCTCGTGGGACAGTGTGGTCTCAGGACCCTCGGGGTCACGGAAAGACCAGGGGTGGCTGAGTGCGGCAGAGCTCCCAGGTATCGGAGCAGGGAAGCCGGCTGCAGAGGCGGAGCCCAGGCGCGGGCTCTCAGCTCGAGGTTGCCATAAACAGTGATCCCCGGCACAGTCGGGCCACTGCTCCTCCAGCAGGGACCCAACAAGCGGCAGATCCGGGGAGACTCACCTTCTTCGCCGGGGAGGAGCGCCGCGGGAGCGCACCGCAGGGATCTGCTGGGTTTGGAGACTCCACACCGAGTTGGGTGCCAGAGATAGAAACGCACGGTCACAGGCCGGGTGAGCACGGAGTACGGTGGGAGACCGGGGAGACTGGAATGACTGACGGCTTTTCTCTGGGGGTGCACTGAGGAGTGGGGCCCCAAGTTCTCGGCTCCTCCGAGGTGAAGATTGGGAGGATGCCATTTTCACTCTCCACCTCCAAAGCTGTACGGAAAGCTCGCAGGGAACAAAAGCTCCGGAGACCAAACCCGAGCAGATTACTTAGCCCGGACCAGGCAAGGGCGGGGCAATTCCGCCTCCGGCAAAGACATTTGAGAACCATGGCAACAGGCTCCTCCCCCAGAAGATCAGCGAGAACAGCCAGCCAAGACCAAGTTTACCGATCAATGAGAACAGCAGAACTCCAGCGCTAGGGGAATACTGCACATAGAATCCATGGCTCTTTTACCATGATTCTGTAGTCTTTCAAAGTTAATTTTTTTTTTTTGTATTTTTCTTTTTCCCTTTTTCAACCAACATCTTATCAATCCCTTTTTTAAAAAACATTTTTATTTTTCATTTTTAGTCATATTCTATCCCTTCATAGTGGTTACCCGTATTTTTGGCATATATATATAAGTTGTTCTCTCTTTAAAATTTTGAGATAGCTTCTTCTAACAGATCAAAATATACCCTAAATCTCTAGTGTATGGTTTTTTTCTACTCCCCACCTGATCACATTCTCTCCCTTTTTTTTCTTTTTTTTCCTTTAAATCCTCTTCTTTCTTTTTTCAAACAACTTATCAATTCCTTTTATAAAATTTTTTATAATTTCCATCTTTACAGTCATATTCCATCCCTTCATCATATCAACCCTTATTTTTGTACATATATAAGTTTTTCTTTCTTTAAAATTTTGAGAGTCACTTTCTTCTAACAGACCAAAATACACCCAAAATCTAGTGTGTGGCACTGATCTATATACCAGCCTGATCATATTTGATCACATTCTGGGTTTTTTTTGTTTTGTTCTGTTTTTGTTTGTTTTTATCTTTATCTTTTTCTTTTTCTTTTTTCTCTCTTTCCCTTTCTTTTCCCACTGCTTCAGGTCTTTTCTGATTTGTTTAGAGTATATTTTCTGGGAACGTTGTTACCGTGTTAGCATTTTGTTCTCTCATTATTCTGCTCTGGACAAAATGACAAGATGGAAAAAATCACCTCAACAAAAAGAACAAGAGGTAATACCGACTGCCAGGGACCTACTCAATATGGACATTAGTACAATGTCAGATCTAGAGTTCAGGATCATCACTTTAAAGATACTAGCTGGGCTTGAAAAAAGCATGGAAGTTATTAGAGAAACCCTTTCTGGAGAAGTAAAAGAACTAAAATCTAACCAAGTAGAAATCAAAAAGGCTATTAATGAGGTGCAATCAAATATGGGGGCACTAACTGCTAGGATAAATGAGGCAGAAGACAGAATCAGTGATATAGAAGATGAAATGATGGAAAATAAAGAAGCTGAGAAAAAGAGAGATAAACAACTCCTGGATCACGAGGGCAGAATTCGAGGGATAAGTGATACCATAAGACGAAACAACATTAGAATAATTGGGATCCCAGAAGAAGAAGAAAGAGAGAGAGGGGCAGAAGGTATAATGGAGCAAATTATAGCAGAGAACTTCCCTAATTTGGGGAAGGAAACAGGCATCAAAATCCAGGAAGCACAGAGAACCCCTCTCAAAATCAACAAAAATAGGTCAACTCCCCGACATCTAATAGTAAAACTTACAAGTCTCAGAGACGAAGAGAAAATCCTGAAAGCAGTTCAGGAGAAGAGATATGTAACCTACAATGGTAGAAACATTAGATTGGCAACAGACCTATCCACAGAGACCTGGCAGGCCAGAAAGGACTGGCAGGATATATTCAGGGCACTAAATGAGAAAAATATGCAGCCAAGAATACTATATCCAGCTAAGCTGTCATTGAAAATAGAAGGAGAGATAAAAAGCTTCCAGGACAAACAAAAACTAAAGGAATTTGCAAACACGAAACCAGCCCTACAAGAAATCTTGAAAGGGGTCCTCTAAGCAAAGGGAGAGCCTAAAAGCAACATAGACAGGAAAGGAACACAGACAGTATACAGTAACAGTCACCTTACGGGCAATTCAATGGCACTAAATTCATATCTTTCAATAGTTACCCTGAATGTAAGTGGGCTATATACCCCAATCGAAAGACACAGGCTATCAGATTGGATTAAAAAACAAGACCCATCAATATGCTGTCTGCAAGAGACTCATTTTAGACCCAAAGACAACCCCAGATTGAAAGTGAGGGGGTGAAAAACCATTTACCATGCTAATGGACACCAAAAGAAAGCTGGGGTGGCAATCCTTATATCAGACAAGCTAGATTTTAAACCAAAGACTGTAATAAGAGATGAGGAAGGACACTATATCCTACTTAAAGGGTCTATCCAACAAGAAGATCTAACAATTGTAAATATCTATGCCCCTAACATGGGAGCAGCCAATTATATAAGGCAATTAATAACAAAAGCAAAGAAACACATTGACAACAATACAATAATAGTGGGGGACTTTAACACCCCCCTCAGTGAAATGGACAGATCGTCTAAGCAAAAGATCAACAAGGAAATAAAGACTTTAAATGACACACTGGACCAAATGGACTTCACAGACATATTCAGAACAGTGCATCCCAAAGCAACGGAATACACATTCTTCTCTAGTGCCCATGGAACATTCTCCAGAATAGATTACATCCCAGGTCATAAATCAGGTCTCAACCGGTACCAAAAGATTGGGATCATTCCCTGCCTATTTTCAGACCACAATGCTTTGAAACTAGAACTCAATCACAAGAGGAAAGTCGGAAAGAACTCAAATACATAGAGGCTAAAGAGCATCCTACTAAAGACTGAATGGGTCAACCAGGAAATTAAAAAAGAATTAAAAAAATTCATGGAAACCAATGAAAATGAAAACACAACTATTCAAAATCTTTGGGATGCAGCAAAGGCAGTCCTAAGAGGAAAGTATATAGCAATACAAGCCTTTCTCAAGAAACAAGAAAGGTCTCAAGTACACAACCTAACCCTACACCTAAAGGACCTGGAGAAAGAACAGCAAATAAAGCCTAAACCCAGCAGGAGAAGAGAAATAATAAAGATCAGAGCAGATATCAATGAAATAGAAACTAAAAGAATAGTAGAACAGATCAACAAAACTAGGAGCTGGTTCTTTGAAAGAATTAACAAGATGGATAAACCCCTGGCCAGACTTATCAAAAAGAAAAGAGAAATGACCCAAATCAATAAAATCATGAATGAAAGAGGAGAGATCACAACCAACACCAAAGAAATACAAACAATTATAAGAACATATTATGAGCAACTCTATGCCAGCCAATTAGATAACCTGGAAGAAATGGATGCATTCCTAGAGATGTATCAACTACCAAAACTGAACCAGGAAGAAATAGAAAACCTGAACAGACCTATAACCACTAAGAAAATTGAAGCAGTCATCAAAAATCTCCCAAAAAAACAAAAGCCCAGGGCCAGATGGCTTCCCAGGGGAATTCTACCAAACATTTCAAGAAGAATTAATACCTATTCTTCTGAAACTGTTCCAAAAAATAGAAATGGAAGGAAAACTTCCAAACTCATTTTATGAGGCCACCATTACCTTGATCCCCAAACCAGACAAAGACCCCATCAAAAAGGAGAATTACAGACCAATATCCCTGATGAACATAGATGCAAAAATTCTCATCAAAATACTAGCCAATA
>NW_023270852.1:9597264-9660957 GCF_011800145.1 Mirounga leonina
CCTGATGAACATAGATGCAAAAATTCTCATCAAAATACTAGCCAATACGATCCAACAGTACATTAAAAGGATTATTCACCACGACCAAGTGGGATTTATCCCTGGGCTGCAAGGTTGGTTCAACATCCACAAATCAATCAATGTGATACAATACATAAACAAAAGAAAGAACAAGAATCATATGATCCTCTCAATAGATGCGGAAAAAGCCTTTGACAAAGTACAGCATCCTTTCTTGATCAAAACTCTTCAGAGTATAGGCATAGAGGGTACATACCTCAATATCATAAAAGTCATCTATGAAAAACCTACAGCAAATATCATTCTCAATGGGGAAAAACTGAGAGCTTTCCCCCTAAGGTCAGGAACGTGACAGGGATGTCCACTATCACCACTGCTATTCAATAGTATTAGAAATCCTAGCCACAGCAATCAGACAACAAAAAGAAATAAAAGGCATCCAAATCGGCAAAGAAGAAGTCAAACTCTCACTTTTTGCAGATGATATGATACTTTATGTGGAAAACCCCAAAGACTCCACCCCAAAACTGCTAGAACTCATAAAGGAATTCAGTAAAGTGGCAGGATATAAAATCAGTGCACAGAAGTCAGTGGCATTCCTATACACCAACAACAAGACAGAAGAAAGAGAAATTAAGGAGTCGATCCCATTTACAATTGCACCCAAAACCATAAGATACCTAGGAATAAATCTAACCAAAGAGGCAAAGGATCTGTACTCAGAAAACTATAGAATACTCATGAAACAAATTGAGGAAGACACAAAGAAATGGAAAAACATTCCATGCTCATGGATTGGAAGAACAAATATTGTGAAGATGTCAATGCTACCTAGAGCAATCTACACATTCAAAGCAATCCCCATCAAAATACCATCCACTTTTTTCAAAGAAATGGAACAAATCATCCTAAAATTTGTATGGAACCAGAAAAGACCCCGCATAGCCAGAGGAATGTTGAAAAAGAAAAGCAAAGCTGGCAGCATCACAATTCCGGACTTTCAGCTCTATTACAAAGCTCTCATCATCAAGACAGTATGGTACTGGCACAAAAACTGACACATAGATCAATGGAACAGAATAGAGAGCCCAGAAATGGACCCTCAACTCTATGGTCAACTTATCTTTGACAAACCAGGAAAGAATGTCCAAGGGAAAAAGACAGTCTCTTCAACAAATGGTGTTGGGAAAACTGGACAGCCACATGCAGAAGAATGAAACTGGACCATTTCCTTACACCACACACAAAAATAGACTCCAAATGGTTGAAAGACCTCAGTGTGAGACAGGAGTCCATCAACATCCTAAAGGAGAACACAGGCAGCAACCTCTTCGACCTCAGCTGCAGCAACTTCTTTCTAGAAACATCGCCAAAGGCAAGGGAAGCAAGGACAAAAATGAACTATTGGGACTTCATCAAGATAAAAAGCTTTTGCAAAGCAAAGGAAACAGTCAACAAAACCAAAAGACAACCAACAGAATGGGAGAAGATATTTGCAAATGACATATCAGATAAAGGGCTAGTATCCAAAATCTATAAAGAATTTATCAAACTCAACACCCAAAGAACAAAGAATCCAATCAAGAAATGGGCAGAAGACATGAACAGACATTTTTCCAAAGAAGACATCCAAATGGCCAACAGACACATGAAAAAGTGCTCAATATCGCTCGGCATCAGGGAAATGCAAATCAAAACCTCAATGAGATACCACCTCACACCAGTCAGAATGGCTAAAATGTAACAAGTCAGGAAACGACAGATGTTGGCGGGGATGCGGAGAAAGGGGAACCCTCCTACACTGTTGGTGGGAATGCAAGCTGGTGCAGCCACTCTGGAAAACAGCATGGAGGTGCCTCAAAAAGTTGAAAATAGAGCTACCATACGATCCAACAATTGCACTACTGGGTATTTACCCCAAAGATACAAAAGGAGGGATCCGAAAGGGTACGTGCACCCCGATGTTTATAGCAGCAATGTCCACAATAGCCAAACTGTGGAAAGAGCCAAGATGTCCATCAACAGATGAATGGATAAAGAAGATGTGGTATATATATACAATGGAATATTATGCAGCCATCAAAAGGAATGAGATCTTGCCATTTGCAACGACGTGGATGGACCTGGAGGGTATTATGCTGAGCAAAATAAGTCAAACAGAGAAAGACATGTATCATATGACCTCACTGATATGAGGAATTCTTAATCTCAGGAAACAAACTGAGGGTTGCTGGAGTGGGAGGTGGGATGGGAGGGATGGGGTGACTGGGTGATAGACATTGGAGAGGATATGTGCTCCAGTAAGCGCTGTGAATGGTGCAAGACTGTTGAATCTCAGATCTGTACCTCTGAAACAAATAATGCAATATATGTTAAGAAAAAAAAAAAAGAAGAAGATAGCAGGACGGGAAGAATGAAGGGGGGGAAATCGGAGGGGGAGACGAAGCATGAGAGACGATGGACTCTGAAAAACAAACTGAGGGTTCTAGAGGGAAGGGGGGTGGGAGGATGCATTAGCCTGGTGATGGGTATTGAGGAGGGCACGTTCTGCATGGAGCACTGGGTGTTATGCACAAACAATGAATCATGGAACACTACATCTAAAACTAATGATGTATGTATGGGGATTAACATAGCAATAAAAAAAAACAAATAAAAAAAATAGTGATAATACTGAATGTTAGTTAGAATGGAAAGAAACTGGATTACTCACATATCAATAGTTAGAATATAAGGTGGCATAGCCATGCTCGAAAATGTATAAAGCAGTTTCTTACAAAACTAAATAGGCACTTAGCAAATGACATAGCATTTGCACTATTGGGCATTTACCCCAGAGAAATAAAAGTATGTTACACAAAAACCTGTATGTGAATGTTAATAGCAGCTTTATTAGTGATAGCCCCAAACTGGAAGCAACCCAAAGGCCCTGGGTTAAACAAATCTATTAAATAAACTGATATATCTGTAAAAAAAAAAAAAAACAGAATAATAGTATTTATTTCCTAAAAAGGAAATACGCTAAAGAAAAGTCCCATTGGATAAGAATTAGAAATCAACTGGTATTGGGCGCCTGGGTGTCTCAGTCGTTGAGCATCTGCCTTCGGCTCAGGTCATGATCCCAGGGTCCTGGGATCGAGCCCCACATTGGGCTCCCTGCTCAGCAGGAGGCCTGCTTCTCCCTCTCCCACTCCCCCTGCTTGTGTTCCCTCTCTCAGTGTGTTTCTCTCTGTCAAATAAATAAAATTAAAAAAAAAAAAAGGAAAGAAAAAGAAATCAACTGGTATTAAACTTTCTTCTGGCTTCTAGATTCCTTCCGTAGCTCCTGTTTCCAAATTGGATAGAATTAGATTCTCAGTGAATTATTGAAAAATGAAATGCATACTTATAAGTGATGCTTATCCTATGCCTAAAATTCCCCAAATTACATATAATAAATTTAGTTCTGCTAATCATTTTGATTATTGATTTATTTTATATATTTATACCACACAACATATGCTTACTTGTTTTAGAACTTGTGTATAAACTTAATCTTTGTTAACTAGGATTCATCTTTGGTCCTTTACTGTAACCACTAAAATCCTTTGTCTATTATCATTTCTTATCAAATATTTACTGGATTTACTTAATTGAATCTAAGACATAATTTGGAGCACCTAATAGACACTCAATAAATGTTTATTGAGTGAATAAATTAGTGAATCGATGAGCTTAAAGTCTTAGTCCACAGAGACTGAATGTTTTATCTTCCTCCTTTTAAAGATATAATGTTATACTACATAGCCTGCAAGGCTTGTTGTAGCTGGAGGCAATGTGCTATGATTGAATGAGGTGATAAACATTGATAATTAATCACTTACTGTGTGACAGTCACTGGTCACAAGCATGTTGCTTACATATCTCCATCTACCAGAATGCGCACCTTTATTTATTCCCCTTTTTCTCTCCTATTGATGAGTACTTGATGTGCTTGCTTATCTAAGGCCCCTCCACTGACAGACTCAGTGGTATGCTCATAGATGTTAACATCCTACTCTCCTGTAGGAAAAGAGGCCAGATTTGTAGCCTCTGCTGATTTCTGTGGTGTAAATAGTCCCAAGATGGCCTACGTGACATCATTGAACTTGGAGCTGGGAAGAGATGCTCATAATCTGGTCTTTGGAGCTTGCATGAGTAGGACTCAAGAACACTACTAGATGTGCTAAATCTCACCTTTTCTTGTCACTCAAAGCCATCATTCTTCTGAAATAACAATTTCCCCTCTCTTCTGGAACTTTCTTATCAGCCTGTGAACATACTATTATTTTACCCACTAAAAAAAGAAAGGAAGGTGGGTAGGAAGGGAGGGAGGAAGAGAGGGAAGGAGGGAGGGAGGGAGGAAGGAAAAAAAAAGAGAAAAGGAGAAAGAGAACTCTCTTAACCCTACTTCTGTTTCCAGCTACTATGCTGTTTTTCTATTCCCCTTACAGCAAAATTTTTTAAGGAGCTGTATATACTCACTAATATGGCTCTTCTCTTTCTATTCTCTCTCATACTCACTCTTCAGACTTTACTTCTACCACGCCACTAAAATTACTTTTTTCATGACCCCATTTTTGCCAGATCCAAAAATCCAATGTTTAATTCCATATTTAAATTCCATTTGATCCAGGGGCGCCTGAGTGGCTCAGTCGTTAAGCGTCTGCCTTCGGCTCAGGTCATGATCTCAGGGTCCTGGGACCGAGCCCCGCATCGGGCTCCCTGGTCCGCGGGAAGCCTGCTTCTCCCTCTCCCCCTCCCCCTGCTTGTGTTCCCTCTCTCGCTGTGTCTCTCTCTGTCAAATAAATAAATAAAATCTTTAAAATAAATAAATAAATAAATAAATTCCATTTGATCCAATATTTCATTCCACAACCTCATATTACTTGACTAATCAGCAGTATTGGCCACTTTGCATTCAATACTACTTGTCTCCTGGTTACTCTTCACCCCTACTGACAACTCCTTCACATCCTCATTCCAAACCTATGTTGATTCTTCCTCCATTCCAGATTTCTCAATGCTGGAGGACCTCAGGGCTCAGTCCATGGACTTCCCTTCTCTATTTACACTCCCTCTTTGTCTCGTGGCCTTAAGTATCATGTAAAAAATGACAACTCCTAAATTTGTCTCTAGCCCAGACCTCTGCCTTGAACTTTAGATTCATTTATTCAATTGCTTTTTAAACATCTATACTTGAATGACAAATAGGCACCTCAAATTTATCATGTCCAAACCTGAGCTGCTTTTACCCAGCCCTATCCTATTTCACCTGCACTCTAGACAATTCCAGCGACTGTGGGATTCTACTACGCAATTTCCATTGTGTAAGCCAAAAACTTTGCAGTCATCCATTTATTCTCTTTTTCTCATATTTCACATATACTCATCAGTAAATCCTTTGAACTCTGTGTTCAAAATATATCTAGACTCTGACCACTTTTCTCCATGTTCACTTTTATAATCACCTGGATTTGGACTCCTTGTTTTCTTTTTTTTAAATTTCATTTTATTTTATTTCCAGTATAGTTAACATACACAGTGTTATATTAGTTTCAGGCATATGATATAGTGGGGTTCAACAATTCTATACATTACTCAGTGCTCATCACAACAAGTGCACTCCTTAATCCTGGTCTCCCTGTTTTCATTCTTATCCTTCTATTCATTGTCAACACAGTGGCTAGTATAAATTTTTCAAGATGTAAATAAGCTCATGTCATCCCTCTGTTCAAACATCTCCAATGGTCTTTCATCTCACTCAGAGTAAAGACATGATTTTTACAATGACCAATAATGCCCTACGTGCTCTGGGTCTCTGTTTCCTTTCTGGTTTCATCTCCTTTTCCCCTCTTACCCACTCTGCTCCATCCACATTGGTCTCCTTGCCATGCCTTGAATATGCTTAAGGTTCTTTGAACCTCAGGGCTGCTCCCCACATCTGGAGCACTCTTTCCCCAACGTGTCTGCCTCATTTATTCCAGTGCATTTTTCAAGACTTCGCTGAAATGTCACTTTCTCAGTGATAACTTCCCCCATCCCCGTCCCAGAACTCAGTCTCTCTTGACCTGTCTCCATAGCACTTCTGATTTATGGTAATTATTACTGTTTACTACCTAGGCAAATTTCATGAGGGTAAAGAATTTTTTTTCCTATTTTGCTCATCAATATAGCCTCAGCACTAAGAACAGTTACTGGTATCTAGCAGGTATTCAATAAATATTTTTTGAATGAATAAATGATCTCATTTACCTCTCACAATACTATGAGGTAGGTGTATGAACTTTCTTATGTTACAAATGAAGAAACTGAGGCTTATATATATTATCTGGTCCATATTCAAAGAGCTATTAGGTGGTGGAACTGAAACTAAAATAATTAGTATACTGAATAAAACACTAAAAAGTACTAATATAGTCCAAACTTCATTAAAATATCAGTCTTTGGTTACAATAGACAAAATTTCTTTCATTACCTAAATAAAATGTTGATTACACACAATAATTGTGGATAATAATGATTTCTTCCAAAGGGTAGGGATGTTGTAAAAAACTGGTTCCAATGATTTGGAGTTGGTGTGACCACCCAGTTTCCTCCAATTACAAGTTAATAAAAATCATCTTAGTAAATCATGTGTATCTCACTGAATACTGGTTGGTCAGTAGGTAGAACAATCTTCCACTTTGAAACTGAAGGTTGAGATGGGGTGCCATTTGTTAGAAGAAATTGTGCTGGACCAATATCCCTCTAAAATCCCCCACAATTAGAAACAAATGCTTAACACGAACTCTATCCTTTTAATGAAATACTATCCCTCTGACTGTCAAATATCCAGCTTTTGGAGTCAGTGAAAGGGGAAAACTGGGCAGAAAGAGTGAGGGATCTCAAACTCACAAGATGTTCAGAGATATACATCATACCAAGAGGGCACACAGCAAACCCAGGTCCAATGGTGGGAAAGTGCAGAGCTTTGTTCATAAAATGGGACCAAGTATAATATAAAAATAGATTGGAATGAAAAGTTGAAGAAAAACATGGGAGGTGATGGCAGTGATGCTAAACGTGTTCCTTTAGCAATGGGAAACCTTGAGGGTTTTTAAAAATGTGATGTATGTGCCATTGTGTGTGTGTGTGCGTGAGAGAGAGAGAGGAGAGAGAGGAGAGAGAGGGAGGGAGGGAGAAGGAGAGGGAGACTGTAGTTGTAGACAACCAAAGGAGATTAAACTGTAAAATTTGTCAGCCTCCAAAATGACCTTATTTATTTACTTATTTATAGTGCACTTTAGTTCAAAAAATTGTTTAAGATTTATTTATTTTTGAGAAAGAGAGAGCAGGAGCAGGGGGAGGGGCAGAGGGAAAGGGAGAGAATATCTCAAGCAGACCCTGCACTGAGCACACAGCCCATCGAAGGGCTCCACATGGTGCTCAATCGCACAACCCTGAGCCGAAACCAAGGATCAGACGCTTAATTGAATGAGCCACCCAGGTGCCCCTAGTTCAGAAAACTTCAAGAGATAGCTAGCCAATAGGCTCTCGCGGCCCTCTGGAATGAGAGAAGCAAATACTGAAAGACGTTATAGAAATGAGACACAGCCACTTGAAGGAAACGGAAGCAGGAAGCAAGCAATCTGAAACCTAAGCCAGTGCAATGGAAAGAAATGCAAGTAGAACGAGCGGAGGTAAATGAAGCATACACAGTGCACATACCCATGGACACCACACCAAGCTGCATTGTTGGAACGAAAGGCTGGACACACTATAAGCCATAACATTATGGACTGACTAGCCTGGTCCACGTGGACTGCCACACCTGCGTGGTCACAGTCTGTGTTTGTCTTCCACGTGCAGAACGGCTGGTGCCGGGCTGTTCCGCCGGGCCGTGGCTGGCACGGGGCACGCAGGCTGACAGGCCGTGGGCCGTCACAGTGGGTACAGACCGTGAGAGTGGAGGCAGGCTGAGCCCGCCAGGCTGTCCTGCTGCAGAGCGGTCTGCTAGGGTGTTACGGTATCTCCCGGGCAGACGTGGTACCTGTAGGCTGACACGAACCGCCTCCCCTCCCTGGGTAAGATGGCTGAGGTGGTTCAGGGAAGGCTGTCACGGTACATACTCAGCTGTCAGGACCTAGCGCACGCCAGCTCCGGGATCCTGCGCTGTCCCTGGTTCTACCGGCTGCCGTGATACACGACGTGCTCTGGGCTGTTACGGCAAACAGGGGAGCGTCACGGTGACGGACACACAGTGGTCCCGCACAGTGTAAGATGGCTCTCCGGGGGGAATGTGACCTGACCTACTCTGTGCTGTCACATATACTTGGTTGTCACGGCACATGCAGCCTGATACACAGGGCCGTCACAGTGCGTAATGAACTGGCATGGCGCGCACACACTGACGTACTTGGGGCTGAGAAGGCATTTGTGGGGCCATCGTGGGACAAGGAGGCAAACATATTGGGTTGCTTTAATGTCAGTGGGTTGTCGTAAGCAGACTGGCACATACTAGACCACAGAATGACAAAGTAACCAAACAAGTTTCCTATTTCACGGCCCAGTGATGTATACTTCTAACCCCTATAACTAGGCTACCACAGCAGTGCTTGAAATACTGCATTTAGTTAAAGTTGTTATAAAAGTCATGGGGTGACTGGGTGATAGACACTGGGGAGGGTATGTGCTCTGGTAAGCGCTGTGAATTGTGCAAGACTGTTGAATCTCAGATCTGTACCTCTGAAACAAATAATGCAATATATGTTAAGAAAAAAAAAAGAAGAAGAAGAAGGTAGCGGGAGGGGAAGAATGAAGCGGGGGAAATCGGAGGGGTAGATGAACCATGAGAGACGATGGACTCTGAAAAACAAACAGGGTTCTAGAGGGGAGGGGGGTGGGAGGATAGGTTAGCCTGGTGGTGGGTATTGAGGAGGGCACATTCTGCATGGAGCACTGGGTGTTATGCACAAACAATGAATCATGGAACACTTCATCTAAAACTAATGATGTAATGTATGGGGATTAACACAAGAACAACAACAACAAAAAAAGAGTCCCTTCAGGGGCGCCTGGGTGGCTCAGTCGTTAGGCGTCTGCCTTCGGCTCAGGTCATGATCCCGGGGTCCTGGGATCGAGCCCCGCATCAGGCTCCCTGCTCAGCGGGGAGCCTGCTTCTCCCTCTCCCACTCCCCCTGCTTGTATTCCCTCTCTTGCTGTGTCTCTCTCTGTCAAATAAATAAATAAATAATCTTTAATAAATAAATAAAAAATAAAAGTCCCTCCGTTTGCATGGGTTATAATGAGCTCTGGGTATTATATAAGACTGATGAATCACAGGCTGGTACCTCTGAAACCAATAATACATTATATGTTAATTAAGTGAATTTAAATTTTAAAAAATGTCCAAAAAAAGTCCCTCCGTTCAAAAGGAAGTACCCAAATAAGCTAGGCAATCATATTCCTTCCCCTCATACATATAAAGGAGTATCTTTGGTTTTTCATTTTTCCTTCAGTTACTTGATTTATATATACTTTTTTACTTATCTAGGCAGATGGCAATAAACATATTGTGTTTTCCCTGACAGATAATTTGGTTTCCTACACTTAGAGTATACCATGTTTACACCAATACGTTGCAATATTTATCTGTCACTTCTCTAGGCTAAATATATCTGTAAACTTTAAAGAAATTATTGATAATTTTCAAAATTTTTAATTATCAAAACAAGTTAAAATATATTTTTATATATAAACTTTTATAGGCTGAGTATGAGAAAATACATCATGTAATGTCATTTGGTTTGCATAATAAATAAAAGTTTTTTATTTCTCATGAGAATGAGATATAATGCAATGGGACAAAAGATACAAGTTATAATATCATATCCACTAAGGACTCTGACAACTTGACCTCAAGTTCTGATCAACATGGATATGCTGAAATGTACCTCAAGTGTTTATATCTTTCTTCTGATGGTTAAAATCTGGGCTCTGAAAATAAGCACAGCCTAAGTCCAGAAGGAGTCCAGAGAACAGTAGTGAAGAGGAGACAGGAGTGGCCAGTGTGACCAGTGCCATGGTGAGCCATTTGAGAAAAGAAGCAGCTTGAGGCTGTGGAGGTAAGCATGCACTGTGGGACATGGAAGTTCTGTAGCTGATTTTAAGGTGAGAGAAGAATACCACAAACCATTTTATTCTTTCTTTGGCATGTATTTTCTATTTTGAAACAATCTCACTCTTACCGAAAAGTAGTGTGTACAGTACAAAAAAATTTTGAGAGTGGGTTGTTGACTTGTATTTTGGATATTGTCTCAATGATCATAACATGAACATCAAAATCAAGAAACTAATGTGGTACATTAATACTATCTCAGTCTGATGCCCGCATTAGGTTTTTCCAGTTGTCCCAATAATGTCCTTTATAGCAAAAGGATCCAGTTCAGAATTAAGTGTTGCATTTAACTATTAGGAATTATGTGTTGCATTTGTGACTTCTGAAGATTACAGGCCAGTTATTTTGCATCATGTCTCTCTATTGTTTCCTATTTTATTCAGTGGGTTGTGATCTTTTACTCCCACAATTTATTCTGATGCTCAAATGTGATGGCCTTCAAGATGGCTCGTGTGTGGGCGCCTGGGTGGCTCAGTTGGTTGGGCGACTGCCTTCGGCTCAGGTCATGATCCTGGAGTCCCAGGATCGAGTCCCGCATCGGGCTCCCTGCTCAGCGGGGGGTCTGCTTCTCCCTCTGACCCTCTTCCCTCTCGTGCTCTCTGTCTCTCATTCTCTCTCTCAAATAAATAAATAAAATCTTTAAAAAAAAAAAGAAAAAAGATGGCTCATGTGTCCTTTCAACATGCCTCATCATTCTTTGAGCACTTCCTTGCTTTCTGGTATAAAAAGATGTTCTGGTCTCATCCTTCTGCCCAGTCTTAGAATCAGCCGTTTTTCCAGGGAGCACTAGTTTCTTTTTTTGGAAAATGACACGTAGAAGTCAAGATCTGGGCACCATGTGCTTGTTGCTATTGATGCGAGGTGTCCAGGCCCTCGTAGGCAACAGAACATTCACACACATTTTTATCTACATTTATGTCTACATCTACTTATATATTTAGAAGTCCAAGAATTCACACCAGTATCTCTAATTCCAATCTAACACCACAGTTCATCCTAGTTTTCTCTCTATCCACATCTGTAACCCTCTTCTGTGATAGTGAGAAATTTCACTCCCTATTATCTTTACTATATTTTCTTACTTTATCACTCCATGCTATGTAGTCAATCCCCCATCACTCTGCCTATCCGCTTCCATATGCGAATGCTCTCCTCTACTTACTCTAGTTCTAGCATCCCATGCCAGGGCATCTGTGTGGATGCCCTCCCCATCCCACCTGGTCTCTGATTCCCATCAGGCTGCCCCTCCATATCAACACCCTCCACACTCTGCTCTAGAATGCACACTCTATACCGGGCTGCCTCTCTACACAGACACTTCCTCACCCTACTTGAACCCTGACAGCCATGCAAAGCAACTTATTTATTCTTGAATGAGTTACTGAGCCTATATATTTGGGATATGCTCTGACTAGACTGGTCATAAAGAAGAGAGTTTCAAATTTTCCATCTGTGCTAGGAAGTGGCCAAGTAGGAGAATTTATGTTGATTTACCAAAAAGGGCTATTTGCAAATGCCTCCTCTAATAACAACATTCAATCACAAAATTCACACTGAGAATAAGCTGTGGGTCAGGCGCTATGGAAGCTCTTCACTCATAAAGGCAACTTCAAAATGGGATCCTTTGTATTAGATGTCTGGTAGATAGTAAGTGTGTAAATGATATTTATTAAGTAAGTTAATTAACATGGGACATTAAATCAGTGCTCATCTCATGATGCCTCCTTTTTTCTAGGCTCCATACCAGGCATGAAGAAAATACAGTAGTGAGTAAAATATATTTCCTTGATAATTTGAAGGTGGATATAAACATGTAAATAACTATGATGCAATATAAAATAAATGATACAAAGAAAGCTATGAAGAAATGTGAGAAAGGAAAAATTTATACAGCGATGATCTCATGGATAAAGTGGTATTGGAGCTGAGTATAGAGGGATTAGTTGAGCTTCTCATAGGTAGTGAAAGCAGAGGAAATTGTCCCAGACTAAGCCATAGCAGGAGCAAGGTGAGGACAAAAAAAGTGGAGCATATATTTGAAGAATGAGAAGAATAAAGTGTACATATGCAGCAGGACACTGGGGAGAGTGGCAAGAGTCAAGCCTGGAAAATAAGGATAAAATATGAATATACCAGTCCTAGAAGATTAGTTTAGCCATCAGATTAGTTTGGCATCAGCTGACTAAAGTTAACTGAACAGATATTAAAAATCAAACAAACAGGGCGCCTGGGCGGCTCAGTCGTTAAGCATCTGCCTTCCACTCAGGTCATGGTCCCAGGGTCCTGGGATCGAGCCCGGTGTTGGGCTCTCTGCTCAGCAGGAAGCCCGCTTCTCCCTCTCCCACTCCCCCTGCTTGTGTTCCCTCCCTCTCTGTGTCTCTCTTTGTCAAATAAATAAATAAAACCTTTTAAAATAAATCAAACAAACAAGACTAAATCACTAAAAAATAATCTATGTAGTAAGGATCCAAATTATAAGCCAAAGAGCTTCATGTTGAACCATCAATAACCTACTTGTTTAAAAGGGGGGTAAAAATTGTGAGGGGAATCATGATTTAGGGTTGATAGCTTGTTATATTTGGTGGTAAGCATCAATATTAATTGGGATATTGCTAACAATATCCTTTGTTATTATTCTATGTTGAAATCAAATCTCTATATTCTCAGAGAAATGAAAAAGGTCATGTATTCTTTGAATCAAAAGATCAACAAAGACACCAAAACAAACCCAGTAAGGAAGGCGGGGGTGGGGGGTGGTGGTCATGGCTCAGGAGATTCATTTGGCTACTTGATTCTACATTTTATTTGGAAGCATATCCTATAACAAACCAACTTCCAATTTGAATGGTTTAACACAATAAAAAGTAAGTTCTTCCTCACATAGCAGTCCAATGTAAATATTCCTGGTTGGTTGTTGTTGTCATCTACCTGTCACTTAGAGTCAAAGGTTCTTCTATCTTGTGGTTTCACCTTCCTCTAAGGCCTCACAGTATTTATATCAAAGACAGAAATACAAAGGGTGGATGTGTTGTCTTTTTTCTGACGCCACTTCTCCAATTCTCCAACACCAACTGGGTGTCCAACAGTTCAATTCAATTTAATTCAATTCTGACACTAAGTATGCAGTTAGCACAGACCACACAGGTTAGAAGCTCAGTCCCATAAGACTACCCTTGCGTCAGATACCAGTCATAAATCCCAGGTTGTTCCCCTGAATTCTGACACGCTGAATGTCACTAGAATGACTCACAGAATTCAGAAAAGCACTTGGCTTATAAATACAAAGGATAGAGCTCAGAAACAGCCAAACTGAAGAGAAGTGTGAGGCAAGGTGAAGCAGCAGGTGCACAGGGAGTTGGGGGCAGAACTTCCATCCAATGGTGTGGAACGTTTCTAGTAACTCAATGTATTCACCAAACCAGAAGCTCCTGAACCCATCATTTAGGGGTGTTTATGGAGGTTTCATTTCAGAGGCATGACTGATTAAATCATTGGCTATTGGAGATTAACCCAATCTCCAGCCTTCCTCTCCTCCCCAGGTTAGGAGGTGGGGCTGAAGGTCCCAACTTCTAATCCTGGCTTGGTTTTTCTGGCCACCAGTTCGAAGCCATCTAGACCCCCACCCCTTCAGCCAAGAGTCATTTCATTAGCATATAAAAACATTCCTTTTTTTTTTTAAGGTTTTATTTATTTATTTTAGAGAGAGAGAGCATGAGAGCAGTGGGGCAGTTGGGGGGATGGTGCAGAGGGAGAGGGAGAGAGAGAATCTCAAGAAGACCCCAAGATCATGACCCAAGCTGAAACCAAGAGTCCAACACTTAACCAATGGATCCACCCAGGTGCCCTGCATTCTTATTACTAAAGCGTTTCCAAGGGTTTTAGGAACTCCAAGCCAAGCATATTTTCACTATATCACAGTACAGAAGACTAGTCTGCCTCTGAATCACTTCCTCCTGGCAGGGACGCCATGACTCGAGCTCACATTCCCTTGGTGAGAACTTGGCATGTGGCCACACCTAACCACCACGGGAGCTGGGCAAGACAGACTAGTGTCGAGCACTCTGCCTCGGTGCCGTGACACCACCTTTCTGAATAAAGTTTGCCTCAGTGCCCCAGTTCCTCCTGTCCTGGCTTCCTGTCCCCTGACAATAACCGAAATACTGTACAGAGATGACAAACTATGACACAAATGATTCTCTAGCTCAGTTTATAATGGCACAACTAAAATAGTGCCTAGGTTACCAGAGAGGAGAATCAAGGAGCATCAATGCATGCTCTTCTTGAGTCAATAGAAGTTCTCATACCACCGATCCCTAGGCCCGCTGTGTAACAAATTTGCAGGATCTGCACTACAATTACGTGAACAACACCTCCTAGAATTGTGGGTGCCTAACCGTACAGCTGCAGGTGGTGGCCCTGTTCCCCATTCTAATAAATAATTAGCAGAAAGGAGATGACATGAACACAGCATAGAAACAGCAAAAAAGAAAACACTGAAATCAAAACTGTCTCTACCTTCTCAGAGCAATTTCAGAGGACACATATTCTTTGAATCCAAACATCAATGAAGACAGAAAAAAAATCAATGAAGAGTTTAAAAGATCAGTAAAATACTAAAAAGAAAAATGAAGAGGAATCACATCATGCCACAGGATGTTGATTTGACTCTCGATTCTACATTCGATGTGAAAGCATTAATCTGCAGTAACAATCAAGAATCTGGTATAACGAAGACCAATAATAAAAAGAGGTTTGACCAGCAGATATGAAAAAATACCGTACAGCTAACAAAATTAAACAACGTGCTGCCAGTGTAAAAATGAGGAAATAGATCAATGGGAACATAAAAGAGCGTCCAGAAACACATGCAAGTACAAATATTATTTTCGTATTAAAACAGTGACATTTAAAGTCTGCGAGGAAATGCCTGATGATTACAAAAATGGCTTTTGGTATTTGGCTCTCTATTTGAAAGACGATGAAGGTAAATCTCTAAAACATAAAAAATAAATTCCATTTGGCTTGATCATCTCAAAGAACATAAAATTATGTAAATACTAGAAGAAACCAAAGAGCACTATTTTATTATCTTAGAGAGAGGACAGCAGGAGACTGAGAGGTCATGAAGATTGACTGATTTAACATAAGAAAACTTTGTCAAGAAATCATAGACGAAGTTATAAGACAAATAACTCCAATAAGCATTTTTGAATGACAATTTGTAAATGGCTAGGTGTTTTACAATTTTACATGTAGTATTTAATTCCCACAATTATCCCATATAAGAAAATTATTGTTATCTATACTGTACAGTTACGAAAACTGAGGTTTGGCGGTGGGGGGAGGGGACCTTCACTAAGGTTATTCAACAAGTTAGTGACAAAGCTGAATTATAAACAAACTTTGATTCTGAAACCTATTTGCTTAACAAGTATACTACATTGCCTCCTTAATACATGAAAAACTGGAAAAATCCTTGCATCACAAAATATCCAATGCAATAATATCTATACTGCCTACAGAACTTTTATATATCTTATAGAAAGATACAAATTAAGTCAACAGAGAAAATGGGGAAAATATATAAACAGAAAAACTATAAGAAATATACATGGCTACTACATATTTTTAAAAGTCAACCTAGACAATAACCAAAGAAATACAAATAAAATAAAAAAGAAAACTAGAGAGGTTTTAAAAATACATCTCACCTGGCAATGGGGTGGAAAATTAAGCACTTTGACTCGACGCCGATAGGAGTATAATATTGGTATGTATTTGGAGAACACTTTGAAAATACTAGCCATCACTTTATTTTATTTTTTTAAAGATTTTTATTTATGTATTTGACAGAGAGATAGCGAGAGCAGAAACACAAGCAGGGGGAGTGGGAGAGGGAGAAGCAGGCTTCCCACCGAACAGGGAGCCCAATGTGGGACTCGATCCCAGGACCCTGGGATCATGACCTGAGCCGAAGGCAGACGCTTAACGACTGAGCCACCCAGGCACCCTAACCATCACTTTAAATATGTGTATTTATGACCCAAATTTTCAGTTCTAGGAATGTAGCCTAGAGAAACACATTTTTTTCTTTATTTTTATTTTTATTTTTTATTAACATATAATGTATTATTTGTTTTAGGGGTACAGGTGTGTGATTCAAGAAACACATTGTTTTAAAAGTAAACTCTACACCCAACATGGGGCTTGAACTCAAGACCTCAAGGTCAAGAAATGCATGCTCTACCGACTGAGCCAGCCAGGCGCCCTGAGAAACACAAAATTTTTAAAGATTTCTGTGCAATTTTTTTTATTGTAGCATTATTTATAATAATGAAAAACTAGCAATAATCTAAATGTCCATTAGTAGGAGGTAGTTAAATAAAAGATGATATATACGCAAAATGGAAGATGTAGAGCCGTTAAAGTCAAATAAAGGCCAAATATCTTTTTTTTAAAGATTATTTATTTATTTATTTATTTATTTGACAGAGAGAGACACAGCGAGAGAGGGAACACAAGCAGGGGGAGTGGGAGAGGGAGAAGCAGGCTCCCCGCAGAGCAGGGAGCCCGATGCAGGACTCGATCCCAGGACCCCGGGATCACGACCTGAGCCGAAGGCAGTCGCTTAACCGACTGAGCCACCCAGGCACCCAAGGCCAAATATCTTGATGTGAAATGTTCTCCAGAGTATGCTGCTAAAACAGGGGGTACCACACCCACCAGCCTGCTAAAATCACAGACAGGAAACACCGCCTTTAAGAAGTCTTGTGGAGGAGGAAAAGTACTTCTCAAATACTGACCGGTAGGGGTGTATTAGTCAGAGTTCTCCAGAGACATGGAAACAACCAGATGTGTAAATAGAGAGAGACTTATTTTAAGGAACTGGCTCATGCGATTGTGGAGGCTGGCAAGGCCAGAATCTGCAGGATGGGCCAGCAGGCTGGAGACCCAGGGAAGAGCTGCATTTCCAGTGTGAAGGCAACCATCATAAGGGATGTAAATGGACTTCGGGAAATGTCTTTGAAGTGTACACCAGAGCTGAATATTATACCCTATGACCCCTTAATTCTACCCCTTGGTTTAGAGTCAATAGAAATGCATGCGCACGATTCCCAGAAAGCAGGCACAGAATGTTCACAGCAGCCCTATAAACTGAACCCTCTCCAGAAGCCCATGAAAAGTGCACCAGATAAATACGTCGAAGTACAGTCACACCATGGAATGCTAGGTGGCGATAAGCAGAAACGATCTACAGCCACATGCAGCGACGAGGCCGTATCTCAGCGGTGCAACGCTGAGCAAAGTAAGCCAGACGCAAACGCACACAGACATTACTGGTGCTGCTGCATTTATTTAAAATACAAAAGTAGGGGCGCCTCAGTGGCTCAGACGGTTAAGCGTCTGCCTTCAGCTCAGGTCATGTTCCCAGAGTCCTGGGATCGAGCCCCGCATTGGGCTCCCTGATCAGCGGGGAATCTGCTTCTCCCTCTCCCACTCCCCCTGCTTGTGTTCCCTCTTTTCTCTGTGTCTCTCTCTGTCAAATAAATAAATAAAATCTTAAAAAAAAAAAAAGCAGAACGTATATTTCTAAATACCAATATATCTCTACATCCACTCATGTTAGCATAAGGGTAGATAGATATGGGTTCTAAGATCTTAAGGTTAGGTAGAACTCGATTTGTTAACACTGCTTATCTCTGGAGGCAGGTGTTATGTGGCATCAGTGAGAAAAGCGCTATCACCTTTTACTTTTTACATTTCTATGGCATTGGACGTCTTTTTAAACCTGAAGCATGCATTATTATTTTTTTATTTTTTTTTTTTACTTTTCTTTAGGGGGAGCAGAGAAGGTGAGCATCCTTTTAAGCGCCTCTCTATTCCTAAATAGGCATATGAATCTATTATAATTTTCCATGGCCTGTCTTCTGAAACCTTCATTTTTCATTCAACAAGATCTTTCCAGTCAGTAAATAGAGTCCACTTTTAAGAGCTGTATGAAATTCCTACATCATAATTTACTTTCTCAGTCCATTATCAGTGGGCATTAAGGTTGCCCCACATTTTCAGTATTGTAAATAGAGCAGTAATGTGCATTCATCTCCTCAGGGTAAATTCCCGGAAGTGTGCTACAGCCGGAAATATTCTACATTTCAATATATACTGCTGTTCCACTGTCCTGGGGTGACTTGACTATTCTACGCTGTCAACAATATTGCAGGAGAGGGCTTGCTGCCCCTCTGAACTGCAAATTTGAATTTGTCGAGTTTGTCAATAATTGTAATCTTTGACAGTTTGATGGAGGGAAAAGCCTATTCACATATTCACATTTTACTAGCATTTCTTTGATTATTCATGAGGTTAAACATTTTTCATGTGTCTTTTTGTTTCTTTGGTAACTTGCCTCAGAGTATTTTGTCCATTTTCCCAATAAAACATTAAATATTTTCCCTATTGATTTTTAAGAGCTCTCTATTCATCTGGGATATTGATTCTTTGTCTAACATTTTGCAAATAATTTTCCAATTTGTCTTCTACCTTTCAACCTTTTATGGTGTTTATTTTACAAAGAAGTTTCACTTTTTAAGTAGTCAAGTTTACCAGTCTTTCCTATTATGTTTTCTAATACTGAGACAAACTTAGGTCTTCCCCAACCCAAGATTATAAAAATATTCATCAGTACTTTAGTATTTCATGGTTTCAGCAAGAAATCATTTTGGTATAGCAAACGAGGTAGGAATCCAGATTTTTTTTTAATGGCTAGCTAATTGTCTTAACTTTATACACCAACCTTTGTTTTCCCTACTCATTTAAAAAGCAGGTCATGATCCTGGAGTCCCGGGATCGAGTCCCACATCGGCTCCATGCTCAGCAGGGAGTCTGCTTCTCCCTCTGACCCTCCTCCCTCTCATGCTCTCTGTCTCTCATGCTCTCTTTCTCAAATAAAGAAAAAGAATCTTAAAAAAAAAAATTAAAAAGCTACCTTTACAGACATAAGCTCCCCCTTACGCACTTACCTCCAAACTGGAGTTACCTTCTTTCTATTGTTGTTTTTGCCCCAGTAACACATGTTTTTAATTGTTTCAACTTTCCTTCCATCATGGGGCAGGCAGAGATTTCTCCTCATAGTCACAGACTCAAATTCTGGGTCCAAATCTGTGTTCCTTTTCCCAGTACTCTCACGCTACAATGTGTGGACGTCAGAATGTCTTATTCACTGCTAGGTCATCCTACACAATACCATCTCCAACCAAGGAATATATTTTACAGCAAAAGAAGTGTAGCAATGGGCTCTAACCATAGAATCCCCTAGAAGCAGCTGGGCTCATGGGAGGCCAAATAGCCTGGAGAGGCTCAATAAGGGCAGAAGTTGGGGGACAATATTCTGTAAAGTATGGTGCTACCCAATGTGATGTGATATATGTCTTAAATATATATAAATATATGCTTCTATAAATATGAATATAAGCATATGTAAATATAATTATACATAAATGTATTTATACATAAATTCATATTTAAATACCTTTTTTACTTTATATACAGGTGTGTTTGTGTGTGTGTATACAGATATAGTTGTATAGGTAAGATGTGGTATATGTCTTAAACGTGTGTGTGTATATAGATAGATAAATAGATAAGATGTAGATATATAAATATATAGATATATAATATAGATAATATATAAATTATAATTATATAATATATATAATATATAAATAGATAAGATAGATATATAAACACACACACAAACACACCTGTATATAAAGTAAAAAATATATTTAAATATAAATTTATGCACAAATACATTTACGTATAATTATATTTACATATGTTTATACTCCTTTTTATATAAGCATATATTTTGCCCTTTCTTTCAGAGAATACATGCGTTTGAAAACCAAGAAATAACGGTGAAAGGGGGCGCCCCTCCTTTTTATACCTTATAACGCCTTCACGGAATGATTTTCCCCCATCCTCTCCTAGCCTCTTCACATCTAGGGGTTGTCCCAGCTTCCTGCTGGCCGTGGTGGTATTTCACATCGCTTGTTGGCTTCCTCCATGCAGCCCTCCGCATGCGCCGGTGTTTCCTGGTGGGATCCAGCTGATAACAACCTCCTCAGTGCCTGGGCAGCGCTCCTGCACTGCTCTGCTTTTAGGAGTAATTTAAGGGGTTGCAGTTCAGTACTACACCTCACTTCATGCCCTCTAACCCGAGTTTTCATGTTACAGATTGTTTCACTGATCACAAGATGTCCTTAATCTCTGGCTTGGTTTAATTTTCACTCTCATCAGAATGTCAAACACAATTTCCCTTAATTAGTGGAAGGGAAGAATATATTTCTACTGGATAGGAGAGTAAATCATGAACATGGCAGAGGAAGACCACTTTACGATTAGGATTAGGATCAAAGAGCCGGGGTATCTCCAAAAACACAGCCCTCCGCACATAGTGCTCTTCTTTTTGCCTCCATGCAAAGAATTAACATTGTTGCCAGTTCCCTAATAGTCTGAATTCCCTCCTCCATGGGGAGTCACTGGGGTTTCAAACACAGCAACAGCATAAAGGAAATTCACTACTTAAAACTGAGGACTCTTACAGGGCCACAGTACTTGGTATCTGTCCTGAAGTTTGGTTTAACTCACTGTGTGTGTATTAACATAAAATTAAAAATTCAGTTCCTCAGTCACTCTAAGCACATTTCAAGTAGTCAGTAGCCACATGTAGCTAGAGGCTGTAATACTAGGCAGAACAGACACAAAATATTTCTATTGAAAGACTTATTCTTATTTCTAAGAAAGACTTACCGGACAGCACTTGTCTAAATTATAGAAATACTTATACAATTGTATACAATTAAAAGCACAACGTTGTTAACTGGAACATTATTCGTAAGAGCTGAAAGATTAGATGCAACAACACTGTCCATCTGAAAGACAGTAGTTAAGTCACTTGTAGAAATATTCATACATAATAAGCATTAAAATATGCAGTTCTGTGTGTACTAGCATGGAATAATACTGAGTTATGGAAAAATATGTACATTGTATGACTATTTAATGAAGATTTTTGTATTTCAACATGTATAGTATGTAATTTTAATTTTATATTTTATTTATGTTATATGGCATAAAATATTTATATTTTTTGATGTGTACATATGTGCTTTATATTTGCATTGTTATAGAAAAAACTCTATTAACAGGGTCTCTTAGGGGCGCCTGGATGGCTCAGTCGTTAAGCGTCTGCCTTTGGCTCAGGTCATGATCCCAGGGTCCTGGGATCGAGCCCCACATCGGGCTCCCTGCTCAGTGGGAAGCCTGTTCTCCCTCTCCCGCTCCCCCTGCTTGTGTTCCCTCTCTCGCTGTCAAATAAATAAAAAAAATCCTTAAAAAAAAATAGTTTCTCTTAGGGAGTAGGAATAAAGTGGGGTGAGTTGTATAGGAGACACTCATTTCTTCATATACATTTGCACATTTTGAATTTTTTAAATTTGTGAATCATAAAAATATGGAAAAGTATAATGAATAATAAGTACATGTCTATTGTTTCTGGCAAAGATACCAAGTGTCACAAATTAATATCAAAATGACAGATGGAGAATGGAAGAGTCTCACAATGCAACAAGGAAAGCTTTACTATAAAGAAGGACTCAACTTCATGTGTCCTCACCAACTGCCAGGGAGCCCAGACCTAGACCCTGAAATCTCATGTTCTCATATAGCACCTCTTTTCTTTGGGGTCTGAAAAACTAATGAAATTTTAGTAAGGTATAAAAGTAAAAAACTGCTGAACCTCATCTTGAAGGAAAGCAACTCCAGTAAGAAATAAGTATAAGGGTGAAGATAACAAAGAAATAACTTTAAAACCCTGGTTTAAACACTTTTACATGGGTTTTCTGGTGACTATCTGAACAGCAGCATAATAATTATACTGCACGTTAATTCTGACAGCTTTTTGAAATTTTAGAGCACTTAAGAGATTCTGATATATTCAAAGGGATTCTAATTAAAGGTTTAGAAGTGTTTGATTAAGTTTGCAATCAACATTTAAATGTTTGGGGAAATTTAATCTGTTTAGTGCTTAAGTTTGATTTATCACTTTATGTACATGCTGTGTAAATATTCAGTAAGGTGTTATTAATATTTAAATGAATTCTAGATTCATATGATTAATAAACTGGAAAATAAACTAATTATAAATGTTTATTCCTCTTTCTGTCTAGAAAGCATTTGGACATAAGGTAATCTCACAGTGGTAAGTAATACCTTTCCCCTGGTCTTTTTCTGCAAAATAGATCTTCTATTTTTGGCCCATAATTTCTCCATAAAATTTTTAGAATTAGCTTAGTAAATTCTGTAAAAGTGCTCTGTAGTTATTTTAATTGAAATTACACTGAATCAATAGATTAATATGGAATTACTTTTCTTCTGCATAAGAACACATAGTATTTCTTCTGTTCCTGATTTAAAAAGGAATGCTTCTAACATATTCCCAATTAGAATGTCTTCTTGCATTCTGTGATGCTGAAGAAAAATCCAATGCCAATATTATTCTCATTTATTTCCATATGACTGAAATACCAGACCCTTATCAGAAATATAACTTGCAAATATCTTCTCCCCATCTGTGGTTTGTCCTTTCAATTTTTTGTAGTGCCCTTTGAAACACAGAAGTTTTTAATTTTGATGAATTCTCATTTATCTATGTTGTCCTTGGTTGCTTGTGCCTTAGGTGTCCTATCTAAGAAAACATCACCTAATCCAAGGTCACAAAGATTTACTGCTATGTTTTCTTCTAAGAGTTTTACAGTTTTAGTTCTTAGGTCTTTAGGTCTTTGATTGATTTTGAGTTAATTTTTTTGTATATGGTTTAAAGGATGGGGTCCAAATTCATTCTTTTGTGTGTGACAATCCAGTTGTCCAAGCTCCATTGTTAAAAAGACTACTTTTCCCCTATTAAATGGTCTTGCTACCCTTGTTGAATATCAACTGACTGTATATGTATGACTTAACTTCTGGACTTCGAATTCTATTCCATTGATCTATATGTCTATCCTACGCCAATACTACACGGTCTTATGATGTTATGTAATTTTCAGTGGACAAGACTTATACTTCTTTTGTTATATTTATTCCCAAGTATTGTATCTTTTTGATCCTACTGTGAATGGGATTGTTTTCTTAATTTCCTTTTCAGATTTTTCATTGCTAGTATATAGAAATACAATTGAGTTTTGTATATTGTATCTTGCAACCTTGCTGAACTCATATATTAGCTCTAATATCTTTGGGGGGTGTGTGGTCCTTAAGATTTTTAATATACAAGATCATGCCATCTGCAAAGAGACAGTTTTACTTCTTCCTTTCCAAACTGCATGCTTTTTATTTCTTTTTCTCACTTAATTGCCCTGACTAGAATCTCCAAGTGTAGCATTGAATAGAAATGGCAAAAGCAGGTATCCTATTCTGATCTCATCTCTTAGTTACACAAATATACTTTCTAATCTCTTTGTCTCTCTGGGCTGTGTTCTGGATGACTTTCAAATTTATTTCTTCAAATATCCAATTCTCTTTTTAAGAATTTATATTGGGTTTATATTAATTAGCTTCTTACTTTAATCACTGTACTCTTCATTTCCAAGGTATTTTAATTGTTCTTTTAAAATCTGTTTTATCCTCGCCTATTTGGAACATAATTTATTTTTATTTTTATAATGAGACGTTTGTCTTCATTTACCTCTTCAAATACATTTGGTACAATGACTTTACAACCATCTGTTCTAGAAATGTAATAGCATCTATAATAAATTTTCACTTTTTGATTTTGTATTTCTTTTTTTCTTTGAGATTTATTTATTTATTTGAGAGAGAAAGAGAACTACTCTGGGGTTTCAAACACAGCAACAGTATAAAGGCAATTCACTACTTAAAACTGAGGGCTCTTACAGAGCCTTAGTACTTGGTATCTGTGGGGGTGTGGGGTTGGGGTAGAGGGAGACCAAAGGGAGAGAGAATCTCTGGCTGGCTCCCTGCTGAGCGCTCTGCAACTCTGGGGGCAGAGCCTCCGGCGATATTCAGCACATGCACATGTACTCCCATTCTTTCCCTCTAACCTTGGGTCTTTTTTTTTTTTTTTTTTAGGATTTTTATTTATTTGCGAGAGAGAGAATGAGAGACAGAGAGCATGAGAGGGAGGAAGGTCAGAGGGAGAAGCAGACTCCCTGCCGAGCAGGGAGCCTGATGCGGGACTCGATCCTGGGACTCCAGGATCATGACCTGAGCCGAAGGCAGCCGCTCAACCAACTGAGCCACCCAGGCACCCTAACCTTGGGTCTTGTTAAAGAAAAGCTAAGAAGTGCCTGGGTGGCTCAGCTGATTAAGCATAGGGATGGGGTCTTGAACTCAGGGTCATGATTTCAGGGTCATGAGATCAAGCTCCAAGTCGAGCTCCACACTGGGTGTGGAGCCTGCTTAAGATTCTCTCTCCCTCTGCCTCCTCCCCCCAAAAAAGGCTGAAAATATTTTTATTTGTCTTAGTCTTGATTAATAGCTTGTCATTCAATATTACCCTTTTATCTTTTGCCATCTATTGTCACCAAGAAGTTAGCTATCAATTATTGCTGCTTTCTATGTAATCTCTATTTTTCCTCTAACAGTATTAAAGATTTCCTTTCATCCTGATGCTCTGTAGGTTCACTGTGAAATGTCTAGCTAGGGCACATGATCTGTAGCCTGGTTGGTTCCAGGAGTACAATTCTATTTTTTATTTTTATTGTTTTTAAAGATTTTATTTATTTATTTGAGAGAGAGAGAGAGAGCGTGTGCGTGCACAAGCAGGGGGAGGGGCAGAAGGAGAGGGAGAAGCAGACTCCCCACTGGGCAGGGAGCCTGATGTGGCTCTTGATCCCAGGACCCTGAGATCATGACTTGAGCTGAAGGCAGATGCTTAACCAACTAAGCCACCCAGGCACCCCCAGGAGTACACTTTTAGGTTAAAGACTCACATTTATTTGATTGTAAAATTTTCAATTTTTATCTCGTGAGATTTTTTTTCATTTCCCCTATTAGATTCTTTTGGACTCCCATCAAATAAATATCCTTCATGCCTCTTAACCACCACTTCGCAATGTATATGTTAAATTATTTATCCCTTGGGCGCCTGGGTGGTTCAGTTGGTTAACCGACTGCCTTCGGCTCAGGTCATGATCCTGGAGTCCTGGGATCGAGTCCCGCATCGGGCTCCCTGCTCGGCAGGGAGTCTGCTTCTCCCTCTGACCTTCCTCCCTCTCGTGCTCTCTGTCTCTCATTCTCTCTCTCTCAAATAAATAAATAAAATCTTTAAAAAAAAATTATTTATCCCTTCTTATTCCATTGTCCAAAACCAGCCATGTTGACCCTACCCAACCACAAGAGTGTTGAGAATGTTGGGGAGCAGGTGAAATTTGGGGCAAGTATCCTGGCCTTGCCATGGCCCCATGCATGTTGTATTCTGACCAGTCTGCTCCACTTTTCAACATCATGATATCACCCTTCACTTCTTAGACTACCAGCTCCATCACCCTTTTTGGGCTGTGCCCAGTATTATTCTGGGATAAGCTCTTGTGGGTCCTTCATAGACCAGGGCCCTGAGTTGATTAATTGGTTGCATTGGCTCCCTTTCACTACTCATGCTTTCTCTGGCCTCCTTTCTCTTCAGAGGCCCTATTAAGTCTTTGCAACTCTCTGCAGCCTCTAAGCCATAAGTGGCCTCAGTGAAAAAAGTACTGGATTTAAATTTAGAAGTTTTCATCCTGGCTTTGCATTTAACCATCATCCTAACAAATTACTATTATAATAACATCTATCATTTATTACTTGCCTAAAATGTGCTTATTTCTCTTCTAAGCACATTATACATATTCCTCACAAAGACTATAAAGCAGTATTATTTTTCCTATTTAATAGATAAGGCTTAGAGAACTACAAAACACAAACTATCTCTGGTGAAAACAAAAACCTTTCTCTCTTCTTCTAGAAAAGTAGTTCCCTACGTGTTGTCGGGGGATATGGGTCAAAACTATTTTCATAATAATACTAAGATTTTATTTTCCTCTTCTACTCTGATTCTCTCAGGAGTGTATAGTACATCAGATTAAATTCAGAAGTAGAATAAGAATCCAGCTGTCTCTATTTAGCCAGACATTAAGGAGAATTATAAAAAGGCAAAACAATGTTACTCTTCTCCCTAATATTTTTAAATTTTGGAAAATATGATTATTTTTCTATATAAACATGTTGTTTATATTTTAACATGTAATGGGCTTAGTGTTATTAAAATAATAGGAATTTCTTTTAAGTTCTTAGTTTTTACTTCTGATACAGTAAATATCTATAGATATAAGTCACATAAACAAAGCTCCATGGGGTCCTCAATAATTTTTAAGGGTATAAAGGAGTCAAAAGACAAAAAAAAAAAAAAAAATTTGAAAACCACTATCCTAGAGTAATCCTACTCTCCAGCAATAAACATATTTGTGATTTCTTCAGTATCTTCCTTTTTCTCCCTAGGCGTATAAAAGCAAAGGCATATTTACACACACACACACACATATATATATAAATCTTTTCCCTTACAAATAGAAATATACTATACAGCTGATTTTAAATGTTTTATTTATATTTCTGTTGTATGTTTGGTACATTTTATATCAATCCTTTAAGAAGCTCAAAATCTTATATGAGAGGCAGGGTGTAGGAATCACAAGGGAGGAAGAGTGGGGCCAGGGTCAGAATGTCAGAGAAGGGTTTGTTTTTGTGAGAAATATAAATTTCATGTGTGTTGGATTTGAATTACTGGTTTCTCAAATTATTATCCAGCAATCAACTTGTTGTTTAAAAAATGGTTTTTTTTTCAGTTCTTCTGTGAAACTGATTGTTTCATTACACAATTTTTAGAGTTCTAATCTGTCCCAAATATCTCTTATATTCTTTTTTTTATGTTATGTTAATCACCATACATTACATCATTCGTTTTTGAATATATTTCTTATATTCTTTGGTAGCATTGGAAGCCAAGCGTTTCAGTATCTACGACGTTCTAATCCTTGGTAGAACGGGCCTTTCACTGCTCCTTTCTAAGTTCTGTGATTGTGTGATCTGTTCGTTTCTCATGTGAAATTTAGAAGCATTTTGTGGTTTTTTAAGTTCAAATTTTGTTGGAGTGCTAATCAGAATTGTGTGTAACTTTTAAGCTAACTGTTGGAAAATTATTCGATTAGTTTGGCATTTGTAACACCTGTGGATGTAACCACCAACCACATATGAAAGAGGATTTGAATCCGTTTTTATGGGAAACTCTTCAAGCTCTGCCTTACCACCCCATGCATGCCCTTCATTCACCCCGTCTATTCTCTTGCTTTTTTGAATATGCTGTAATGTAGACCTTTGGCTACATTGGTAGCCAATGAACTTTGGTCTTTTTCCTTTACTTCTCTTTTTATTATTGGTCACAACTTTTCAGTTCCTTGGTTTCTGGCCCATGTTCCCTGCAAGGTACTATGTTTTTTTCCTATTACTTTGATTCTATTATTTTAGACCATTTGCCAGGCTCTCCTGTTTTCCTCTTCCAGTTCTAGATCCTAGAACTGCAGCCAGAGTTAACAGATGTTTTTTTCTCCTAGCTATTAACTGGCTTGCTATATTTGCTCGAAATTTTGTTCATATTTATCAAGGTTTTATTATTTCCATTATGCAGTTATGTATTGTTATTTTATTCCAACGTCTTTATGTGTTTGTGTGTGTGTGTTGTGTGTGTGTGTGTGTACTGAGGAAGGGCCTTTCTTGTTTAGACTTTCCATTTATTATTAATACATTAGAATATTATTGATTTTTTTTTGGCAATTGACATGCCTTCTTTTTTTTTTTTTAAAGATTTTTATTTATTTATTCATGAGAGACAGAGCAAGAGAGAAAGGCAGAGGGAGAAGCAGGCTCCCAAGGAGCTGAGAGCCCTATGCGGGACTCGATCCCAGGACCCTGGGATCATGACCTGAGCCGAAGGCAGACGCTTAACCATCTGAGCCACCCAGGCGCCTGTCATGCCTTCTTCATTAAAAAATGTATGCTATTAGTCTTTGCCTATTGTTGGAAATTTTCTAATACACAGTTATTAGCTACAGATAATAAGATATTGTTTCAGTCTTTCCAGTATTTATTGCCCTCATCTATGGGAGTCCGAGAACATAGCATTACTGGCCAGACATCATATTTACAAGAGTGAGCTTTGGTGCCACTGCTGATGACAAAGCACCTTCATTAGCAATGTGGGCTACAGAGGTACATGCCATCAGCGGACCCCGGAGACTGATTAATGCACACATGTGAGATGCTCACTAGAGACTTCCGGAAACAACAGAAGGAGAATTTGCAGAGTGGGAAATGTGTAATGGTAAGTGAGGACTAGAGCCAGAAAAATCTTGTTTATTACTAGATTTTCTTTATTTCCGTTGATATGCCCCTAGGCCTTTGCAACTGGAGGAATGTGAGGTAGACAACATCAACTATGAAAGTATACGAGAACTGAATGGTTTGGATGAAAGTGAAAAAAAGAAGAAATATAAAAACTCCAGGAAATCGCAAAAAGGAAGGCAAAAAGACTCAGTAACTCCAAAGATGAAGTTATATTTCAAATCTCAATCCTAGAGAAACGATCCAGACAGAGTCAAGAACAACTAACAGGCCCGGACGTTAATTTAAAGGCAATGACAAAGATTAGTGTTACCAGACTTTTGAATTTCACAAATTGATTTTTTTCCTCCTTTTTAAATTTTTGAGGACTGACATAGTGTTGACATCTTTCTATTAAGCCAA
Organism: Mirounga leonina; assembly: GCF_011800145.1. Taxonomy (NCBI): domain Eukaryota; kingdom Metazoa; phylum Chordata; class Mammalia; order Carnivora; family Phocidae; genus Mirounga; species Mirounga leonina. Next base: position 9,626,315 of record NW_023270852.1, read on the forward strand.
GTAAGAATGTTTTCTTTTTAAGTTACCATTTTTTCACAAAAGAACAAGCATTTTGTAAATAAAACTCTAGGAGTGACACAGCCTATGAATAGTTTTGTAAATTGAATACACTTATCTTTATTACAAACTAATTTTATTGTCCCCATATTTCTCAGTTAGCCAGAGATACATGCAAATTTCATCAGGGATTGGCACTGGCCCAATGACTAGTGTAATGATATCACACTAGGGAGATATTAAATGTATTTTATACCTGTATGGAATGGATACTAACCAATCAGAATGGACATCACAACTAGAATGGATGTTAACCATACACAATGGGCTAAAAATATAATCTGAGGCGTATCACAGATTTAATCTACTCTGTGCACAATTGCATTATCCAAGGAGATGCGGAAAAAAAATTAAAATAAACCACATTATGAAACTAAGAAACTGACGTATAACAATTTTCCTGAACTGATTAAAAAAAAAAAAACATAGTATCCTAGAGTTTGAGAGAGATTTAAGATGGCTTCCATCATCAGCATCAAAGGAAGATAAGAGTTACCAATATGTTGGGCACCGGGGTGGCTCAGATGGTTAAGCGTCTGCCTTCGGCTCAGGTCATGATCCCAGGGTCCTGGGATCGAGTCCCACATTGGGCTCCCTGCTCCTTGGGAGCCTGCTTCTCCCTCTGCCTCTCTCTCTCTCTGTCTCTCATGAATAAATAAATAAAATCTTTAAAAAAAAAAAAAAGAGTTACCAATATGTTACCTAATATTTCTGATTACAAATTCAAAGACCTGGAACTACATGCAGTTAGGAAACCTAACATTCAAAGGTGGGAAGAAAAGAAGATATTTACTTTCATAACTTAAAGGTTAGAGGACCAAAGAGTCTGGGAGAATACTTACAGAACACTTATGGGATATGTTTTCTCACCACAGATCAATTATCTTGCTAAGTTGCTGTTCTCTTTGAAGGGAGAAGAAAAACATTTCCCAAACCATAATAACAGAAAATACCATGCCTCCGGTGAATACTGTGATTGATTGATTGATTGAGCTAGTTTTACAAAGAGATATACATTGAAGAGCTAAGTGGCTAACAGCTTAACATGGGTGGGCTAACAAGAGACAATTGTGGGGCACCTGGGTGGCTCAGTTGGTTAAGCAACTGCCTTTGGCTCAGGTCAGGATCCAGGAGTCCTGGGATCGAGTCCTGCATTGGGCTCCCCACTCAATGGGGAGTCTGCTTCTCCCTCTGACCCTCCCCCCTCTCGTACTCTCTCTCTGTCAAACAAACTAATTAATTAATTAAATCTAAAAAAAAAGGAGACAATTGTGAAGTACAAAATACACTTCAATAACTATAGTGCTCCAGAAAAGGACCCATAAAATGTTTTAAGATGATTGAGAAATCACAAGGAAAACCAGATATAGGTAGGTATCAGAGCAGTAAAGGAAAAAGGGCTAAATAGTAAATCAAAATAAAACAAAACTCCAATTCTCCAGAAGGTCATGCAAAGATTTATTTTTTATTAAGACTATTTTTTTTTTAAGATTTTATTTATTTATTTGACAGAGACAGAGATAGCGAGAGCAGGAGCACAAGCAGCGGGAGTGGGAGAGGGAGAAGCAGGCTTCCCCTCGAGGAGGGATCCCGATGTGGGACTCGATCCCAGGACCCTGGGATCATGACCTGAGCTGAAGGCAGACGATTAAGACTATTTTTTTTAGAGCAATTTAAGATTCACAGCAAAAGTGAGGGGAAACGACAGGGATTTCCCATATAGCCCCTGCTTCCTCTCATGCATAGTGTCCCATTGTCAAAATCCTCAACCAGAGTGGTACATCTGTTAAAATTGATGAACCTACATTGACACGTTACTGTCACCCAAAGTCTATAGTTTACATTACAGTTAACTCTTGTTGTACATTCTAAGGGTTTAGACAAATGTATAATGACAAGCATACAACATTATGGTATCATACAAAATATTTTCACTTTTCCCAAATCCTCTGTGCTCTGCCTATTCATTCCCAACCCTTGACAACTACTCATCTTTTTACTGTCTCCATAGTTTTGCCTTTCCAGAATGGCATATAGTTGGAATCATACAGTACAGAGCCTTTTCAGACTGGCTTCTTTCACTTACTAATATGGATGTAAGGTTCCTCCATGTATTTTTATAGCTTGATTGCTCATCTGTTTTTAGCATTTAATAATATTCCATTGTCTAGATGTACCAGTTTCTTTGTCCATTTACCTACTGAAGGACATCTTAGTTGCTTCCAAGTTTTGGCAATTATGAATAAAGCTGTTATAAACAGTTGTGTGCAGGTTTTTGTGTGGATGTGTTTTTAGCTCCTTTGGGAAAATACCAAGGAATGTGATTGCTGGACCACAGGGTAAGAGTATGATTAGTTTTGTAAGAAACCCCCGAACTACCTTCCAAATAGCTGTACCATTTTGCATTCCCACCAGCAATGGATTAGAGTTCCTGTTGGTATAGCCAAGTTATGGAAGCAGTCCAAGGGTCTATCGATAGATGAACGGATAAAGAAGATGTGGTATATATCTAAAACAGATTATTACTCAGCCATAAAAAAGAACATAATCTTGTCATTTGCAATGACACGGGATGGAGCTAGCGAGTAATTTAATTTAATTATATTATGTTATGTTAGTCACCATACAATACATCATTAGTTTTTGATGTAGTGATCCACGATTCATTGTTTTCGTATAACACCCAGTGCTCCATGCAGTATGTGCCCTCCTTAATACCAATCACCAGGCTAACCCATCTCCTCACCCCCTTCCCCTCTAAAACCCTCAGTTTGTTTCTCAGAGTCCATAGTCTCTCATGGTTGTCTCTCCCTCCGATATCCACCCCCTTCATTTTTCCCTTCCTTCTCCTAATGTCCTCCATGCTATTCCTTATGTTCTACAAATAAGTGAAACCATATGATAGCTGACTTTCTCTGCTTGACTTATTTCACTTAGCATAATCTCCTCTAGTCCCATCCATGTTGATGTAAAAGTTGGGTATTCATCTTTCTGATGGTTGAGTATTATTCCATTGTGTTTATGGACCACATCTTCTTTATCCATTCATCTGTTGAAGGGCATCTCGGCTCTTTCCACAGTTTGGCTGTTGCGGACACTGCTGCTATGAACATTGGGGTGCATGTGGCCCTTCTTTTCACTACATCTGCATCTTTGGGGTAAATACCCAGTAGTGCAATTGCTGGGTCATAGGGTAGCTCTATTTTTAAATTTTTGAGGAACCTCCACACTGTTTTCCAAAGTGGCTGTACCAACTTGGCATTCCCACCAACAGTATAAGAGGGTTCCCCTTTCTCCACAATCTCTCCAACATTTCCCTTAAGATCAGGAGCTAGAAAGTATAATGCTGAGAGAAATATGTCAGTCAGAGAAAGACAAATACCTTATGATTTCAGTCACATGTGGAATTTAAGAAACAAAACAAGTGGTCATAGGGGAAAAAGAGAGAGAGACTAACCAAGAAACAGACTCTTAACTACAGAGAACAAACTTATGGTTACCGGAGTGGAGGTGAGTGGGAGGGAGGGGTGAAACAGGTGATGGGGATTAAAGAACATACTTACCATGATGAGCACTGAGTAATGTATAGAATTGTTGAATCACTATATCATATACCTAAAACTAATATAATAATATATGTTAACAATACTAGATGTAAAATAAAAACTTAATTAAAAAAAGTAAGAAGAGAGGTGAAATGATTTAATAATATATTTTATTTAGCCAATATATCCAAAATGTCATTCCACCATGTAATAAATACAAAAGTTATTTTTTAAAAAAAGAGAGAGTTCCTGTTGTTCACATGCTGGCCAGCATTTGGTGTTGTCAGTGTTCCAAATTTTGGCTGTTCTAATCTGTGTGTACTGGTATCTCACTGTTGTATTAATTTGCATTTCCCTGATGAGATATGATGTGGAATGTTTCTTCATATGCTTACTTGCTATCTGTATATCTTTTTCTGATGAGGTGCCTATTAAGGTCTTTGACCCATTTTTAAATCACGTTGTTTTCTTATTGCTGAGTTTTACGAGTTCCTTGTATATTTTGGATAACAGTCCTTTACCAAACGTATCTTTTGCAAATATTTACTCCTAGTCTGTGGCTTGTCTTCTCATTCTCGACATTGTCTTTTGCAGAAATGAAATTTTTAATTTTACTGAAATTCAGACTATCAATTATGTCTTTCAAAGATTGTACATTTGGGGGTACCTAAAGTCATTGCCACATCAAAGGTCACCCGGGTTTTCTCCTACGTTGCCTTCCAGGAGTTTTATAGTTCTGTGTTTTACTTTTAGGTCTGTGATCCATTTTGAATTACTGTTTGAAGGGTGTATGCAAAGATTTTTTAAACTTATTTATAAACAGACATCAGAATTAAACGAAGGTAGTTAGGTATTAAGTTAAGATGTTAAAAGTTGATTAGCGCCCTGTGGAAAGGACTTAAAAAATATTTATGCATATGAGCAATTCCAGTTCTAGAATCTACCTTGAAGATACATCTCTGCAAAAATAATACAGCATATGCACAAGGTTATTCAATGCAGCATTTCCATAACAGTAAGTCTATTGAGATGTGGGACAACACAAATTCCTGTCACAAACATGGTTCAACAAATTACATCCAGGTAATAAAATACTATGTCACTAAAAAATAATTAGAAAACTCTCTACAAACTGATATGGAGTATCTTCCATTTTAATTTCCATAGTTAAGTAGAAAAAGCTGAAAAAAGTATATAGAGAGAATGCTTCCTTTTGTATAAGGAAGAAGAGAAAATAACTATATATTCACTTTTGCAAAAAAAACACAAGGATAAATTGGAACCTGATGGTGATTACCTAAATTGAGTGGTTGCCTCCTACAGTTACGTAATGTGAGAGCAGGGTGGAGGGGGTAAGGTTAGGAGCTAGTGTCTAAGTTTACCTTTATCTGAATATACCCTTTCACATAGTTTATCTTTATCTGACTATACATTTTCATATAGTTTTGATTTTGGAATAATTAAATGCCTTATATATAAAATTATAAAATTAAATAATAAGAATTTTAAAAGAAAACACCTACAAATTAACATAAAGATAAGGAAATAAAGCTAGCTATATATGAAATTGATGATATGATACAGGAAAACAATTTTTTCAAATAACTTTTGAATACAGCACTGTGGCTTTACATCTCTAGTGTCCTCTATTCTGAGGACAAACTGAACTACAAAGAAATCCTGAACAATTTATAATATTTTACTGTTAGTAGTAATATTAGTATTGTAATTCTGAAACAGTTTTATGTATATTGTGGAATAAAGAGAATATGTAAGTATCAAGATTTTCATGTTAAGGAGAAAGAGACAAAAGTATGAAATAAAAAAATTAATAAAATGTTTGAGATATTAAATCTTAATGGGGATTATTAGTATGAATTGATAATTATATATATATATATATATATATATTTTTTTTTTTTTCCTAGCTCTGTCACCTAAAAGTACCTGTAAGTAATAGTATTCCAAATAGCACTAAACATTCTCAGTGCACAGATTTTGGGTTCCAAATACCATTGTCCACTACAAGGAACAAAGGCTCCTTGGAGAAATGGAGAATTCCAAAACTAGTACAGGAAAAATACAAGGTGGGTCTGGGATATCTTATACTGTAACAAAGTAAAAGTACTCAATGACTAATGAGTCATACCAAAAGGACACACGAGCTACCTTGAAGAGACCTCCACTGTTCAAATTTTAGACAATACAAGCATGAAAAATAATGATAATGTTAGTAACAACTGATTTTTAATAAATAAAGAATATTAAAATAAATTCTGAGCTCTCCTTTAGTGAAGAATGCTAGTGAGTAACTATAGAAGGACTGACAGAATTAGAAAATCACCAATTGCAGCCACAATTTCATAATTAACTCAGACAAGGACTGTGAATTGATTCTAGAATGACTAGGTGAAAGATGACTGGGGAACATGACATTCACATTGTCTAAAGAATTACCCCCCTCCCCCGATCAACTACTAATTCAAAGGCAAACTGTTGGCTTATGTCAGAGACATCTAGTGTTCGTTGGCTTAATCATGTTTTTAAATAGCACTGAGATGAAGATGACCTGACTTTGCATACCTCCCAATGCAATGCAGTAAGAAGACAGCAGCTAGGAAGTGTTCTAGCCAGTGAGATTCAACAGGAATCAAATCAAGCTCAGATCTGCCTTTTAGATGGCAGGAAATTCAGGGAATATAAGAACAAGCTTAATGACACCATGAGGAAACAGTCAGCCTAATCCAAATGTGGACTTCTTACAAACATCAGGAAGTCAGGAGGGCTGCTTTAGATTTAAAATGACTGAAGAGACAGCAACCAAAAGCAATATGTTAGTTTTGACTAGATCCTGTATCTAAACAAAGACAGTTATAAAGACATTTGGTGACAGTTGGGGACAATTGAATGTGGCCTCAGTAGCAGTAGATGATCTTATGGGTTATTTTTTTTTTTCTTATTTAAATTCCAATTAGTTAACATACAGTGTAATATTAGTTTCAGGTGTAGAATTTAGTGATTCAACACTTCCGTACAATACCTGGTGTTCGTCAGGACAAACGCCCTCCTTAATCCCCATTACCTATTTCACCCATCTCCCCACCCACCTCCCCTCTGGTGACCATCAGTTTGCTCTCTACAGTTAAGAGTCTGTTTCTTCGTTTGCCTCTCTCTTTTTTCTCCCTATGTTCATTTGTTTTGTTTCTTAAATTCTGCATGAAATTGTATGGTATTTGTCTTTCTCTGACTTATTTTGCTTAGCATAATACCCTCTAGCTCTATCCATGTTGTTGCAAATGGCAAAATTTCATTCTTTTTGTGGCTAAGTAATATTCCATTGTATATATACCACATCTTCTTTATCCATTCATCAGTCAATGGACGTTTGGGCTCTTGCCACAATTTGGCTATTGTAGATAATATGACTATAAACATCAGGGTACATGTATCTCTTTGAATTAGCATTTTCATATCCTTTGGGTAAATACCTAGTAGTGCAAGTGCTGGGTCATACGATAGTTCTATTTTTAACTTTTTGAGGAACCTCCATACTGTTTTCCAGAGAGGCTGCACCAGTTTGCATTCCCACCAACAGTGTAAGAGGGGGTTCCTCTTTCTCCACATCCTCATCAACACCTGCTATTTCCTGTGCTATTAATTTTAGCCATTCTGACTAGTGTGAGGTAGTATTTCATCGTGGTTTTGATTTGTATTTCCCTGATGATGAGTGATGTTGGGCATGTTTTCATGTGTCTGTTAGCCATCTCTATGTCTTCTTTGGAGAAATGTCTATTCATGTTTTCTGCCCACTTTTGAAACTGAATTATTTGTTTTTTGGGTGTTGAGTTTTATAAGTTCTTTATATATTTGGGTACTAACCCTTTATCAGATATGTCATTTATAAATATCTTCTCTCATCCCATAGGTTACCTTTCAGTTTTGTTGATTGTTTCCTTTGGGTTATTGTTACTTTTTTAGGTGTGAAATGATAATGTACTTATGTAGGAGGATTTCTTTATTCTTCAGGTACTTAAGGCTATGCATGTATTTTGGAATGTAGTTCATGATATCTGCAACCTACTTTCAAATGGATCAGCAAAAAAGATCACCATTTTTTTTAAATACTCTAATTGCCCCAAACTTGCCAGAGACAGACAGACAGAAATTGAAAACAACGATGGGAAAAGGCTAACAACTGATAAATCTGAGTGAAGGGGGATATGGGTGCTCCATAGTATTCTTTCGACTTTTATGTATCTTTGAGGTTTTTCAAAATAAAGAGCTGGGAGCAAGCACTAATGAGGACTTTCTAATGGCATATTAACTAAATGCATCTAGCTCCACTCTTTTCCATGCCCCTCCCCAATTATAGAAGAGGGATAAAATTCTCAAGGAGAAGGATCAGAGGATTATAGAAGTGACAACAACACAATTTAGGGAGTTGGAAAACAAATGGGCAAATGTAAGTGACTTTGCCAACTGGAAAAAGAAAGCTGCAACCAATGCCAGAAAATGACAAATCTTTTCTCATGTTCATGATCTGTAGGAAAAACCCCAAACTTGTTGTCTTGACATATCAAATCCATTAAGGTCTTTGCCATGAATATCTTTCCATACTCATTTCCTGCCTCTCAACAGGCTCTGTGAATTGTAAGAGAGCCAAACTACATGTGATCTTTTTCCTATCTATGATCTTTCTTAAATCTAAGACTTTACTCAACATGTTCCCTCTTTGCAGCATGGCCTTGTCAACTTAGTAAACTCTTCTATTATCTTCCAAGACTCACCTCAGTGTCACCTCTTCCCAAAAGTTGTCTTTCCTTCCAAATCAGGTTAAAGTGGACTATCCTCATTAGTCTCTTAGCATCCTGTCTATACACGTGATAGCACTTGTAATATTACAGTGTGGTTACTAGTTGACAGGCTTGTCTGTCCCCAGAGACTCTAAACTACAAGGAGGCAGTGATGCCCTGTCAGCCACCATGGCATACCCACATCTACCTCAGTGCCTGGCACCCAGCCGGTACACGATACATGTTGGTTAAATGAATGAGTGATGGAATAAGCATTTTATAGCTGGCTGATTTAACATCTGGCAGTCAGTAGAAATAACTTTTGAAATAAACTAAGAGGCTCTATCTCCCCATGCAGCAAGGAAGAGACTTCTGTGATTGTTATTCATAGACTGCTCCAGAAAACATAAGGATCTCAGAGGAAAATTGGCACACTGCCAAGCACTAATCCCAGTGAGTTTCTGAAAGGCATTTTTATGGCCTAGACAAACTCCTTTCAGCTTTTTCTATGTGCAGTCAAGTTCTTATAACTCAAAATTTTATCTCGTCAAGCACCTAAGTCATTATGTAGAAGGGGCAAGGGGAAAGGAGGATATGCAAGGAGAAGTGGGGTAAATACCACCACAGACTGTGAAGCAAGCCTTCCGTGATAATCAAGCAATTGAAGTTTAAAGAGGTAGGAATTAACAAGGTATTTAAGTAGTCTAGACAATATAATAATAATAACCTAAACTAAGACAGGGATAGTGGGAATTGAGATGAGGTGAGAGATTTGGGACTTACTGACAAACAGAATTGACATGTTTAATATTAGAAATAAAAAGAAAAAAATAGGATGATTTCTGTATTTTTTTATTAGCCTTAATGAGTAGATTATAGGGTTATGAACTGAACTGGGAATATAAATTGAGCAGCAAACTTTATGGTTTGGGACATGCTGATCTTACGACATCTGTGATAGATGAATGCAAAAAATGCCAGATAAACACATGTAAATATATATATATTTAAACTCAAGAAAGAAGTCAAGGTTAGGGACTGGTTTGGAAGTTGACAGGTTGTTACATAGTAACTTAAACTCTGAGTGTGAATGAAATAATTCAAGTTAAGTGTTTAGAATAATAATAAATCCAAAAACATGATGTTGGTTAATACCAAAATATAGAGCTGAATGGAGAGAAGAGCTAGCAAAGCACTAGCAGAGGTCAGAAAAGAAAAAGTGGTTTGGAAGCCAGACAAGGAAAGAATCTCAAGGTAAGAGGACTAGTCAACACAAAGTGCATGTATGAAAAGGACTGAAGTGGATTTATTGGATTTGGCCTGTTAGGGGTGGTTTGTGCATTTAGCAATAGACCTTTCGGGGAGTCAGTTCTGTGGATAACAGACGATTGTTTTTTCTATCATGAATAGGAGATGAAGCAGAAAAGGGAATGTAAGCTCCTGTTTTTGTTATGAAGGAACAGAACAAAATAGGATATTAACTAAACAGGGAGATGAGATAAAATGTTCCAGGACCCAATTACAATGTGGTAGTGGCGGAAATTGCCCCCACATCCCAAAGCAACTCTCCGACGCTACCAGGGTATCTGAGAATTCAACTCAATTCTGACACTATCCATCCAGAATAGGGTCAGAATCCGCAGGTTAAGGGCTCAGTCCTGCAAGACTGCCTCCCATGCCCAGCCCCCCAACACCCCCCCAAACATCAGATGCCAGTCCCAAACCCAAGGTGTTACCAGTGCTTCTGATGTACCGGCGACAAATTGGAGGTCCCAACTACGCCCTCCTTGGACTTCAGGTGCCAGTCTCAACACCAGGTTGTCACCTGCACTTCCGATAAACTGGCTATAAATCAGAAGTTCCCACAACCCCTTCCTTGGGTTTGATTAATTTGCCAGAGCTGCTCACAGAACTCAAAGAAACACTTTACTTACTAGATCACTGATTTATTATAAAAGATTATAACTCAGGAGCGCCTGGGTGGCTCAGTCGTTAAGCATCTGCCTTCGGCTCAGGTCATGAGCCCAGGGTCCTGGGATCGAGCCCCACATCGGGCTCCCTGCTTGGTGGGAAGCCTGCTTCTCCCTCTCCCACTCCCTGTGCTTGTGTTCCTGCTCTCCCTATCTCTCTGTCAAATAAATAAATAAAATCTTAAAAAAAAAAGGTTATAACTCAGAAACAGCAATATAGAAAAGATTCATAGGGCAAGGCATGGGGAAAAGGCATGGGACTTCCATGACCTATTCAGGTGACCCACTCCCCCAGGACCTCCTCAAGTTCACCATCCCAGAATCTCTCTGAACGCAGTCTTTTTGGGTTTTTATGGAAGCTCCATTACATAGGCATGATTGATTAAATCACTGGCCATTGGCAATTGATTCAACTTCGAGCTCCTCTCCCTTCCCTGGAGGTCTGGGGGCGGGACTGAAAGCTCTAATCCTCTAATCACATAGTTGGTCCTCCTGGCAACCAGTCCTCATCCTTAGATGGGATCTAAGAGTCACTTTATTAACATAATAAAAGACACCTCTTAACCCTCCCCCTCATCACTTAGGAAATTACAAGGGTTTTAGGAGCTCTGCCAGAAAGGGACAAAGATAATATATATTTCTTATTTAAAGAATCACAAAATCACATGAGAGATAAAGGAAAATCTTGGTTTTAAGATGAAAAATAAGCATGATTAAAGACTATGTGAGAGATTAAATTTCCATACATTCATAATTAAATAACAAGTGTTAACATATTTATAAAGACAATTTATGAAACAAGGAAGAACAGAGACTAGATAGGATGTAGCCTTGAACATGAAAAGGGAATCTTCTTCCCTTACCTGAGACAGAAAGAATAGAGACAAAAGCACAGCAAAGGAAACAAATGACATAATGAAAAGGCAACCTACTTATAAAACGGGAGAAAATAAACCCATGCATATATGGTCAACTACCAGTTGACAAAGGAACCAAGAATACCAACGGGGAAAGGATAGTCTTTTCAATAAATGGTGTTGGAAAAACTGGATATTCATATATTGGACCCCTATCTTATGCCACTCACAAAAATTAACTCAAATTGGATTAAAGACTTCAATGTAAGGACTGAAACAAAAAATCTCCTAGAAAAAAAACATGGGACATTATTCAGCCTTAAAAAAGGAGATCCTACCACTTATGACAATGTGGATGAAACTGGAGGGCATTATAATAAGTAGAATAAGCCAGATTCAGAAAGACAAATATTGCATGATCTCATTTATATGTGGAAATAAAAAGGAAAAAAAGCTGAACTCATAGTAAGAGAGGGTAGAATGTTGGTTACCAAAGGCTAGGGTATCAGGGGAAAAGGGGAGATTTAAAAAAAGAGAGAAAGAGGGGCACCTGGGTGGCTCAGGTTTCGGCTCAGGTCATGATCTCAGGGTCCCGGGATCGAGCCCCACGGTGGGCTCTGCACTCAGCGGGAAGCTTGCTTGTCTCCCTCTCCCTCTGCACCTTTCATAGCTCGCACACGCTAGCACACTCTCTCTCTCAAATAAATAAATAAATCTAAAAAAAGAGAGAAAGAAATAAAGTAAAATGGTGGTTGCAAAGGGCTGTGGAGAAGTGGTCATGGTGAGTTACTGTTTACAGAGTTTCAATTTTGCAAGATGAAAAGAATTCTGGAGATGGGTGGAGGTGATGGTTGCACAACAACATGAATAGAGTCAATATGGCTGAACTGTACATTAAAAATAGTTAAGGTAGTAAGTTTTATGTTATGTGCATTTACCACAGTAAAACAAAATTGGAAAAAATAATTAAAAGATGTTTCTGGAAAAAAAAAAAGAATAGAGATAAGGAGAACAGAAAATTTCCTATGTTTCTCAGATACAAATCCAGTGTGCTTACTGTGGCCTCAAAGAATCCAAAGGACCTGCACTTCCTGCCCCCACCTACACCCCAGCCCTCCAGCCTCAGTTCCCACGATCTTCTCTCACTCACCATGCTCCAGCCATACTAAGTTGCTAGCTCTTCCCAGCCCCAACTGCTTCAGAGACTTGGAGCTCTATGCTCTGCTGCCTGCAGTGCACATGTGTCCTTCTCCACATTGCCTGCCCCTACCCTATTTCAACTTGTCACATAGCTTAGAAAACAGAGAGCAACTGGGGGAAGACTGACATTAAATCTGGAAGAAATATGACAATACATCCCATCTAAGGTAAGGGAGACTCCATTCCTATAAATGACTGTGAATTTGAATGAGCCAGCCTCTCTCTCTCTCTCTCTCTCTCTCTCTCTATATATATATACATATATATGTAAATTATATGCTTAAGATATGGAAATGTGAAGTAGGAAACCTTCGCAGTCAGAGGTAGACTCCTGCAGAGAAGCTTTCTGCAGAGTATCTTTCTACAAATCTCTATTAACTGAACAGAAAAATTAAAGAAGTCAGCAAGAATTTCTTTGGAATATTTCTCTTAAACTATGTTTCCTTCATAAAAATAACAAGTTACAGATAAAAATTAGAAGAGAAGAGGTGGTTGGCAACTAAAAAATACAAGTCATTGCTGAGCCACAGACTTAGAAGACAGAGAAGGATATTCTAGTCAAAGTAGCCAGAAAGACCAAGTGTAGATATTTGGAAGGAGGAGCCCAGGTAAAGGTTGTCCAACTGAGAACCAAGAAAGAGAGAGTTGACACCTATGCTTCATCATAAGGTAACAGGGAACATTTCATGATACATGTAAGACCCCTATGTTATAAATGAAGTTTTCTTCATTAATCTTGTACAAGATCTATTCAGCTAGACACAATGTTAGAAAAGGTATCCTACCATTTAGAAATGCTACCCACAAGGTAATGGGCCGGACAATGCAAACAGGTAATGTGGCAGAAGGAGGTGAAGACCCAGATCCTATTAGCTCAATCATTGAGATCTACAGGGTTATCTGAGATGTCTGCCAGTGAAAGGCAAAGTGTTCCAGCGAAGGATGCAGAATGGAAGAAGACTCATAGATCCTCAGTAACTAAGTATACGACGTGGAACAACTAGTAGCATCCATGAAGGAAGGAATCTGACCAGAGTTCTCCACTTTTAGTAACAAGGAAATTCTGGGAATGAGAAAAGATCTAGAAAGCAGATTATGAATGTTAGAACGTTTATGTTAGAAATGGAATTTAAAGATTTAGAAGGGCTTCTCCCTCTAATTAAAGCGTTCTCTCCCTCCTGTCAGACAATGGTAAAGTATCACTAAGCAGGACGAGCGCAGATCTCTTTCCAAGTTGTGGATCTCTAAGCACATGTCATTCGAAGTGCTTAATTACTACTCCTTCCTTCCTCCTTCCCACTGCAATAGTCAATTGCTGGCTCTTGGCCTTTTGGGGGAAAACCTCCTTTCTAGGTCATAACTTGGCTACAGTTTCAAAGCCCTCTCATCCTGAGCCTTTGTGAAGCCTTTCTTGCTTGCCTCTTTGGCTTTCCCACCACTCCTTCCCCCAACTTTTTTATGGCATGACCCATACTCTTACACACCTCCCTGAACTCTGGAAACCTGCTTGATCCTGAACCCATCCTCTTACCCTTCTCTTGACATCCAACTTCCTCTGGATAGATTCTGGCTCACCTTGACTTCCCGTATCTCTGTGATCTGATTACCACCTGTGGTGGACCAATGTTGCACGGCTCAGATCCCATTTCAAGGAAGAACTTGCTGCGCCAGCTGCTTAAAGTGCTGTCAGTAGACAGCCTTTAGCTGTCAGACCTGTTAGGGGTTGCGGAGAGCTGCCTTGCCTGATGTCATACTCCTTCCTGTGCTATCCGACATCCAGTGACTCACTGATGTAGGAGTATGAAGTCCTGGCCAGCTAGGCCCAACTTAGACCATTCTTGCTCCTGAGCTCCACTTGAAGTTGAGCTTACACTGCAGCTTGACTTTTCCCTCTACACATTCCCGCTTCTTTCCTTTGTCTCTCTTCCACATGTTTTAATTTCAAGGACTCTCCTTAATAAACATCCTGTATGGTAAATTCCCTCTGAGCACCTGCTTTCCAGTGACTTCAGTCTGCAACACCACAGATGTTATATGTGTGTGCATGCATCTATTTTCACATTTCACTTACCTTTCCAAAGAGTAATGAAAATTTTCTAATACTTACAAAATAAGGAGAATATTATAAGCCCCCATGTACACTTTTGTAATATAATTGTAATATGATTAGATTCTTTTGCTAAAATCTGCATTCTATCCTGAGTTCTCCAACCTCCAAATAGCTTCAAAATTTGCATACATTAAGGATTCCCTCTATTGTTTTAAAGTTTTAGAGGTTTTGAAAAATGCATAGTGTCATGGATACACCATTACACTGTCAATGTAGAATAGTTTAATCACCCTAAAAAAAAATCCCCTGAGTTTCACATATTCCACCTCCTCCACCGTAAACCTCTGGCAACCAATGATCTGCTTACTGTCTCTATTAGTTTTGCCTTTTCCCAAATGTCATATAAATGAAATCATACAGTATGTGGCCTTTTCAGACAGCCAAAACAATTTTGGAAAAGATGAACAGGTAAGAATACTCACTCTTTCTGATTTCAAAGCTTATACAAAGCAACAGTAATCAAGACAGTGTGGTATTGGCATAAGGACAGATATACAGGTCAAATGGAATGGAATGGAGAGTCTAGGAATAAGCCTACATGTCCATGGTTAACTAATTTTTGACAGGGATGTCAACACCATCCAATGGGGAAAGAATCATTTTTTTCAACAAAGAGTGCTGGGAAACTTGATAACTACATACAAAAGAATAAAGTTGGATATTTCCTTATACCATTAATAAAAATTAACTTCAGTTCTTCTCCCCAAGGAAGAATTGGTTCTGTGTCCCTACTTAGTTTTCCTACAGAATTCTGTAGTTGCTTATATCCTAGCTTGAATCACCAGCTGTTTTAAGTTTTACTCCTTTGTTCAGTCACTCTGAATGTTCCTTGGGAATAGGGATGATCTTCCTGTTCTGAATCCCAAGGGCCTAGAATCCACACAGTAGCTGCTTAAGTAAATGTTGTTAAAATAAAGAATGTAAGAAATAGTTGGATTAATAATAAAGATAAAGGGAAGGGTTTGGTTTTGCTTTAGAATAGGAAACAGCTGCAAAAGTTTATGAAAGTGTAGTGTGATGGAGCAAATTTAAGGATAAGGTATAAGAACAAGAGATCAGATTCTCTAGGGTAGAGCAGACCCAAGGGGTGTATGGGTGGGACTGAAGGCCTTCCCTCATGTGCACTGAAGGTATTTCCTAACGTGGAGGCCCTTAATGTAAAGAAAAGGTCAAAGTTGCTAGAAACACGGGCCTATGTTGTCGTTCTATCTAACAGCAATTGGATAGAGTTGAAATTTGTCAGCTGAAGTTTTTCTGAGAGTTGGCAGGAGAGCCTGTGGAATAGACAATAAAAAGTCAGGTCGCCAATATCTTCAGAAATGTGGAAAGGACATAAAATGGGAGGAGGGCAACACAAATAGCATAGATTTAAAAAGAAGTTACAGGCATAGCCTTTTTAGTTTAGGAAATATTTTCTTGGACGTGAGAGTATGAACTAAATAAGTTATAAAATTGTTTTAGCAGAGCCTCTAGGCCACTTCCATAATTCCTTCTAGGTTCTGTCAAACAATTGTTGGTCTGCAGTACTGTTTACAAGAAGACCCTGTAAAATGTCAAAGGATTTGCACCAATTTCTACTGATATTTATCTTCTGTTGCCTTGCCCGTTACATCAAATGCCTTGAACCATCATAAGCATTGTATTTTAACCAGCATGAAAATCTTCCTTGGCAATTCTGTGGCACTACACGCACTCTCTTGGCATATCTTTTAGTAGCCAGAAAGGGTCAAAATAGTTCTCAAAAACAAGTTAATTACAGTAAAAAGAACCATGATAGAAGAGCAAACAAACAAACTTGTGAAGGTCAGTCCAACTGCAAAAAGCACAAGCTAATCCACTAGCTCTCACTGGCTGAGAGAGTACAACCATAATAAGCAATTACCATACTAACTTTATTGAGGGCTTTCTGTATGTCTACTATGTGTTACGCATTTTACATGTGTTAATGTTAATCCTCCGAACAATTATTTGGTGAGAGGATACTCTTATTACCCCTATTTTTATGGAGGAGAAAATGGAGGGAGTGGTTAACATTAAGGCAATCTGATTCCCAGTCATATAACCTAATCACCTTACTATACTACTCCCTTAAATCTCTCTATTCTACTGGTTGATTGGATATGAGAAAGATATATACTAATTACACACACACACACATACACATATTGGTACTTATGACATGAAAAATTCTATAAAGAATTGGCACTCCATGGGGAAACACTAACTGAGGTATGATTGCATTATTAAAAGAATGTACTAGAAAATGGCTGGAAATGGCAGTAGAAATTCAGAAGTCTACTTCTCATTCCCTGGACACTATTATCTTTAACACCTCTGTGCTTCTACACAAGCTTTTTTTCAGTGCCTACATTGCCCTTTCTACCCTTAGCTGCCTATTGAATAATTATTACTACTCATCCTTCATGATACATAATATTATCACTTCCTCCATGGAAATTTCTCCAAATCTCCCAAGCAGAATTAGTCATGCACTTGGCTGGCTTCTCATTACTTTGTTTATATACATTTTATACCATCTGTAAATGTTCAGTGCAGGAAACAGAAACCACTAAGTACTTCAAGCAGACTGAGATTTAATACAGAGAATTAGATGCTTACAAAGTTGTTGCAAGGCTTCTAGGATAGGTGTCCTGAAATGACTATCAGAACACTGCAGAACTGACCTTAGCACAGGAAGACCCACCATCCCTATGATCGGGGATCAGAAAATCCAGAGTTGGAAAGCTATCAGTACTTCAACTGAGGGGCGCCTGGGTGGCTCAGTTGGTTAAATGTCTGCCTTCAGCTCAGGTCATGATCCCAGGGTCCTGGAATCGAGCCCTGCATCGGGCTCTCTGCTCAGCAAGGAGCCTGTTTCTCCTCTCCCTCTGCCTGCTGCTCTGCCTACTTGTGCTCTCTCTGTCAAATAGATAAATAAAATCTTTAAAAAAAAAAAAAATACTTCAACTGAAATTGCCTCCTGGCAGCCACAAAGTTGGTAAATGGGGATGCCACAGCAGAATAATCACAGGCCCCAGGACCTTGCTGACAGAAATTAACCAAAGGGGCAGGAATTTGTCCTTCCAAGTCATACGTGCATCCATCAAATCGGTAGAATCTAATTTATCCAGAACCCTAGCTGAAAGGGAGTCTAGGAAATATCCTTTTTAAAAACAAAGCTTGCCAAAAGGAAGAAACTGAAGCTCAGTAAGACAATTCATGTCACCTGCCACAACACCTTGCAGGGTGTATTTTCATGTATCTGGTTTCATTAGTGGCTCATGGTTGCTCTTCTCCCAAGAGAAGGAGAGTATATGCTGTGAAAGCTCACCTGATTCACTTCTGCTGCTTTCTACTGGAAAAGTGCATCACAAGACCAGCCAGATTCAAGGGACAGGGGGGTATACCTCCCCTTTTGATGAAAGGAGTTACACAGAATCCATGGACATTTTTATCTACCACACTCATTGTCTTTCACCTATTTCTCCATAATTAGGTTAAAAATCCTCATATACCATGTTTTGATATTGATTCTCATTTGCTGAATGCCTGGCACAGAGCAAACTGCTCCATATGGGGCCGAACAAACAATAGACTGCATAGTAGGCAGTGGTTGGAATACAAAGATATGTGGGATACAAGACACGGTCCCTGCTCCCAAGGACTTTGCCATCTGGTAGAAGAGGGTAAATGGTAAGGCGAGATTAAAAGGGCCTTTCCAAACAATAGAAAAGGCACTACTCCAACAGGAAAATGCAACACCAATTACCTTAACTGGGACACCCAGGTCAGAAGAGCAAGTGCACATTATACACGGTGACGGGGAAATTAAGCCCCACACTGTGTTTTGAGAATAAGATTTGGATTCTGAATAGTGGGGCATAATTGGTAGGTGGGACCATGTGAGAAACTGCCCGGGGATAAGAAAGTAAACTGCATGTTCAAAGAAGTAGAGGCTGCCCACCTGGCCTGCAGCAAGAATGGTACCAAAACACAGTGGGAGGCTCAAGGGGCACCTTGCAGGAATCCTGCTGGAATTTCATCTTGCTAGTGATAGGATCTTAAAGCAGAAGAGCATTGGGATGACTACTGTGTCCAGGGAGAGGACCATGGCAGCATATGTCCAATGGACAAAAAAGGGAGGGATGAGAAGTAGAAAGAAGCAAGTATGATGAGGGCTAAAACCTCATGCTGGCACTGAGAGTGGCTAAGAGGAAGCTGGGGGATTGAGTCCCCGCTGTTCTTTAAGATGCACTACTTCATTTGACCCTTCAATCATCCTGTGACATAGACGTCAACACTACCATCTTACCGATGAGGACGGTAAAGTTCAAATCATTTAGGGGCGCCTGGGTGGCTCAGTCGGTTAAGTGTCGGACTCTTGGTTTCGGCTCAGGTCATGATCTCAGGGTGGTGGCATTGAGTCCAGCATCCAGACCCACATCGGGCTCCGCGCTCAGCATGGAGTCTGCTTGGGATTCTCTCCCTCTCCCTCTGTCCCTCCCCCTGCTCGTGCTTTCGCTCTCTCAAATAAATAAATAAATCTTTAAAAATAATTCAGATAATTCAGATAACTAGCCCACTCATTAATGGAATAGCTGCTTCTTTTAACTTTGAGTTAAAGGTTGTATTTCACTCTTCTCGGGACGCAAAAATATTTTATTACCAAACTTCTATTGTGCCACAAGTTTGTTCAAGGTCCTCACTAAGTGATGAGCAGGTCTCTAGCATAGTAAGACATCGCCCCTGCCCTCTCTATTCCTGCTAACATGGTGGAGAAGGAAATGGACACTTCAAACAAAATGCAAGGGATAGAAGAGGAGGAGACAGAAAAAGGAAGACCAAGCACAGCAGCATTCAGCCCCTTAGTTCCAACACAGGCATTAAACATTCATTCAGTATATATTTAGCACTTAATAAGTGCAAGCCCTGCGGAGGGTGATGGGGAAAAAAAAATGAATCAAACACGATCCCTATCTCTTCAAGTAGTAGAGGAAATGGGCATGTAACACATAAGAGCCATGACTACTGCAAGGCATGATACCACCTTCTCCTCTGGAATCCCGCATCACCTCAATCAAACAAATCTTCTTTCCCTTAAATGCAGAACTGTCACCAAGTGATATCATCCAGCCTCCTAGCTTCAGTTCCCATCAAGAGCTGATGACTCCCAATCTCTACCTCAAATTCAGATTTTCCCCTGAGCTCCTGACTTATAAACACATTCTGTATACAGCAAAATTCTGTATACAGCAAAAAGCAAGAGACAAATAGGAAGGGATTATTTCTTGCTGAAACATCAAAGAAAAGCTTCAGAAAGAAGACAGACCTTGATCTGCATGTTGATAGGTAAGAAGATGGCCAAGAAGCAAACAGGGATAAGGAAGCTATGGCTGGTGAGGAGGAGGGTCCAGGACGGGACAGTGACTGCAGTGTCATTCACTACAAGCCAGGAATCGTTGGTGAAGAGGGACCAGATCACGTGGGCAGGGCCATTTTACGGGAGGCAGTATAAAACAGCACGTAATGGGGCAAATGCTAGGCCCAGACTGAGAGGCTTCGAATCTGAGTCTGCGCTCCCTCCATGTTTCACGTGAAATCCATTGTTCAACTTCATTAAGCATCTGTTTTCCCATCTGTAAAATAACAATACCTTCCTCTTCTCTCTCCTGACTTCTGGACCAGTTGAGGAATAGATAGGTGTCAAATAGAAAGCAATATATAGGCTTTAATCTGATAAACCTGGATTGGTGGATTTGGCTTGGATTCGAAGTGAAAACGGGTTTCCTCACATGTGCTCTTAAGCCCATCTCTTAGGCCCTACAGGTGAGGAGGAGCTGCTGAGAAGGTACTTAGCATGAAGGACAGAAGCCTTCTCATTCCTTACAGACCCGTGTTACCCAAACTATGGTCCACAGACCAGCAGCATTGGCCCTACCTGAGAGTTTAAGAGAAATGCAGAATCTCAGGCCTCAGCAAAGACAGACTGGATCAGGGTCTGCATTTGAATGAGATGCTCCAGCTGTCTCCTGCACCCATGAAAGTTTGAGAAGGGCTGCCCGAGACCACTAGAGAAACAGGACGGGTAGATGAGAGACTCTCTCCATCTGGCCTACTAGATCCATCACTCCTTCTCCCAGGGGAAGGAGCCAAGGAGAGGCGGACAAGTGGCAGAGGATTCTACCTGATACCTCTGTGAGGTCGTAAGTTCCCACTTGGGGCTGGCAGGAACTCAGGATGGGTGAGAGGAGGCTTATTCCCACAAATGTAGAGGTCACAGAGGAAGATGACCTTGGCATGTGGCTCTAGGGATTGGATGCAACATTCTCCAAGACTGTGAGTACAGGACAATGGGATATTTGAAAAGACAGACTCTGGACTATTTGGAGGGTTAATTTTTTTTTTATGCTTAAATCTTAGAAACATCTAGAATTTCTTGAGTCTCTACTCAGAACTCATCTAATGGGACATTCTCTGAGCACCCTCTCACGGCCAGCACCTGCAATGCACAGAGCTCCTGTTCCCCCTTCCCTGACTTAGGTTATCTGCCTTCTCTCTGCCCCACTAAAATGTAAGATCCAGGAGGAGCTATACCTATTCTGTCCACTATTGTTTCTCTGGTGGTACCTAGAACAAAGTGGCACCAGGGACCTAGGATAGGTGCTTGGTAAATATTTGTTAAATGAATGAATACAAGTTTGAGATCCCATGGGACATCAAGAGGAGTTGTCCAATTGTGTTTATAAGTCAGGAGCTCAGGGGAAAATCTTAATTTGAGGTAGAGATTGGGAGTCATCAGCTCTTGATGGGAACTGAAGCTAGGAGGCTGGATATCACTTGGTGACAGTTCTGCATTTAAGGGAAAGAAGATTTGTTTGGTTGAGGTGATGCAGGATTCCAGAGGAGAAGGTGGTATGCCCAGGCAGGCCTGGCCATAACGCATAAGCAGGTCATCACAAATGCCATCAAATGCAGCTACCTCTTCTGGATTTCCTTGGACAAAGCTAGAAACTTCTTGGAAAGTTTTCTGTTGTCACAAGAGGCAAAACAACCAACAATACCATTTATCATTTATGGAAAGCACTTTAATAATTCACTGCTTCAATTAACATTTGCCATTAATCAAGATTTCATATCTGAAAACATCATACCCAAGCTCAGCAGGTTGGTTTAGAATCAAGCTCCATCTGTCTGTCATGAAGCCCAGGGGGATGGACACAAGGAGACAAATGCCAGGCCTACTTAAAGCTGGAAGTGGGGGCCACCTTCCAAAGCAGGCTGCTCCTAGGAGCTGGGTACCCCATAGAGTTAGGAAAAGCAAACTTCCACCTCCAAAAGAGGCCTGGACTTTCCAAAGGAAACAACAGAGTGTTTTCTCTATATGAGAGGAAGAGATTACTACTTAGTTTAGGTCTCTGTCACCTACCCTTTATTTTTTATTTTTTAAATTTTATTATGTTATGTTAGTCACCATAAAATACATCATTGGTTTTTGATGTGGTGATCCACAATCCATTGTTTTCATATAACACCCAGTGCTCCATGCAGTATGTGCCCTCCTTAATACCCATCACCGGGCTAACCAATCCCCCTTCCCCCCTCCCCCCTAAACCCTGTTTGTTTCTCAGAGTCCATAGTCTCTCATGGTTCATCTCTCCCTCCAATTCCCACCCCCCATTTTTCCCTTCCTTCTCCTAATGTCCTCCATGCTATTCCTTATGTTCCACAAATAAGTGAAACCATATGATAATTGACTTTCTCTGCTTGACTTATTTCACTTAGCATAATCTCCTCCAGTCCCATCCATGTTGATGTAAAAGTTGGGTATTCATCCTTCCTGATGGCTGAGTAATATTCCATTGTATATATGGACCACATCTTCTTTATCCATTCATCTGTTGAAGGGCATCTTGGCTCTTTCCACAGTTTGGCTATTGTGGACATTGCTGCTATGAACATTGGGGTGCATATGGCCCTTCTTTTCACTACATCTGTGAAACTCAACCATTCTCTAACACCATTCACAAAGATAAACTCAAAGTGGATGAAAGACCTCAATGTGAGACAGGAATCCATTAAAATCCTAGAGGAGAACCCAAGCAGTAACCTCTTTGACATCGCCCACAGCAACTTCTTTCAAGGTACATCTCCAAAAGCTAGTGAACAAAAGCAAAAATAAATTTTTGGGACTTCATTAAGATAAAAAGCTTCTGCACAGCAAAGGAAACAGTCAACAAAACAAAGAGGCAACCCACAGAATGGGAGACGATATTTGCAAATGACACTACAGATAAAGGGCTGGTATCCAAGATCTATAAAGAACTTCTCAAGCCCAACACCCAAAAAACAAATAACCAAGTCAAAAAGTGGGCAGAAGTTATGAAAAGACACTTCTCTGAAGAAGACATACAAATGGCTAACAGACACATGAACAAATGTTCATCATCATTAGCCATCAGGGAAATTCAAATCAAAACCACATTGAGATACCACCTTACACCAGTTAGAATGGCAAAAATGGACAGGGAAAGAAACAACAAATGTTGGAGAGGTTGTGGAGAAAGGGGAACCCTCTTACACTGTTGGTGGGAATGCAAGTTGGTTCAGCCACTTTGGAAAACAGTGTGGAGGCTCCTCAAAGATTTAAAAATAGAGCTACCCTATGACGCAGCAATTGCACTCCTGGGTATTTACCCCAAAGACACAGATTTTAGTCACCTACCCTCTAATACAGGATTGTTTCCCTCCATTTCTTCCTTTCCTACAAACTGGAAAGACAATCTGTACCAAAACAGACAGAGCTTGTCCCCATATTTGATCATTTATAATCTAATCATTC
Organism: Mirounga leonina; assembly: GCF_011800145.1. Lineage (NCBI taxonomy): Eukaryota > Metazoa > Chordata > Mammalia > Carnivora > Phocidae > Mirounga > Mirounga leonina. Next base: position 9,649,686 of record NW_023270852.1, read on the forward strand.
GCTGATAACTGTTTCTACCATAAGGTAGCACTGCCCCCATGCACAGGAAACAAGCAAGAAAGGATACTTTTTACCCTTTGTTGTTACCAATGTACCATTATGTCTGCCATCTAAGATGTATAAAATCTTTTTTTTTTTTCTGAGAGGGGGGAGGGAGAGCACAACTGGGGAGGGGCAAAGGGAGAAGGAGAATGAGAATCTCTCTGACTGAGCCACCCAGGCACCCCATATAAAATCTTATTTAAAAAACTGGGCCTGCCATAGCATGTTTTACTGAAATGAAACCATATTAACAGATTATTCGGTAGCATCAAATGACCAGAGTCTGCTATTTGACTTAAATACCAGTTACTCAATCTCTCTGAGCCTCAGTTTCTCCACCTATAAAATGGAAGTGATATAGTATGCAATTCAGAAGGTTGTTGTAAGTATTAAATGAAGCACTGAAAAAGCACTTTGCACATGACCTGTCTCCTAGGAAGCACTAAAATGCTTTAACCACGTGCCACAGGTGAGCTGCATTTCATACCCTCCGGGAATAAATGTGAGCACACATCCTTTATTTTTTCAATTATACACTTTGGCCCTTTTCATTCATTCTACATTTATTGAATGACTACTATGGACTGGGCATTGTTCTAGGAGTTAAGGACCCATTCAAAACTTGCTCCCATGAAACTTGCAGTCAAAGTCTGGAAGAGATAAAGGAATAAATTCACAGCTGGCCACTCATTCAACTATTCATTCATCTCTCACCACTCCTTCCCCACCCCCCAAACTAGGCCATAAGCCAGTAGCTAGTTTGGGTTAGAGAGATGACAGATAGATAAAAATGACTCAGACAATGTTAGGTGTTGACAAGTGCTAACTTGAAAATATCTGAGTAACGGGAGTGGGGGGCTATCCTAACTTGGGTGTCCAAGAAAGGCCCCTCTGATGCTGGAAGGTAGTCAGAAGAAGTGCAACACAGGCGAATGTAACATCTGGTGCCTGGGCCCCGAGGTGGGAATAAACAGCCCATTCCAGGAACAGAAAGTCGTGTAGCTGGGGTGCAGCAGGCAGAGGAAGAACCGTGAGAGAAGAGACAAGAGAGGGGGTCAGGCCTTGGAGGGTCTGTGGGCCAGGATTGGGAGATCTGCTTTTATTATAAGCAGGAAGGGAAGCCCCTGGAGTGGTTTAGCAGGAGAAGGGCAAGATCGATTTCTATTTTCAAAAGTTTACTCTGTGCAGAGAGTGAATTCTACAGGGGCAGGAGCTGAAACAGAGCTTAGGAGGCTAGTAAACCAGAAAAGCAATGCCAGTGGCCCAAGCTAGCAGCACACAAGCAGACGGGTTCACTTTGATTTTGGAGGTAGAATCATTAAGGATTACTGGTAGAGTAGAGGGGCGCCTGGGTGGCTCAGTTGCTTAAACAACCGCCTTCGGCTCAGGTCATGATCCTGGAGTCCCGGGATCGAGTCCCGCCTCGGGCTCCCCGCTCAGCCTGCTTCTCCCTCTGACCCTACCCCCTCTCATGTGCTCTCTGTCTCTCATTCTCTCTGTCTCAAATAAATAAATAAAATCTTTAAAAAAATAAAAAAAAAAAGGACTCCACCTTGCTTCCAAAAATACACGAAGAAGGACAACTGGAAAGCACATGCATTCCCGAACCTGCCAGTGCCCCCTTCTGTCGCATCAGATCAGAGCATGCTGGTCTACAGCTGCAGCAACAATCCCTGTAAAGACCCTTCATTGCCACAGCACTGCCTCAGCCTGGGATTCCGAGCCTGTAACTTGGTCAGCACGAAAATATACGCCTAGGCTTTCCCCTCACAGTTCCACTGCAGTGGCTGAACCTGCTGCCTTTGCCAACCTCAACCACATATGGAAGCAAAGCTCCCAACCCCACTGAAGGCCTGAAGTGTTGCATGCTTGGCCACAGGCTAGGCTCGCCCATGGACATCTCCTGTTCGGGGTCCTCTGTATCATTTCCAGCCCTGGGCCTCATGTTTGCCATGTAGATGGACTCTAAGAGTTTTCCTATCATCAAATCTCCTTATACAGATCATCCCATGTCTTCCCCTGAGCTCAGCATTGCTTAGAGGGAAAATGCCCTTTTAAACCTAGTCCCATGGCAAAGTAGGCCTACTGGCCATACATTTAAATAAATAACCATTCACGTGTTTTGCTCACAATGAGGAAATCTTCCCAATTGCTATCTCCATCTATAGAAACAGAAGAACTGCCATAAAGCCAAATTTTCTACCTCAAAAGTTACCTACTAATATAAATAATATTGAACTTACATTTCTCCCCTAAAAAATGTGACTGTGTATAAATGTATTCTGAAAAACAAAGGTGGTAGATGAGCCAAAGCAAATACGGAGACTGACAATCCAATGGGAACACAAATTATCTTGGTGGCAGGTGGGGAGCATGCCATTTTGAGGTGAGACGAACTGACTCTCAAATTAATTGGAGTAGGCAGCATCCATTCTGCAGAGCGAGGAAGGGCCTTTTAGAGCTAGTGTGGTTCTTTCTGCAAAAGCAGGCCAGGCTCCGAGATTGCCAAATGCTCTTTAACACAGTAATGATGAGGTTTATTGTTTCAAGATGGGCAAGGCCCAGAGTCATACTGGTAACAAATTATTTCTCTCTTGGCATATATGAAACTGTGGTGTCTTTAATAAAAATAAGACCCACTTGAAATGTGTTTATGTATTAGGTTAAATGGTAAAAAATAAACAAATAAAAAACCCAACTGGTTTTCAGTTTTCTCTTTAGGAAATGCAAGTTAAGTCTCACCTCACCTTTCCCAACCTAGCAATGAATTGAGAAGGAAACTGCAAGGAGCACAGTAGGGAAACGTGAGACATGACTAGAGGCTACCAAATGCAAAGGAGGAAATTCTTCATCCTCAAGTGTGAAGGGAGTTCCCCCGAGCGCAGAGGGAGGATGCAAGAATGGTCCTGAAGGACTCCGTGAGGGAGGTGCAGGGGGACAGGGGGAGTTGACACAGGCACAGAGAAGGAAGAGTCGATGGAAGAGAGTGCCCCCTGGGGCACATCTGGGCAGAGGATGAAGTTCGTCTTTCAGAGCGCAAACTAGACTGAGTTCTGAGCTTGTTCCTCCCACCCCATGCTCCTGTACTGAAATGACCTCATCCTTCCCTTCTGTTATGATAGCTCTGCCTGTTTTTCTGATGGAGGACAGCCAGGCTCTGGCGGAGTAGCCAGAGGAAGACTTCGATGACCCTAGTCCCATCACAGGGCTCTGGCTGAGACATTCTTGAAGGGTGTTAGCCCATGTGGACTATTCGACCACAACTGGTTTTTAGCAGTGACCGTCTCAACAAAGATCACCCCTCTGAATACAGGAGACACAACTGCCCCGCACAGAGGAGCAGAGCTGGAAAGAAAGGACCCTGCCACACACTGATGACAGTGTGAGGCCCGGGGCTCCACTCATGTGGGACCTCATGGAAGACGGGCAAATGTCTTTGCTCTCCATTCTTGGTTTTAGAACATACATATGTTCTAGTAAAATCAGTTGCATAGTTAATTTATATAAGCTGGAGATAAACTTCCCTTTTATTTCTTTTAAAATTATTATTATGTTCAGTTATGCAACATATAGTACATCATTAGTTTCTGATGGAGTGTTCAACCACGCATTAGTTGTGTATAACACCCAGTGCTCATCACATCACGTGCCCTCCTTAATACCCATCACCCTGTTACCCCCTCCCCCCCCTTCCTTCTGTAACCCTCAGTTTGGTTCCCAGAGTCCAGAGTCTCTCATGTAGACATTAGAAATCCAATGGAAGAAGTTTCAAAAGAAGATTTTAGCAGATGAGTATAGAAGGTTTCTATGTATAACACCCAGTACTCCATGCAGTATGTGCCCTCCTTAATACCCATCACTGGGCAACAATGGATCGTGGATCACTACATCAAAAACTAATGATGTATTGTATGGTGACTAACATAATAAAATAAAATTTTAAAAAAAAAGAAGGTTTCTGTGAATCAAAATCTAATCCAACACCGAAAGACAAATGATAAATGAGAGGAAATATTTGCAATATCCTAGATCAAGTATTAAGTACTTAGAATAAACATTCAAATGACAGCAATGGTGTGAATTTTTCACCTATCACACTGAAGATTTTAAAATGACAATGCTCAATGCTGGCAAGGGTGTAGTATAATGGTTTCTGGATAGCAATTCAGTAATAGGTTTCAAGACCTTTAAATATGTTTGTATACTCTGATCTATGAATTCTGCTTCTGGAATAGATGCTAAGGAAACAATATAAAATGGGATCAAAGACTGAAGCACACACCTGTCCTTGGAAGCATTATTTATAAGAACAAACCAGTTGTCCAACATTTGGAGAATGATTAGGGAAGTTACGGTAAATCCATAGACTGGGACACAGTACTGCTGTTAAAATGATGCTTGTGAAAGCTTTTAATAATATAGGAAAATCGTCATGAATGTTCTTTTTTAAATGAACAATGCAAGATATTAATTTACATACACAATGTGATTTCAACTATGTAGAATTTCATTGCCAAAGATCTGGGAAGGAATAGATTAAAAAGCTATCAATAGCTCCTTTGAAATGATAGGATTGTTTTTTTCTGCTTCTTTACACTATTATGATACTTCTACACTTTCTACGATGAGAATATGATTTTATAATTAAATATAAAACACAGATGCACCTTAAAATGAACCAAGACTCTGGATAAATGGCTGAATTCAAATGTGAGGTATGAGATTTATAAGATGAGCCTGCAGCATTTTGTTGGTGCCCAAAAACAAGGGAGCTCTTGAAGACTATTGAAATGGGTCCTGTCAAAAGAACATGGGGCCAACGTGGAGAGGCTCCCATAAGCCAAACATGAGACAACCTGAGCTCCAAGAAGAAGACAAATATCTGCAAGTAACTGAGACACATTAAATATGTCAGAAACAACCCCTGAATGCAGTATGTTATGAAAATAAAAATCACTGGTCCTTTGGAAGCTCCAAGGGAACCGAATTGTTATTTAGAAAACTGGAAGATGAAGAGAAACAATGAAGCACTTATTCTGTTGTTGTTGTTGTTGTTTTCTATATAAACTATACCTTAAGGTAGTGTTTCTCAAAGTGTGGTCCCTGGGTCAGCAGCATCACCTGAAAACTTGTTCCCAGTGTCACACCCCAGGTCCCACTTGAGACTGAATCACAATTCTGGGGTTGAGCCTAAAAGGGTTAAAAGTAGGTTCTCTGAGCATCACATCAAGCTCTGATTATTCTGCTTTTGTTCTGTTATTTTCTCACCAACTACAAGGTATGTGGTGTGGCCTTTCCTTCTCAAAGAGACTTAAAATCCCAGATTCTTGGTTGGGCTCAAGGGGAAGAGACCAGGTGGGCCTTTCAGCCTGCTTTCTATGAGGACATACAGATCAACCTGGCCGAGGTGAGAATTCTGGATCCAAGTGCTCCAGCACCTCAACTGGGGATCACACTGGAGTGTGGGGCCAAAGGCCTGGTTCAATTAACACTCCTCTCAGCCTTTGTGATGTCCCCCAAATTGTATTAAGATGATACAAGTCACAGGTCAGTTCTTTCAAACCAGTAGCAAATAATTCCAATCTCTTGTACACGGTTCCTAGAGAAAAGGTTATAAAGCTGATGTAACACTGATATCAAAACTGGACAATGATGCACTGAAAAGGATGCTACCAACTAGTACTGTGGATGAATAATGATTCAAAAACCCTACACAGAGTGGGGCGCCTGGCTGGCTCAGTCAATAGAGCCTGCAGCTCTTGATCTCAAGGTTCTATGTTCAAGACCCATGTTGGGTATAGAGATTACTTAAAAATAAAATCTTAAAAAATGAAACAAAAATAAACAAACAAAAAACCCCTACATGAGGAAAATCAGGTAAAATCTAAACAAAGAGTGGAGTTTAATTAGTAGCAATTTACCAATGTTAGCTCCTCCATTGTGACAAACGTAGCATAGTAATGTAAGATACTCATTATAGGGGAAAATGGGTGAGGAGCATATGGGAACTTTCTGTAGTATCTTTGCAACATTTCTGCACAACAAATATTCTTATAAAATTTAAAGTTTATTTAAAAATGTTTAAAACCAGGGCGCCTGGGTGGCTCAGTCGTTAAGTGTCTGCTTTCGGCTCAGGTCATAGTCCCAGGGTCCTGGGATCAAGCCCCACATCGGGGTCTCTGCTCTGCGGGAAGCCTGCTTCTCTCTCTCTATGTCTCTATCTGTCAAATGAATAAAATCTTTAAAAATAAATAAATAAAATAAAATAAAATAAATAAAAATGTTTAAAACCTACCCAAAAGTCAATCACGCCACTCTTGCTAGGGAGGGCCCAAGTTCATGCTCAGATGCATAGGCAAGTGAAATGTACTAAAAGGATCCTATGACAGTCGCTCTCACTGTTGCCATGAGACCTATTTGGCTTCCTGCTGGACCACGGCTAAAACTGAGGGATGTATACCCCTGCCTGAGGTTTCTTTCTTGGATTTCTAACTACCATTGGCGACTTTTCATCCTCACATTTTAAAATAAGTACTAAAACCCAGTGTAGGTGATAACTAGTGACAGTATGTCACTTGGAGTTATGGAGACACTTCCTCAAAGGACTACAGACCTCATGACAGCAAGTTCTGACTACCTGGTCTCAGAGCAACAGAGGCATATCAGAAAGCTTCCCCAGAGAGATCCAAACTCTATGTTCCAGATAGTCAGATCCACCAAACAGATGCCGGTTCCCACAAGCCTGAAAACTGGAACAACAGATGCCATCCTACCTGATTTTCCCACCCAAGAAAATTTTCCCTGGCCTCATTTTGACTGAGCGAGAGGATCAGGCAGGAACAACAAGCATAAGCCTGTCCTCTGCAGTGGGGAGGGCCTCCTGCTCCAATTGGCAGGTGCGCCTTCCACGTAGACACAGGGACTCTGCTACAACATCATCCCACCAACCACTTTAGATAATACGAGGATGTGTTGTGGCTATAAATCTGGCCTGGTGTCCTGTAATTCATTTCTGCCTATGACATATATGCTTGAGTCAAAAATAGACTTGAAAGACACCAGAAAGTTCCTGGAACAAACACTGCGATTACATAATGGACCCCACTATCAATCATAGGATTGGGGACAAGGGGTATGGTATCAACAGTTTCCTCCTCAATGATTATAGACACCAAAACCAATACTTGAATTCTCTTTTGGAATCTTCAGTGCTAGGCAAGGTTCTTGACACATAATATGTGTTTAATAAATGTTAAATATATTTGTTTAATTTCTGGACAGAAAATGAATTGAGACCAATATTACAATAAACTTTGTATCCTTTGGACCATATAACTTGTCTTGGTAAATGAGTACTTTAACATATGGGTATTATCACAGTTGAATGAGTTGGTCTTCCCCAAGCCTTGATCTCCTTAAATCTGATCACAGGGCTTAAAGGTCTTTCCGGCCATGGGTTCCTCTTTCTTATAGACAGTTCTCAGGGATCTTGTCTTGATTAATAAAATTCCAATCTGTATCATCTTTTGTTTAAAATAAATGAGAACAAGTGTGAATGTCCCCACTCCCCTACTTCTTCAGATGATTAGTGACCCTGGGAAAATGTTGCCATGCAGGAACACTCAGAAAAAGATCAAACAAATTTTGGAGAGAGAAGTCTACCAGTCGTGACCTGAGATCCCTGAGATATCAAAGAAGTGGTTTAATTGGTTCCTCAAGAAGACAGCAGTTGGATCAGACATTGGCCCACCAAACCACCCGCCATTGTTTTGGCTCACAGAGGCACCAATGATCTGAACAGGGAACTTCCTTCAATCAGCCCCTGCAGTCAGTGTGAGAACTAGTCACCCCCATTGTTCTATCAGGTGCAGGCTGCATTTATTCCAGGCTTGCTGTTTTAATCCTCTGTGAGCTATGCACATGGGTAAGGCCTCTGGTCTATTATCGGAGTGTAATCTTTTCACTTTTCAAAATAGCTTCTCTCTGGAGCCAGAAAGCTTAAATAGGGCACCGGAGTGCTAATCAGCTCCTGTTCGTGTGTGGAAATGACAAGCCATCTGTGTAATAGCCAAAACAGAGAAGCAAAGCTAGATGCTCTTGGTCTGACCCAGGGACACAGTAATGCCCCCCTCAGCCCTGAAGCCAAAGACACTCACCTGGGCTCCAATTAGTGGAAAAGTGGGGAAAGCAGGGGTAGGGCAGAGGAGATGCACTTCAACTGTGGATAAATAAACACAATTTCTCTGTTGCCATTAGACTACTGCTAGGATCAGAAGTTTCTGGGCTAAATTCATTACCACAACATGAAGGAAAAGATTTCTTCTGAATCATCTGTCTTTTGACTTGATATAGAAACACAAGTTTATTTTCCTAGGACGTTTTCCTCCTTTAGTCAGGATTTATGCACCCATTTTCATTTTATGACCACCCAAACATTGATTCTTTTTTTTTTAAGATTTTATTTATTTATTTGACAGAGAGAGACACAGCAAGAGAGAGGGAATACAAGCAGGGGGAGTGGGAGAGGGAGAAGCAGGCTTCCTGCCAAGCAGGGAGCCCGATGCAGGGCTCGATCCCAGGACCCTGGGATCATGACCTGAGCCGAAGGCAGACATTTAACGACTGAGCCACCCAGGTGCCCCCACACATTGATTCTTTAATTAGGAAAAAATAAAATAAAATAATAAATTTTCATACATAGTTAATCCTATTTTTCCTTAGATTGGTAAACATTTCAGGACACACCAGAAGCCATTTCAATTCATTTTTATTTTGTTTTGTTTTCAATTTGAGGGACAAAACACCTTTCTAATCCTCCTTCAGGAGTTGGAGCAAGCCCTGTAGGAGCACTTGGCAGGGGAGGCCAACGTCAGAGCTGGGTGCCGGCATTCTCAATGAGGGTAGAAAGAGTTGGCCACAAAAGGACCTAGAAGTGGGTAACGTCAGAAGGTGAGAATAAGCCATGTCTTGGAGAACAATAATGACCAAAGCCAGGAACATTCCATCTCCAATACTCCACATACACAACATCCAATCCAAGAGCAAACTTTTTCAGTTATATCCTCAAAATATGTTGAGAATTCCATTACTTCTTCCTGCCTCTAAAATTGCAACCTTGTCCAGACCATCATCACTCTCTCCCACATAATTCTGATGGACTCCTAACTGCTCTCCCTTCTTCTGATTTTACCTTCACCACCTGAGCCTATTCTCCATATGACAGTCCAAGTTATTCTTTCAAAACATGTCAGATGATGGCACTTGCCTGCTCAAAACCCCTCAAGAGTCACAGTTTCAGGTTAAAGCCAAAGTCTTGACCATGGCTTGAAAGGCCCTACATTCTATGCTCCCCTTGCCCTCACTACTGCTATGACCTCACCTCTTACCAGTCTTCTTCCACCCACTCTGTTCCAGCCTTTCGCTCTACTGAGATGTTCTTCCCACCAGACAAAACATGATTCTCACTCTTAATTCCTTCCAATCTCTGTTCAAGTGTCACCTTATTCGAGAAGCCTTCCCTGATTACACTACATAAAACATAAAACAGTAAGTCCTAGTACTCCTTGTCTCTCTCATGTTGATATATTTTATTTTTCTTCATACATATACATATGTATGTAGGTAGCTACATATATCTATATATATATTTATAGATATATATTTGTTATATTTCATCTCCACCCCCATAATCAGTATCAAAAAATAAGTTCCATTAGGTCAGGGACTTTGTTTTAGTCACTGATCTATCCCTACCACCTAAAATAGAGTCTGGCATATGCTAGACATTCAATCAGTATTTGTTGAATAAATAAATGAATGAATGCCACATTTGGTATTTTATTCAGCAAGAAAGGACAGAATTATAACCAAGAGACAAAGCTAAGGACCAGAAGCCAGGAGGACATAGTAACAGAAGGACTAGGAGCTAGAGCAGAATCAAAATGAGAAGGGCCTATGGTTCTGAACCCTGAAACTCAATTTTATTGCCCACCAGATGCTTAATAATGGAATATGTCAACCTGATTTGAACCCTGAGTGTCCGAGAACCAGAAAACTGCTGGTTTAAGGATTCTACTTCCTATTCTCTTTGGGGAAATCAGAACATTTCCTGATCTCTGGAACCTGCTCCATTCTCTGGAATTCCTCAGGCTCGAAGGAGACTACTTTGCATTGTTTTCATCTCTATATTTTGAGTGTCTGACCTACCGCCAGGCACAAGATGTGTGCTTGATAATGAATGTTGAATGACTGAACTGTGAGTATATCAAGAATCCCCTTTGCAAACTCGTGGAAGGTGGGATGAGTCCCCCCGTGGAAGGGGATCTGGAGATGAGCTGGGATCTCTGATGTCCATCCCAGTATCTATTGTCCCCTCTCTCCAGAGTCCCTGTGACCCTTCTCATCCTAATATGATATCTTGAAAGGCAAGACAGAACCAAATCAGGACTGAGACATCTGCTTTAGAGTATGGTCTTCAAGCAGGGTCTGTTCCTTCTTAGAACAGCATCTGTTCTTTCCTGGCCTGTGGCTAAACATAAAGCCACCTTCCCCTTCTTTGCCCCACAGCATTTTTTGCAATTCTAGCAAACTTGAATGTAATTTTTCTGGACACAATTCCTTTTGTCCTTCATTTCAATCTTATTCATACAAATGTTTATTAAGTAACTCCTCCGTGAACAGTGCACACAAGGCAGTCTTCCATCCACTTGGAAGTGTCCTTAGGTATCTGAGCTGAGGAGACAGCTCCCTCTACAGTCTCCTCGGCATATTCGTGTGCCTCTTCCTTTACCTTCTTTGCTAGTGTATTTTATATTTAAGACAGAATTGTCCAATTTTCTTAAAGCCAACATTCCATTTAAAGTCTCCCACTGCAGAACTACAATCTTCCTGTCTTCTCATCTTTAGAATATCTACCACTTTCAAATCTAATACTACCCTTTCTCTTTTTCTCAATTTTTCCATCACTGACAAATCCCTCCTTATTGGTTAGAATTAGGCCTTGTACTAGTCAGGATTCTCCAGAGAAACAGAATATAAATATCCTAATTATTTATTATTCTTTATATATATATACATAAATAAATATATTTATCATTTTTAAAAGAATAAATATAATACTGCCCCTCTAAGTTATATATAATATTACATAAATGATAAATATTTTTGTTTCTTAAAATAAATAAATATATATATATATATATATATATATATATATATATATATATATATA